>NW_006399832.1:13179405-13202016 GCF_000299155.1 Elephantulus edwardii | reverse complement strand
CAGTAGAATCTTGCTTGCATGTGAAATTAATGAGATTGTTCTATAGTTTCCACACTCTGTTGGGTCACCCTTCTTTGGGATGGGAACAAATAGTACAGTGTTGTATATTAGCGAATAAATTAATTTATTTTATCAAATAAATGAGACCCAGATACTTAGTGTATCTGAGAATATATATGCACTTGGAGTTTGGAACACATGCATAAAGAATTAAACCATTTACCAGTCAAACAGTAGCAACCCTCTGTTGTAGAGTTTCAATGATAAATAAAGTAGTTACAGACATATACTGTTATGTTCACCTCATGAAATACAAAACTAATAGGAGAGAAAGTAATTGTCACATGATATCTATGCTGGTCAGAATTCTGACCTAAATGGAGAGGAAAAGATGTATAAAGATAAAGAAATACCCATATATAGAGATCCAGATAAATTTAAAAGAATCAGCTCAAAAGATTTTAAGTACTGGAAAATCCAAAATTAATAAGATAAACCCACGTTCTGGATACCAAGAAAAGTTGATGTTACTTCCTATTTTGAATTGAGAATCCATAGGGAAATCTGATGTGCTTGAAAGTGATACAAGATTTACATATTGAAGCCTTGATGTTGAATTGCTTTATTTTTAGAAAACCTCGATTTTGTGTTTATGACCTTCCACTGATTACGTGAATACTGCCCACATAATATTTTTCTTGAAAGTCAACTAATTATAAATGTCAATTGTATCTACCAAATACTTTATTAGCAACACCTAGGCCTACGCTTGATAAAACCTGTGGAAGCAATAGCCCCTGCTAGCTGATCACATAAAATTAGCCATCACCTTACCTAGTTCTAACATGTAATAAGAAATAAAGTAAGGAAGAACTATGACAGGACTATGTTTGTTCTCTGATTTGGGAATCTGGAAAGTGGCATTTGCACTGAGTCGAGAAAAATATGTTGTAAAATACTTAACCACAAATGTGGATTGTAGAGATGAGGATTTTACAGAAAGGAATTACATGTTTATGAATGAAAAAACTCCTTCGTCATTAGTACACTATTGTTGTGTACTGTCAGTCCACCTTGTTGAAGATCTTGATCTCTTTCTGTGATCCTCCAACTTTCCCAGTACATTTTTTAAACTTTTTTAAAATTTTATTTTATTTTATTATTTGTGTGTACCTTCAAATCAGATCTGACAGGTACAGGAGGAGATTATCCCTCCTTCCCTCGCAGAGCATCTGATGAATTCGAACTGTGCGCCTCTGAGATTGCAGTGCAGCTTCTTGCTAGTAGGCCACCAGAGATCCCCCAGTACATATTTATATAAGGACTGATCCCTCCTAATAAAATGCCCAAAGTATTTAAATGAAATTTCATCATCCTTGCCTCTAAGGAGCACCCAGGTTGCACTTCCTCCAAGAATGGCCTGATTGTTCTTCTCACATTATTCATCTCATGGAATTATAAATAATACTGTTCTCTAACACAATAATTCAAAGGCATCAATTATTCTTCTGTCATCTTCATTCATTATTCAACTTTCATATGTGTTGGAAGTAATTGAGTAGACCATGCTTTTATCTGGCTGGCTCACGTTAGTCTTTAATTTACATCTTTACTCTTTAGCACTTCAGAGAGTATTTGACAACATATTTTTCCAATGCAACACAGCATGACCACTGTTAAAATGTTGATTGGGGATCCAAGTTAAATGGAATTGTTAACAATTTCAATCTTTTATCTGTCTATCATGATGCTGCCTTTTAGCCTGGTGGTAGGGATTTTTGCTTTCTAGGGGTTAAAATATAACACATGTTCAAAGCTTTAGTCTTTGATATTGTACATCAAGTATTTGAAGTCCTCTTCACTTTCAGCAAGAAAAGTTGTTATTGATGAGGTTATTGATGAGTCTTGCTCTGATCCTGATCCCAGATACCTCGTTATATTCTGTAGTGTTTAAAATTATTTGCTTAGTATACTAATTGAACTTCATTGACTATGCAAAAGCTTTTGACAGTGTGGATCACAACAAGCTGGGGGTGACTCTGAGAAGAACGGAAATCCCAGAACACTTGATTATGCTAATGAGAAACCTATACTTGGACCAAGAGGCAGTCGTCAGAACAGAGCAAGGAGACACTACATGGTTCAAAATCAAGAAGGGGTTCCGTCAAGGATGTATTTTGTCTCCATACCTTTTCAATATGTATGCAGAACAGATTGGCATCAGGATTGGTGGAAGAATCATCAACAACCTGCGTTATGTGGATGACACAACCCTTCTTGCTGAAATTGAGGAGGACCTCAAGCGCTTGCTGCAGAGGGTCAAGAACTGCAGCCTCCTATATGGATTGAAGCTCACCATCGAGAAAACAAAGATTCTCACCACTGGGCCAATTGGCAGCATCAGTAATGGTTGGTGAAGAGATTGAGATAGTTAATAGTTTTAATATGCTTGGCTCCACAGTTAACACTCTCGGTAACAAAAGCCAGGAAATCAAGAGACAAATTGCATTGGGAAAGTCAGCTGTGAGGGACCTCCCAAGAGTACTGAAGAGCAACAATTTCAGGCTGGAGACTAAGGTACACCTAATCTGGGCTATAGTCTTCACAATTACGTGCTATGTATCAGAGAGTTAGACAGTGAGTAGGGATGACAGGAAGAATTTATACCTTTCAGCTGTGGTGCTGGAGAAGAGTATTGAATATACCATGGACTGCTAGAAGAATAAACAGGTTTGTCCTGGAGAAGGTGAAGGCGGAATGCTCCTTGGAGTCAAGGATTCTGAAGCTTTGTCTGACATACTTTTGGCATATTGTACGGAGGGACTGGTCCTTGGAGAGGAACATCACGTTTGGAAGAATGGAGGGACGGCGCAGGAGAGGAAGACCTTTGATGAGATTAATCGATTTTGTCACTGGAGTGGTGGGAATGAGTGAGTTTGAGATGGTGAGGTTGCCGCGGGATAGAACAGCATTGAGGGTTCTTGTACATAAGGTCACTATGAGTCACAAGAGAATTGACGGCACATAACAACAACAATACTGATTGAATAGATATGAAGAAATAGGATACAATCCTGATGCACACTTATCCTGATTTTAAGCCATTCAGTATCCCTTTGGTTTGTTTTGACAATAGCATCTTGTTATAGGTTTTCACAAGAACAATTATGTGTTCTGGGATACCCATTCTTCTCAATGTGAGCCTTTGTTGGTTAAGATCCACACAGTCACATACCTTTGCTTAGTCTCTCATAGGGAGCTCTGGTAGCTTGCTGTTGTTGCTATTGTGTACCATAGGAGTTGGACACACCAGTGGATTTTCAGAGACAGTTAACGCAGGAGGAGATTGCCCATCTTTCCATGGAGCAGCTTATGACTTCGAACCATGTGCCTTGGCGTTGCAGTGCAGCTTCTCGCCATTAGGCCACTAGAGCTCCACATGGTGGCTTGGTGGTAAGGAAGTTTGCTACCAAAGGAAAGATGCACCATTCGAATCCACTAGCTTCTCTGTGGGAAAGATACGGGCAACCTCCTCCCATTAAATTTCTGCCTCTGAAAACCTGCTGGAAGCTCACCTATGAGTTCTCTGACTCAGTGGTACAAAGCAATAGTCAATAAAACACAAACATCCTTCTGTTATTCTCTGCTTTCAGTCGAGATTCATCTGACATCAGCATTCACACACTTCTTGTGAAACATAGTTATCCTGTATGCCAGAGTAGAACTGCACGATAGGATTTTCTAGCCCATAATCTGAACTTTGAGAAATGACAATAGTTATAGAAAGGCTTCAGGTTTTTGTCTCTATGAATCCTGCTCAACTCGATGGCAATCAACAGCAGTCTTCAAATGAGAGAGTTGCCAGGTCTTTTCTCACATTGATGAATAAAAACTTGTGTTTAATAATGTTCTTTGAATAGTCACCTATCTTTTGGATTTGACAATGTATAGTTGAGAAATTTCGTATTATAGTTATGGCCAGTTAATAGAATTTGACCAGTAACCTAATAAAAATTCATCTTACAAATTTTCTTTTCTTGTTACTAAAAGGGTTTTCTTTTTTTCCCCAAAACAATTTTAAAAACACTAGCATTATTTTTCAATTTTGTTGATTGAGAAACAAAGGAAAGTCACCACTTAATTCCGAACTATACTTGTGAACAGAAAATAAATATCTGTTTGTTTCAGAAACCTGGAGTGGAATACTTTAGGAGTGATTTTTATTTTTGAGAGCATTGTCTAAAAGCTCATTGTCTAGATCAACTATAGATTACCTATCTTAAAGGATTAAAGTTGGAATTAATCAAGAATTCTGGTATGGCAGGAGAAAAACAGTTTACCTCAGGCTGACATCATTTGTGAACATAAAAGAAAAGAAAATAATTATAGGTTGCTGAGAATGCTATATTCAAGGCTAACTTTGTAACATTAAATATATTATGTTTTTAATATTAGTCTATTAACCTGAAGATGTATAATCTCTACTAAATCTATTATTAGATAATGAATTGTATGAGCAATTATTTTAATATATGTTTTGCAGTCTTTTTAAATATATGACAAAAAGTTCTGTATGAAGTGAATAAATGAAAAATAATAAAAAAACCAAAAACACAGAACATCATCCAAACATACCAATAGTCCTCAGGGAAAGAAACTATTTCACCATAGTTCAAGATTAAGTCTTTGTAGAAACAACAAAAAAATTGACTAAATGACAAAACAGAATTGAATTTCCTATGTATGACACAGCAACTCCATTTTCAATCACCTGCCTATGGGTATATTCTTCAAACATTGAAAATGTTTTAGTATTGTATACACATATCACTCTTTAAAAGTTCACCCACTGTACTTTCAATTGATAATGTAAGTGTCAGTAAAAAAAAAGTGGGGGAGAAGTCTACAAAATGTTCAAACAAACTGCCAATAACTTGTTAAATACCTTTAACAAATTGAATCAGACTCTCATTACTTCAGAGTATTCTGTTTGATTACAAATAATCACTGAAACATCCAATAAGACATTTTAGATTTTCAAATTATGTCAGCATTCTCATTGTGTGCTAAAAGCTATTTACCAAGGGATTATAATTTAGTATCGCACTGATCCTCCAGCCTAGAAGTTCTTTTTATATTTTTCTAGTTCAAAAACAAAGAAAGATGAAGCAGTCAGAGAAGAGAAGAGTCTGGGAGCAAAATGGCTTGATTTAGTTAGTAAAACTTGAGATGCGTGCTGTCTGATTGAAAAAATAATATTGTTCTCAGACAGAATATATCAATCATTCTAACCATCACCCACACCCACTGCTTTTATAAATGAAAGGAAAATTTGAATAAAATATATACAGTGTGAAAACATGAAAATATCTCTTGATGGAAATTATGAGGGGGGAAGTATCATGTGCCTTGGAAATTAAAATATAGATAAAATATAATTTGTAAGTCAGTCTTTATCCTTAACAAGTATTACATGTGTGCACTGGTTTCTTGATTGCTGAGGTGAAATTTGGGGTCTGACTATCAAAGTGAGATTATTTTGGATTGTGGCAATTACAAGCAAAATTCATAGTCATTTCTACTTTTACTTCATCCACTGAAGAGTAAACTGAAGGTCTTTCTGAGTTGACAAAAGGGAATGGTTAAACCTGTTCCCTGGTCCTTTCACAAATGTGCATACTTCTCTAACTTACAGCCTGATTTTCTGAAGTCCTGAAAGTTTCAAATGGTTACCGTAAAATGTTATTGGCTCCTATGGCTCTAAGATGGGAGTGTTAACAATAACCGTTACTACCCTTGCTGAGGTACTCAAGCAAACTGGCACATTTTGCAGTGTTCATTTCCAGCAGCTTGCATGACCACAAGCCAAGTCTGTGCTTCATGTTCTATAGTCAAAATTGTGTTGTTCAACTCAAGACCAGATTCTGTGTTTTGCAGAGGTGAGTTGACTTCCATGTGCAGTTGAGTCATTTACATGAGGATAAGAAGTCTCAGTGGCATAATGGTTAAGTGCTGTGCTGAAAACTGAAAGGTTGGAGGGTTCAAAGTTATTCAGAAGTCTCATCTCCTTTAGTGATGCAACCAGTTATGCACTCTTCTACTAATAGAAACTTTGATAGCTTGAACCACTCAGAGATACCTTGAAAGAAACACCTGGTTGGTTATATCTGAAACAAGACTACCTTGAAAATTCCATGACTTAGACTTCTGCTCTGCACATATGGGGTCGCTATGAGTTCAAGTCAACTCTATCACAATGAGTTTGTTCTTGTTGTTATTGTCAATTTTCAGTGTTATTGTTATTTTTGAGTAAGAAAGCACCACTAGCTCTTATAATAAAAGATCCAATTACATTGAGGAAAAAATACATTATAATTATAATACATTACAATTAAGATGACACCTTAAGGAAGAATTTATAGCTAAATGGTATGATTGTATGTCACAGGGAGTGAACAAAGTTATGATTCCTGTAGGTAGAATTTAAGGCAGATACAGACTCACCTGCAAAGTGAAAAGATGGCAATTCAAGTCCATTCAGAGACACATTGGATAGAAGACCTGGCTATGTGTATCTAAATAGTCTTTTAAAATCCTGTGGAGCACAGTTTTTTTCCTAAGACACATCAGGCCACTGTGAGTCACTATTGGTGGCAACTCATTTACAGAAATTCTCTAGGCAGAGTTACAAGACAAAGGAAACTCATAGAAATGGAATCAAAGCCATGGTTTAAAACAAGGAAAAGAACATTTTCAGAATAGAAAGTGGTTAAGAAAATGGAGCAAGGGCGAGGCGGGGAGACTTCCTCTTCTTCTCTCTCAACTTTTTTTTTTTTTAATTTAAAGACTTAAACTGCTCCTGGCCCTTACATAATCTTGGTGGGATGTAGAGGAGAATGCCATATTGCCAGTGTTTGGGGTAGAGGAGGAAATGTGTTAAAAAGTGCTAGCTACAAGTCACTCCTCATGGGTTATGGTACCCTCCACTTTGAGCGTATCTTAAGCCCCAAAGAGCCCTTAAGGTGGCCAAGGATCTTAAAATAAATTTCAAAATAGTTACTTTAATAGCTTTATCTGGTCAATAATACACATTTTTTCAAAGCTCTAAAAGGAATGGGCACATAAAGTATCCAACTTAAAAATAAATTGAACTTGAGGAATATGGTTCTATAAAAAGAAGCGAAGCCAGAGTTAAGTCCGTAAATCCAATACTAAAATTCAAGGAAAATAGGAGCAGGGACAGAAAATAAACTATTCTGACAAGAAAAAATAGATAAAACTATCGTTATAAAAGGAAGCCTATAAATACCAAGCACTATTATCTAACGACAGAACACCAAGAAATTGAAACTACAGCTCGTTCTTCAGAGAAATTCTGAGAATATTTGTAGTCATTTACTCAAAATAAAGTTCACTTTTTATTTTTCTCTGGCCCACTCATGTAGAAACACAATTTTTGGACACCCACAAAATGGCTATTTGGTACATAAATATCACCTCATAGCCACTCAGGAGTAACTTAATATGAGGTTTCTTCTCATTAGTGTTATTCCTGGATTCTCACTTTGGTGCCCTAATGTAAGGAATTGGATTGTTAACCCAAAGGTATATGGTTAGATTCCACTTGCTTGGGAAATTGGCAGTTTCTTCCCATGTGATTTGCTGTCTCTGAAAAACCACTATTCAGCTATTAGTCAGTAATGACTTGATGGTATACAGCCTCACCACCACCACTGCTAATACTTTTCAGTTTAATAGATTACGAAGACTTTTCTATAGAAAACATTTAAAAAAAATTAAAAAACAGACATTTTAAGAACATCTCAACCCCTCTCTACAAGTGCTTATTGAAAATATTTTTATCTAGGACATTGAACCCTTTTTACTCTTTTTGTTTGAAAAAAAATATTTTTTTTATTCATTTCAAAATTTAGACTTTGCATCTAAGAAATTATTCATTGCAGTATTGGCAGTATCTATCACTTTGTTATTAATAGAAATGGCAGATATCTCAATCCACTTTATACATGTTACAAATACTTCAATAATAATGTACGCCTATCACTGGTTTGTGAATGTATTGTGTTGTTGTTATTATGTGCCATGGAGTCGCCTAAGATTCATAGCGACTCTATGTACAACAGCCCTAAACTCTGTTCTATCCTGGGCCAATCTTCTTGTCTTTGATATTTTTTTACATTTATTATTTTATGTGATATTAAATATGATACTATATCACATTTTAATTAGTTTAAGAATTACTTTGCATTTCAGTACATACTCTTCCATGCTTTTAAAAGATATAATTTGGAAAATAATTCTTTGACATCACCAATCTGACGTAAAGATCAGTATAACACACCAATAAGATGCACAGTATTTATTTAATAGTTTATGGTTTCAAAAGATACTTTCTTCCTGTATCTCATGGATGAGGACGTTGGAAAGAAAAGCTGTTAATTTATTGTTGTTGTTGTTGTTGTTGTTGTTGTTATGTGCCTTTAAGAGTCACCTGTAATTCATAATGATTACAGCTCTGAACTCTGTTCTATCCTGAGCCAACCTTATTGTCTCTGACTCACCCACCACCAATACCCCAATTACTGAGTCAATCCATTTCATCAAGGGTCTTCCTCTCTTGTGCTGTCCCTCTACATGTCCCAAACATGATGTCTTTCTCAAAGTATTGCTCTATCCTTGCAACATGCCCAAACTACGTCAGATGGATGACAATCTGGAGACTAACATGAACCTGATCCAGGCCATGGTCTTCACAATTACTTGCTGTGCATCAGAAATTTGGACAAGAACTAGGGATGATAGAAGAAGAATTAATGCCTTTGAGCTGTGGTGCTGGAGAAGGGAATTGAATACACTGTGGACTTCTAGGAGAACAAAGCTCAGTCCTGGAGAGAGTGAAGCCAGGCTGCTGCTTTGAGGCAAAAATTCTGAAGCTCTGTCTGACAATTTATTACTTAAATTGAATGGCTTTTTCTGATCCTTCTTCTAAGTTGTCAGATGTTGATTTTTTTATGTTTTCATTCTATTATTCATATATTTTTCATTTTATAACATTAATGACAATTGTTTGGTGTCACTTATTACAATATCTTAGCATGTCCTCACTGTACCTTACCTTTCCTTTCATGTTACTTACCTATATGCTGATTTTTGTTCCTCTTCCCACACCCTTCTAAACTTGTCAATCATCCATGATTGTTTTTGTGAGTAAACTTTTCTTTAGCTGTACTTTTTAATCGATTGTACATATCCTTTTTCACATTGCTAATTATACTATGGACAATGTTTGATTATCCCTTCATTTTGCATTATCCTTCCTTTCATATATCTCAGCATTTCTGTGTATAAATACATATAAGCGAGAGAAGTGACAATGATAATCCTAGCCACACTTTTGTATTATGGAGGTTTTAATTACAGGGTAATTATGGTACCCTTTTCTGCTTCTCACAAACATTATAGACCAAGAAAGAGAGCCTCCTTGAAGAGAGAAGATGTTTTAAAAAATACCTACAAAGTGGAATCAAAGCAAACTCAAACCACCACTGTTCTGGTTGATTCTGACTCAGAGTGACCCCAAAGCACAGAGCACAGCTGCCCTTTATAGTCTCCATGTCTGTACATCCTTAAAGAGAAGACTTTCACATCTTGCTCCCAAGGAGCAACTGGTGGGTTCAAATTGTCAAACATTCAATCAAGCACTTGTTACTTCAACTGCCATACTCTATGGGACTTTACCAGTATTAAAAGGCAAGAGATCAGAAAAAAGTTGTCCAATATTTAAAGGTAAGAAAAATTAAAGAACTTTCCCTTGAGGCTGGCTTCCAGAGATAGAAGCTCTTGTAATCAACCTTTTCCATTTCCTTAGAATCAGTTAGCCTGTATGGGAAGCAAAATTTGTAATCATTTTAGTTATTTGTGTTATCAGTGTCTTATACATACCACATAATTTCATTTAAAGTTTGTAGCTTGGATGTAAGTTTTAATAAAAATTACTAGTCATAAAAATTAAAAAAATAGTGGTCATCCAAATCATAGAGCTATATGCAAGGTTACAGAAATATTTTATTGCATAAAATATGCAATATTTTAGGACATGAGGCTGGGGAGAAGTGATGGTTGATTAATCTGGTGTAACTCATGTGAAACCTATACTCGGACCAGGAAGCAGTCCTCAGAACAGAGCAAACAAATACTGCATTGTTCAAAATCAGGAAAGGAGTATGTCAGGGATGAAACCTGTCTTCATACCTTCTCAATCTACATGCACAACAGGTCATTTGGGAGGCTTGACTTTATGAGGAGAAATGTGACATCAGGATTAGAGGAAGATTCATCAACAACCTGTGTTATGCAGATGATAAAATCTTGATTACTGAAATAGAGGAGGATCTGTAGTGTTTGCTGAAGAAGGTCAAGAACTGTATGTAGTCTTTAATATGGATGGCTCAACACCAAAAGACAAAGATTCTCTCCAGTGGGCCAATTGACATTACCATGATAGATCGAAAAGAGATTGAGGTTGTTAACAGTTATAGCTCCACAATCAACACATCAACATTTTTGGCACCAGCAGTCAGGAAATGAAAGACAAATCGCTCTGGTTAATCTGCTGTCAGGGACCTCTCTAGAGTAATGAAAAGCAATGATTTCAGTTAAGAGACTAAGTGCGCCTGATACAGGCCATGGTCTTCACAATTACTTGTACATTTGAAAGCAATACCATAACTAAGGATGACAGAAGAAGAATCAATGTCTTTGAGTTGTGATGCTAGAGAAGAATCTTATACCAAGGAATGCCAAGAAAACAAATAGATCTGTCTTGGAGAGAGTGAAACCAAGTTTCTTCTTGGAGGATAGGATTTTGAAGCTCTGTCTCGGTGTGGATCACAACAAATTGTGGCAAACTCTGGGAAGCATTGGAATCCTAGAAGACTTGATTGTGTTTGTGAGAAACCTACATGGGACCAGGAGGCAGTCATCAGAACAGTGCGAAGAAACACTGCAAGGTTCAAAATTGAGAAGAATATATGCTGGGGATATGGCCTATCTCCATAACTTTTCAATATATATGCAGAATAGATCATCCAGGAGACTGGGCTCTATGAAGAGGAATGTGGCATCATGAGTGGAGTAAGAATCATCAACAACCTGCATTATGCAAATGACACAACCCTGTTTGATGACATTGAGGACGATCTGAAGGACTTGCTTGAACCTGAACGTGAAGGAAACAAAGTTTCTCACCACTGAGTCAATTACAGAATCATGATAGACGATGAAGAGATTGAGATTGTTAACATCGTCAGTTTGCGTAGCTCCACAATTAACACTCTCAGCTCTAGCAGACAGTATATCAAAAGACAAATTGTACTGGGAAAATCTGCTGTTGGGGACCTTCTATTAGTGTAGTCTGTAAAGCATTGTTCTCCTAATCTGTAAAGACACCACCTTCTGGCAGTTCAAATCCACCAACAGCTCTTTTAGAGAAAGATGGACAATCTCCTGTGAGATTTAGTTCCTTGAAAACTCACTGATTCCATGGAAGTAAGTAAATTCATTCTCCTGCTAAGTAGTAAAGAGTTCTGAATGGCTATTAGAGTCCTAGATGTGAAGTCAAGAGTCCTTGAGGACTTGAAAGAAGATAAAACATCTTAAGGAGGATAAATCTGAGATGGTTCTATTGAAAAGGAGATTTCACCAGAACTTGAAATAAGATTCTACTCAAAGGTCTTCATTTGTCCAGGGATAAAACTCAGAAAACAGGAAGGGCTGTGAAGAAAAACAAATGGAAATAGTAAACAAAAGGAAGAAAATTGAGGATCATTATTACTTTGGGGGAGATTGTAATCAATGTCACAAAGCAAAATGCATTTGAATTGTTGATTGAAAAAAACATTTTTTTCTTTAAACTTTAACCAGATCACAAAAGAATATTAAAAAAAACCCTACAAAGTTTTATGAACAAATAGATTGATAATCATATCATTTAGTTAGACAACAATTTGAAACCATGCAAATGATGTAAACAGGGATGCCAAAGCAAATAGAGAACATAAAATGATGAATTGAGTGAATCATTTTTTAAAAAAATTATCTGGTAGGATTTTGACTGGGAAGATGAATTAAGAAAAGGAAGAAAACAACAAGTCATATGTAATGTTGACTGTTACATCTACTTTCCTGGGAATGTAATAATCAGAATTTATAAGAAAATTGGAATATTAAAAACATCATTTTGAGGAAGAAAAGTTTAAACATACTTCGTACAAATTTACAGTTACTTCATTCATACATATTAAGAGATAACAATAGGTAAGAGATTTTGCTGTGCTCTGTAATTGGGCTGTGCTTGGGTGGCCTAGTGGATAAGAAGTTGCACTGCCAACCCAAGCGCAGGTGATTTGAATCCACCAGCTGTTCCTCAATTAAAAGATGAGCCATCTACTCCTGTTTGATTTACAACGTCTGTAAACCCACTGGAGGGTCTGCTATGGGTTGATTCCACTTGATGACAATCAGTAATTGTTGTAAAGCTGTCCAATTTTAAGGTATATGCAGTAAACAACATGTCCCAAGCATATCATGCAATACAATGAATTATTTGTCAGTTGTTTTAAAACAATAAGTTACAGATTAGATTATAAAGTTTATGTACAATTTTAATTGTTCCAATAAACATTGTTTATAGCTTTTTTGACATATTTTGAACTCTTTTGGTGTTTGGTTTTTTGGGTTTTTTTTTTTTGCTGCTGCCTACAGCCTTTTAGATGCTCAGAGAAGATAATTAAATATTAATATATGCTTAAACAAATTTATTGACTAAGTAAGTTCATCTACAGAGAGTACTACATTATGCATACCAAAGATAAATACCATTGATCTTTGCATTATCAAAGTCATATCATTAATATGGATATCAAGAGATGACACTATAATAGCTTTCTTGGCTCCCTTTCTTGGAATTCATGTAACCATGGCTACTGGGATTTCTTAACCTCCACATGTAGAGTAAATACAGACCTGAACTTTAGAATCTGTTTTGGATACAGCAATTAGAAAAAGAATCATTTTTAGGTTTACAATTATAATGTCTCGTTACATATCAGTAGCTTACCAGAGAATAACACCTAGGTTACTCTTTGTCACTTAGTTGTTCTTTCCATGTTCTTTTTTTTTTTGTAAACTAGTCAAGTCTACACTTGTCCTTGTAGCTCTTGATTAAAGTCCTACTGTGTAATCCAAGGCCAATTTCTGCCCTGCAACGTCCAAACTCATGCATATGGGATGCATACCCATGAAGTTAGTTTTGGTGCTTAGCCAGTTTACCAGTGCATTGTCATGTGTTTGCTAGCTAACCAATTCAAGTTTAAACTAAATAGCCAAATGAATTTTTTGAGTGTGTTGGATTCCTATTCTAATGCTGGATATGTTTTCTATATGTAGTCTACAAAAAACCGCTAAATTATGGATATTTCTAGATAATGTCTGTATCATTCTCTGGGCTTGATTCTTAGGCTATTTTAAGAAAAAAATATTTTATTGTTACTTTTTTGTAATAATTTTCTTTTTATTCACTCATATGCATTGTATTTTACACATACCTTTAAACATTGTGAGGGAGCAGGTACAGGAATTAGGAGAGATTAGTTAAGAATTAGGAGAGATCCAGTGGTATCTGAAAAGACAGGGTAATAGTAGCCACAGATCAGTGGAGATTCCTATTCCTTTTGAAATGTATAGCACACAGGCCTCAGCTCTTCAGCATACTTTTATATTGAGTTGTACTATATTTCTTTCTGAAGTTAAAGCCTCATTTTAGCATTTTTATTCAACAGGTATATATTTTAATATTATAGACATGAGGTACTCAAAATATTACTACAGTTTATTTAAAATATCAAACTGTGTAAAATGTATTCTCTGCTTTTGAAGACATATCCAACACAAAAGAAAATACAAGACAGTGCATGTATTACCTCCAGTGAAAGTGTACTCATGTGGTGTATAATTGCCAACATTCTGTACATGATTCTAAGAAAATATACTAGAAGACTAAACTGATAAAGAGATTGATCTATATTCCAACTTGACCATCTATGTTTTTAATACTTGTAGTAGTTTCCTCATATCCTCTAGAGAAAGTTTAAGTCCTTATATTGGTAAAGAAAAGGTTCTGTGGCATGTTCTGGCGACATACTTGATTTGTACCTCCCCATTCCCACTTCCCAGTCCTTTGCACACACACCTACCCTACATAGAGCGTTACTCACTTGTTCAGCTCAACCACATGGAAAAACCCGATGGTATTATTTATCACTGAGTAGTGATTATACTTTTTCTTCTGCCCAGAAAAATACTCTCCCACTTGCTCTTGTGTCTCATAATTTACCTATCCCCGCGAAGCTCTGGTGGCCCAGTAGTAAAGAAGTTGTGCTGAAGGCATACTGTTTAAAATCTCCAGTTGCTCCGGTGGAGAAGAATGGGAATCTCCTCCTGTGTTATTAACTACCTCTGAAAATCCACTGGAAGTTCAGCTATTAGTCACTTTCGACTTGACAGTACACCACAACACATATTTTGTTGTTGTTGTTGCTGGTGGTGGTGGTGGTGGTGGTGGTGGTGATGTTGTTGTGTGCCGTCAAGTCACTTGCAACTCATAGCGACCCTATGTACAACAGCCCTAAACTCTGCTCTGTCCTGTGCCAATCGCACTGCCTCTGACACTCCCATCCTGATTACCCCAGTCACTGAATCAATCCCCCTCATAGAGGGTCTTCCCCCCCTGTGCTGTCCCTCCACCCTCCCAAGCATATGTCATGCCTTTTGCTTAGGTTTATGTCACCAGGCAATTTAGGAGATTCCTGCTCCCTATGAAATAGTTGCTTGTTTACTCACATAAAACTATTTTCTTTCACTGATATTTTTAACTGTTATAAATATTGTAAACTTTATCTTCCTTAAGTTCAGTAAATCTCTCCTGTACGCCCATTGCCCCTCTAGTATTCAGGAAAGTGACCGTGATCCAATCACTACATAAGTGTTGAAAGGGTGTTTTTTTAAAAAAAAAAAAACAAACCTCAAATATTCTTAAAGATTTAAAATTGTACAACAAATATATAGTGGTTAAAAGAATTAGAAGTAGTAGGCTTAGCATTTCTCTACTCTGACAATATATCCATTTAAGATGGGATCTATCAATTAATAACATACAGTCAAGTGGACTGCATGAGAAAAACTACTTACCACAAAAATGTAGTCTGTTTATAAGTGTACTTGAGGAGGAAACATAATTTAGAGCTTCTCAAGTCTTCTTTCTAGCAAAGGAAAATACCAGCTTTTTTATACTCATTTAACCTTTTGAGTAGGCAAGTGGATTTTATTCTAGCAACTTAGGTGAGTTAATTCATTACACATAGCACTACAGAAGTCCTCATAGAGGCATTAGCTGTGTCCTTGTGATGGTTGGTCAAATAATAAAAAGAAAACGATTTTTCTTTTTTAACGCATTGTAGGTGGTGGTATTGTTAGCCTGAATATCTTCTAATTTATACAATTCTACCAATGAAATGAATATATCAGTAAAATGCAAGAAAAAACTATTTTGTTTCTGCAATTCCAGAGTAAACTCACAGATCTTTTATAGAAATAAGTTTTATAGATATAAGTTGCAGTTTAAGCAGCTTATATATAGATATTACATTTGACAGTGATCAAAGACTGAATAACTTTTCAAAAAGGGTCAACCCTAAAAGAAAAAGAAGTAAACTGAAAGCGTAGGCTTCTTAAAATACCTTTTATTTAAACCTAAGTGTTCAAAAAGGGTCAACCCTAAAAGAAAAAGAAGTAAACTGAAAGCGTAGGCTTCTTAAAATACCTTTTATTTAAACCTAAGTGTGCCATGAGTCAAAGATGACTTGAAAGAATTCTTTTTCCTTTCTAGTGTCGTTACTTTATATTTTCTTCACTGAGTCTTTATTGTCTGTGTTTGGACAAAGAGACTCTTTTGAGATCGAACATTTCTCAATAATAGATTGTTTCTTCAATTTATTACCTTTCTTTACCTCTGTTAAGTCTAAAATTACTGTATGGAAAACCTGAGAATTTCACAAACCTGGACAGATGAGTGGATTACTAAAATTTCAGTCTAATAAGAATTGTCTTCTCAAGAAGAACTGTCTTCATTTATTTTGAGTAACATAAAAATGAGATTAGATTATAAATTTTTTCAACATAATGAAAAGACTGCTAATTTAATTATTCTAAATTTAAACTGTAGTTTTTGAAAACTATGAAGAAATCTCATATTATGAGGTTTATACCTCCTAACAGCATACGGATTAAAACATATGCTGTTTTATATTTTATTCATATGCATCTGTATATACATTATATGTTATTGCTTTTTATTTGCTTGTTTTTAATTTAAAATTTTTCACCTAGGTTACTTTTATTACTCAGGAAAGTCGTGTTTTTTTTCTATTTCTCCTCAATCTGTGAGAATTTGATATTCATTAAAAACTACAAAATGTATATCTCAGTTAATAACTAACATTATTAAATAGCCGTGTAGTTGATAACTATTATAGAATTAAAATTCAATTTTTAAATGATATCATGAGGTGGATTGATTCAGTGACTGGGGTAATCGGGATGGGTGTATCGGAGACATTGCAATCGACACAGGACAGAGCAGAGTTTGGGCTATTGTACAAAGGGTCGCTGTGAGTCACTAGTGACTCAACAGCACGTAACAAGAGCAACATCATCGTGCTGTGAGAATTTAGTGGATTTAATTTTTTTATATTCACTCTGCAATTTTGCAGTTCAGATAATATAGGATCCATTAAAAATATATATCTAATAGAAGAGAGAAAACTATATATTTTTTTAAATTTTTTTTTCCCGTTTGAAACCACCAGCTGCTCAGTGAGAAAAAGATAAGCTGTCTTCTCCTGTGCGATTTACTGCCTCTGAATACTTGCGAAAGAATCAGCTAGGAGTCAGTTCTGACTCGTACACAACAACGCTGAGTCCAGTTAATCAGAAAATAAAGACTTACTTGGCTGCTTGCAGCAATAACAAATCAATAATACTTCCATTCATGGCATTATATAAAATATTTTTAGTCTCCTACCCCTGTCATAATCTTTCCTGTAACATTTCGTCATCAAGCTGAATTAATTGTGTCAGTTTTCAGTTGCAAACCAACATCGGCCATTCTTTGATCAGAGATTGCACTTGGCATTTAAATGCACTTTTATTTATGAATCTGTCTTCCACATTAGATTGTAAATTCTTCCAGTGCAGGGGTGATGTCTGGGTCCTGTCTGGCAGACTACTGTATCCGGTGTGTCTGCCATAGTGGTAGAGATAAATGCTTGAAAACATGCTTGATTAATTCATCTATGAACTAAATCACAGAAATTATCCCTCTCTAGAGTTGCTGCCTAACAGTCAATGCGAACACTCATGGCATTTTCCCCATTTATACCTTAGACACACTTCCACAGGCATATCTGTTTGTAGTGGTTTTCTCTTTAATGTGGCTGTTGTGTGCCATAGAGTCAGAAATGGCCCATCGTTGACCCTTTGGCGGCTTTTCAGAGGCAGTTAATCGCATGAGAGGAAATTGCCCATCCTTCTCCCACAGAGCAGCTAGTGACATGCTTTTGGGATTGCAGCACAGCTTCTTACACTAAATCACCAGTGATCCCTTCTTCAATATTAGAAGCAATATTTAAGTTGTATGATTCTAGGTGAACATTACAGATCTCTTACCTCTTCCATTTCAAAAGTTAGGCATCTTTCGTTTCTCTCACAGACATTCCTGAATAATAAAGTTTCCACATTCTTATTGATAAGATGTATATCAGGACTTTCAGTCCCGAGTAACTCCGTGAATAGTTTTTCTAGTCCTGATTGTAATTGGGATAATTGAGACGCTCTTAGGTTAGTAACTTCAGTAAAGTCAGTGAGCTAAGAATTGGAGTCTGGGTCTGTCTCTGTGGTGTGCCATTGAGTTAGTTCTGACAGATAGCTACCAAGGGCCGGCTGTTATTGTGTGCTGTCGAGTTGGAACAACTCATAGCTGACCCTTCAGTAGGTTTTCAGGGCTAGTTAATTACATGGGAGGAGATTGCTACAGAAAATGAAAACAGCTCACTTTTCTATCTATTTATAAAGATGCACAACAGTGACCTAACTCAGTTTACATATCCTGTCACTATTGTACCTATTGTTGTTGACATAGAGCATTTTTTAGTTCAACATTTAACAATGAGCATTTACTTTGTGCAAGGCCGTGGTACAATATTTCATATCTTAGTCTTCAGAGATCCAATATCATTTAAAAACATGCACAGCTTAGTGAGAATGAGCGTAGCATTTGCATTCTTTTATCAGTAATTCAGAGCAAATCAATCCCATCAACACTGAAAAAATTCTGAGTCATAGCAACCGTATAGGACACAGCAGTACTACCTCCTGCAAAAGGTTCCAAGGCTGTTATCTGTGCCACAATCACGTTCTCCCACAGTGTGGTGGGTGAGTTTCAATGAATAACCTTTTAGTGAACAGATAAACACTTTCATTACTGCCTCAATGTTATGCTTTGTTGTTATGTGCTTTTGATGGTTGTGATGGTGAGTACAGCTAAGAGAGATCCAGTGATCTGTACCCTGCCCAATCCAGAGATGGAGACTCACATCTCTGATTTACTTGAGTGTGGAGAGGGGGTACAATCTTGACGCCCACGTTTCCTTATTTTAAACCACATAGTGTTCCCCTGTTCGTCTCTGTTCAGACAGCATCCTCTTGGCCCAAATACAAATTTCACATGGGCACAAATAAGTGTTCTGGCTTCACCATTCTCCTTGATTTTAACCATAATTTACTATGATCCACACAGTCAAATGCCTTTACAGAGTCAATAAAGCGCGAATCAGTATTATTCTTATGATCTTTCCCTTCAGCTGGGGTCCACATGGCATCAATTATATGCCTGATGCCAAGGGCTCATTAAATTCCAGATTTAACTTCTGCCAGTACTCTATGTACTGTTCTAACCATTTTCAAATTACTGTCAGTGGTATTTTGCTTGCATGTGTATTAATAAAATTGTTCTGTAATTTCCACATCCTGTTGTATTATTTTGCTGGGAAATCGAGTCAAATATGGATCTCTTTTCAGTCAGCCCAGCAGCTATCCTCCAGATTTCCTGGCATAGACAGGTGAATATGTCTAAGGCTACACCTCTTAACTGAAACATGGCCCTTGATATCCCACTGATTCCTGGGGTTCATTTTTTGTCAGTGCCTTCAATGCAGCTTGAACTTCCTTCATTACAATTGGTTTTTGATCATATGGTGGTTATGGTGTTTGTTTTGCACCATCAAGTTGCTTGAAACTCAGTGATGCTATGTACTACAGCCCTAAACACTGCTCTGTCTTGTGCCAATCATATTGTCTCTGACACTCCTACACCCATTACCTCAGTCGTTGAATCAATCCAGCTCATTGAAGGTCTTCCTCTCCTGTTCTGTCCCTCCATCCTTCCAAGCATTATGTCACTCTCCAAAAACTGGTCCCTCCTTTCCACATGCCCAAAATATGTCAGATGAAGCTTCAGAATCCTTGCTTCCAGGGAACAGCCTGGTTTCACCCTCTCAAGGACAAGCCTACTTGTTCTCCTAGCAATCATATGGTACATTCTAAAATATTTCAGTATTGCCCAATTCTCCTTGATATAGTGACTCTTTATATTCCCTCCATCTTTTGCTGTTTCCTGGATTATTCAAGATTTTGTCCATAAGTTTCTCAACTTTGTACTTCAAGGCTTTTATTTTTTCTTAGTTCTTTCAACATGAGAAATGTCAAGAGAAGTCTTACTTTTTATACTCCAATTCCAGCTTTCTACAAGTTGTTGTTCTTGTTATGTGCCATCAAGTCTCTTGCGACTCATAGCAACCCTACGTACAACAGCCCTAAACTCTGCTCTCTCCTGTGCCAATCACACTGTGTCTGACACACCCATCCAGATTACCCCAGTCACTGAACCAATCCACCTCATAGAAGGCCTTCCCCTCCTGTGCTGTCCCTCCACCCTACCAAGCATAATGTCCCTCTCCAAGGACCGGTGCCTCCTTACAACATGTCCAAAGTATGTTAGACAGAGCCTCAGAATCCTTGCCTCCAAGGAGCCACCCGGTTTAACCCTTTCCAGGATGAATCTGTTTGTTTCCCTAGCAGTCCATGCTACCCTCAATACTCTTCTTCAGCACCACAGCTCAAAGGCATCAGTTCTCTTTCTATTCTCCTTGGTCATTGTCCAATTCTATGATGCATAACAAATGAATATTCCATTACTTTGCTTTGTATTACTCCAGCATCTCTTCTTTTTGTATTGGCTTCTCAATAATCTAGTACAATTTTTGGAGTCTCTTCTAACGTATATTTGGTTTGGTTTAGTTTTGTTCCTTTCTCAGAGGAGGTCTTTGTAATGACCTTTTGCTCTCCTCATGGATGATGTCTGTGATAACATCACACAACTGATCTGGTCTTCAATCATTGGTGTTCAATCCTCAAACCTATTTATTAGAATTATTTTTAAATTCAGGTAAGATAGGAATAAGATCACCTTTTGGCTCTTTTGGACTTATTTTCTTCAGCCACAATTTAAAATTGTACATGAATACTGATGGTCTGTTACATAGTCAGTCCCTGACTGAGTTTTGACTGCTGATATGCTGATATTGAGCTTTTATAAATATTCCTTCCACAGTTATAACCTATCTGACTCCTTTCACACTGCAATAGTTAGATCCATATTATTAAAGAATAAGAATACTGAAAACATACTCCCTGAATATAAGTGGAGTAACTCTACCTTTTTAATAGATTATAATTGTACAAATACTTTACACCATAAATTCTAGCAAAATATAATCGTAAACTGTTAAGGAATGTTGATTTATCTCTGAAATTTCAGTAGGTTAATATTTTTTACTCTCACTAGTTTGTAAATGTCTCCACGCAATCTCAAACAGTGGTAATTGTCCCACTAAAAATATGATGAGGATTTCAGGAGGGAAAAAAAAACCAGCTGTTTATCATTATTCTTTTATAGATAATTTATTTTATATTTTATAATTTAATATTTATAGTAAGTTACTACATTCATGGTCATGCATTAGAAATGGCATATATTTCAACATAAGTATTTGTATGTGCTGAAAATATGCATTCGTGTATGTTGTTATGTACTGTCAAGTCTCATAGCCACCCTATGTGCAGCAGCTCTGAACCCTGCCCTTTCCTGAGCCAGTCTCACTAATTTTGACACACCAACCTCAATTGTCCCAGTTACAGTATCAATTGGTCTCATGTGGGGTCTTCCTCTCCTGCACTGTCCATCCACACTTCAGAGCACGATGTCCTTCTCTAAGGTCAGGTCTCTCCTAGCCACTCAGAAGCAATTACCCATCTTTATCCCTTGGAGATGCTGATAGATTAAAAAATCTGGACACAGGAGGCCTCTGGACCAGCATTGCAGTTTATTAGGGACATCACCAGACCTCCCTATAATGCTATTAGACTAAAAGAAGTGGATAGTGTCTGATTTCCCCTACTAACCACTGAAATAGAAATCCTATGGAAGATCGTGAATAAAGTAGGGGATGAAATAGAGCAAAGCTCAAAAATCACAATATCTAAGTTTATGGATTTGAGGGAGACAGATCTGATGGGAAGTTTTGAGAATATAGCCGTTAACCACTTTTGAGTCTAGAAATCAGCCCAGCCTTGTAACACAACTTACAACCAAAAATATAGTCAAATGTGTAAGGTATTCACTGCTTAGAATAATCAGTCATACAAGATTAGAAGGGCAGTATTTACCCACAGTTAAAAGTTCTAGGAAGAAGTAAGAGAGAAGCTAGAAGGTTGAAAGGAAGCAAGAACCACGGAGAGATAAGAGAATAATAATGATGCAAAGTAGAGCGTGCAAATAGGTTTATTAAAAATTATGAATATTTTTCATGGAATAGCCTGTTTACAAATGATGGACAACAATCATCAACATACCTACTCAAAGGATTTGTTAATGAATCAGCAAGAGTGGGAAAGGGCCTGCTTTGGCTAGTGCAGAGAATGACAAAGAGGCATGGTAATGGTGTTAATAACAATCCTTTAACCTGCACTGGTTGTCCAGCCCAGTCTTGGGGCTCATGGCATTGTTACAACACTGTAATTTCAAGGCCTATGTTGATAGCCACTCATGTGAGAGATGAGTAACTCAGACTGCCGCTAGGATGACATGCACTTTGCAGAGACAAGACACAGGGGTAAAAATAGCACTAACTCTGTAACCATCTGAAGATTGTGCCCACAGTGATGGCAAGGAAAGCTGTGGTCTCCTCTTTGGACAAGGAATGGTAGAAGTTTGTTTATGTGAAAGCAAGAAAAAGATGTACAAATGACAGACAACAATAATCAATATATCTGCTCAGGGGATTATCAGTGTGGGATGAATTCGGCCATAGTAGTAAAGGTACCAAGTGGTAAATGTATTATGTTTAAAAAGAATATATG
>NW_006399832.1:13132090-13178910 GCF_000299155.1 Elephantulus edwardii | reverse complement strand
TTTTTCTGTTTGTATACCATCAAATCAGATCTGACTGGTACAGGAGGAGATTGTCCCTCCTTTTTCAGCAGAACATCTGGTGGATTCAAACTGCTCACCTCTTAGATTGCAGTGCAGCTTCTTGCCACTAGGCCACCAGAGCCCGCCGTTCAGTCAGACTTCAACTATGTCACATTTGTGACATTGATGACAAAGCACCAAATATAAAAAAATTTTCCTTTAGTTTCATATGGCTAAGTTATCTTTGTTTTCTTATCCTAGTGATATATACTCAGCAGAGGAAAAACTTCTTTCTTTGAGTCAGAGTAATATTTTGATATATGCAAGAACAAATGTATTAAAGAGAAATGTTGAAGATTTCTGACTTTTTAACACTCAAAATGGGAATTTTTAGTCACGGATAAATATTTATTAATGGCAGAAATTGTTTATCTTTATGATGTAATGAAATTTGTGTGATCTGAGTTTGTTATACCAGCAACCTACACTCCGGACATTCCATTAACAACCACTGTAAAAGAAAGGTATGTCTTATGAAGTAGTTTGTTCTCAAGATTTCTTTCTTCCTGCTTCAACCAGTCAGCCAAGCATTTAGTACAGAGTCTGATGATTTACAAAGAGGGGGCAAGAGAGGGAAGAGATAGTCACTCACTCAAGTTGCTCGAGAAATTTTTAAATGTGTATTTGCAACCTATTATGACTTCACTGAAGAGTAAAAATAAATCAGAATTTCTATCACTCTACCTGTACGTCTTCATCTGTTTGTTGTTTTTTGTAGTCTTTCGTTGTGTGTGTTACTTTGTTTTGATTTTCAGTCAGATGCTTTTAGCAACCCTTTGTGCAAATGTCCCAATGTGCCTCTTTGCTAAATTTATCATGTATTTGTTTTTTTTTTCCAAATGGTTTCTATATGCTGTATGGTACACTTTGTAGAAAACCAGAGCCCCTACCTGGCTTCTGTTGTCTTAATTTCACATTATACTAAGGGATGGCTGGGGTATTTCAGGGTTTTTCTTTTACTGTATTCCTGCCAAGAGGACAAACAGGGTTGCCCCAGAAAAAAAGTGAAACAAGGATGCTCTTTGAAGGCAAAGATTTTGAGGCTCCATCTCAGATACTTTGATCATGTTGTCAAAGGGACCAGTTCTTGGAGTAGAAGGATAGCATGGTTGGAAAGTTTAAGGGTCACCATAAGAGAAGACCTTCAGAAAAATGGATTTGACACAATGACTCTAGAATTGGACTCCACGTGTTATGGTGGGGACGGCACAGGATAGACAGGGGTCAGATGTGTTATTCACGGTGGTGCTGTGAGTCACAGGCAGCTCAGCAGCACATAAAAAACAGCATATTTCTTTATGCCCTTGAAAATTTGAAATAATTAATGTTAAGACACTGATAGCATTGATTGGTATATGAACGATGACTATATCAGAAGAGGAAATGCTAAAGCTACGTGACCTGGGTATTATTCTATTAGAAGGGAAATGATATGTTACATTAGTCTCAGTTATGAGTCTATGACTGAGGAAATGAAATTTCTTTGATTACTGTAACCAAACTGCCAGAAGCCAAGACTTCATATCAGATTATCCTAAAGCTAGAATTACTCAAACAATTTAAATTTTTTTTGGGAGGGAACCCATCTTGATTATGAAGACACTTTTCAAGATTATAATCTAGTTTATCAAAGTGTAAATATAAAACTTTACCATAGGATGTCCCAATTTTATCACAGTGAGGAAAAAAAACCTGCTACCAGACATAGACCAATTCTAAAATGGGATTATTTAATTAGTTATTTTCTTTTTATTTCCAGAGAGCTTGACAATATACTTTGGGGAATCATTTTGTTTCCATTCATTACTTTATATTTCCCCTTGGCAAAGAATTTTATCTGACAATTTGAATGCTTTAGTGACAGAAATATCTGATGATGAATAATGGAGATGCCAAGTGACATAACACTTTGAATAATTTTCAGTAACTGCTCATGATTAATAATTGCTCTTACGTGTTATATATAATTTCGTTAGCTAATTCTCTGTATGAGAAATAAGAGTAGATATTCTCTCTCTCTCTTCCCCTCCCTCCCTGTCTCTCTCTCTCTCACACACACACACACACACTTTCCTGAATTGAGGTTTTCATTCAATCCATATATATACTTTATGGAGTTAAAAAAAACAGCTTAAGAACTACTATGGACTACAAAACCTAACTTACCACCAATTCAACTCCAATTCATAATTATCCTATAAATAGAGCTGCCCTTTGGGACTATCAAGGCTGTAGATCTTTGTGGAAGCAGACTCACTTTTTTTTTCTCGTCCATATGAATACTTACTCACTTCAAGTGTATTTTATAAGAAACATAAACACAGCTTATACACATGGATTTCACCTGATGATATGCATAGAAATCAGATTGATTACATGTATGGAAAGAATCCCTGGAGAAGCTCAGTATCAGCTGTGGAAACTAGGCCAGGTGCTGATTGTGGAACAGACCACCAACTACTTATATACAAGTTCAAACAGAAGCTGAGGACAATTAAACCAAACCCATGGGAACCAAAATTTGACCTTCAGTCTATCCCACCTGAATTTCAAAACCATCTGAGGAAAAGGTTTGAAGCCTTGAACACTAATGAGTGAAGACCAGATGAGCTGTGGGAGGATATTGAGAATATAATCTAGGAAGAATGCAAAAGGTCATTACAAAGACAGAAGGAAGAAAAGACCAAGATGGATGTAAGATTAGAATCTGGATATTGCACTAGAGTGCTGAGAAGCCAAAACAAGGGGAACAAATCAAGATATTAAGGATCTAAACAGATAATTTCAAAGGGAAGCACGGAAAGACAAAGTAAAATATTACAATGAAATGTGCAAAGAGCTGGAATCAGAAAATCAAAGGGGCTGAACTCGCTCCGCGTTTCTTAACCTGAGGGATCTGAAGGACAAATTCAAGCCTCGAATTACCATAATTAAGGATGCTTGGGCAGAATATTAAATGATCCAAGAAGCACTAAAAGAAGATGGAAAGAGTCATTGTACCAAAAGGAATTGGCAGATGCAGACGAATTTCATGAAACAACATACGAGCAAGAGCCTGTGGTGATGAAGAAAGAAGGTCAAGCTGCTCTGAAAAAAATTGGCAAACGACAAGTCCCCAGGAACTGATGGCATACCACTTGACATATTTCAGCAAACACACACTGCCCAGGATACACTTACCAAGTTGTGCCAAGAAATCTGGGGGTACCAACTGGCCAACTGACTGGAAGAGATATATATTTGTTCCATTCCAAAGAAAGGTAACGCAACAGAATGAGACAACTATCAAACAATATCATTGATTTCACATGCAAACAAGATTCTGCTGGAGATTATCCAAAAATGACTGGAACAGCACTTCAGCAGAGAACTGCCTGGAGTTCAGGCTGAGTTTAGAAGAGACTGTGGTACTAGGGATATTATACTAATGTTAAATTGATCTTGAATGAAAACAGGGAGTACCAGAAGAATATCTATCTGTGTTTTATTCATTATACAAAGACATTTGACTGTATGGATCACAACAAACTGTGGCTGACTCAGAGAAGAATGGGAATCCTAGAACACTTGATTGTACTTATGTGAAAACTATACTTTAATCAGGAGGCAGTCTTCAGAACAGAGCAAGGACACACACCATGGTTCAAAATTGGGAAGAGTTTGCATCAAAAATGTGTCCTATCTCCATAACTTTTCAATCTATATGCAGAACACATTATCTGGGAGTCTGTGTTCTATGAGGAGACATGTGGCGTCAGAATTTGAGGAATACTCATCAACTATGTGCGTTATGCAGATGACACAATGCTGCTTGCTGAAACTGAGGGGATCTTAAGTGCTTCTTGCAGAAAATCAAGGACTATAGCCTTTAATATGGATTGAAGCTCAACATTAAGAAAACAAAGATTCTCACCACAGAGACAATTGGCAAAATCATAATAGATGGTGAAGAGATTGAAATTATTAACAGCTTTAGTTTGCTTGATTCTACAATCAACACTCTTGGTACCAGCAGCCAGGAAATTAAAAGGGAAATTGCATTGGGAAAGTCTGCTGTCAGAGACCTCTCCAAAGTTGAAGAGCAACAATGTCAGTCTGGAGACTAAGGTGCACCTGATCCTTGTCAAAGTCTTTGCAATTACTTGCTCTGCATTAGAAAGCTTGGCAATAACTAGGGATTATAGAAGACTTGATGCCTTTGACTGTGGTGCTAAAGAAGAGTATTGAATATACCATGGCGGCTAGGAGAACAAAGAGGTTTGTACTAGAGAAAATGAGACTAGTCTGCTTCTTGGAGGCAAGGATTCGGAAGCTTCATCTGACATACTTTGGACATTTTTCAAGGCAGGATCAGTCCTGGGAGAGAGACATCATGCTTGGGAGGGTGGTGGGACAGCACAGGAGAGGATGGCCCTCAATGAGATAGATTGATTCGATGACTGTGGTAATGGGTGTAGATGTGTCAGAGACAATAAATTGGCACAGGATAGAGCAGGGTTTAAGGCTGTTGTACATACGGTTGCTATGAGTCACAGGCATCTCGATAGCACATAACAACAACAATAATAATGACTGGTGAGTTTGAACCACTGACGTTTCCATTAGCACTCTAGCGTATTAATTTTGATATAACTGAATGTACCTAACACAATAGTTTACAATCTGTGGATGAATTAAATTAGGAGCTTCCTACCTTTAATTCATATAATATAATTTCTCATACCTTGCTGAACCTTGTTATCATATGTTATTGTTCCACTCATAGCTGGTGCGTTTTCAGAGACAGTAAATCACACGGGAGGAGACTTCCCATTCTTCTCCCTCTACCAGTTTGTGGGATTGAATCACATGCCTTCAGGACTGCATTGCAGCTTCCAACCACCAGGCCACCAGAATTCCTTTCTTACCATATGTTGTTTGTTGTTGTTAGGTGCCTTTGAGTTGCCTGTGACTTTAAGTTATTTTCTGTGTTTTCTTTGAGCATATTTAAGATGATTGTTTAAAATCTTTGTCTGTCTGGTAAGAACAACATCTGAGAACAATGTTTGTCAGTTGTTTTTTTCCCTGTAAATGAATTAAGCACTCCTATTCCTCAGCATGTCTTGTAATTTTGGGTTGAAACTTGAGTATATACGTATTAGAATGTGGTTGTTGTTAGGTCCCGTCGAGTCAAGCACAACTCACAACAATGAACTGATCTGAACCCTTTCCTATGCTTTACCATCCTCGCAGTCTCTCACGCACTCAATCCCGTTGCTGTGGTAACTCTGTCAATCCACCCGGTTAAAGTTCTTCTTTGCCTTTGCTGTTTTTCCACCTTTCTAAATGGTGTCCATCTCCAAGGATTGCCTTTCCTCACAATATAATAATCCCACAAGACACTCAGAGGTTGTACTTAATAGCTGGATAAAGATTTTAAATATAATGTGATAGCTTTTGAAAATATAGTCTACATATTTTTGAAGTTTGATCTTTTGGGCATTTTGAAGTCTGCCATTCATATGATTATTTTCTTACACATTTTGATATGGTCACTAAAATGTTCTGTTGCATAGCTTTTACTCAAGTCGTGTTTTAACAGAGATGGTATTAAATATCAGAAGCTAAACAGACAAATATTAGTCTTTCAGGTTTGGCTCTGCCCTAGGGTCTATATTCAATGTTTTACTGGGCTTTCACTAGCCTAAAATCTCAAGGAGCTCTGGAGGCCTAGTTTAAGGATCAAGAAATAAAAGTTTAGGGTTTTTCAGGGCTTATCTACACATGCATCATGTATGTGACTCTCTAAATCCACCTGTATGCAAGTGCTATTGAATGCTCTAATTTAGCAAAGATTCTCTCTCTAGATTTTCCTTCCAGGTTTTATATAGTTTCAACTGTAACTTTTGCCCCAGGCACCAGCAGGTTGTTTATTTTATCTTAAAATGCTTTTGAAAAATGCTTGACACTTTTCCAGTCTGGGTAAGTTCTGAATTAGGTGAAACAAACATGATCACTTTGTAGCAGTATGTTATGTAGCCCCTAGACAGGTTACAACAGATGCATACAATACTTTTCTAATAAGATTTGTTATACTTTCTCTGGAAACAAGGACAAAGCTTGAACACAGGGAAGATAGCTGATGTCTTGAATACTGTTGTTAATATTGGGAGAGAGTGGAATAAAGCTAAATAAAAACATCACAAAGTTTCTTCTCACTTTGAAATTGCGTTTTTCTTCATTTAGGTTTCACTTGATGGCTATAAAACATTAGAATTTTATAAAAATTTATAAAAAAAACATAAAAATTTGCTAAAGACAATTCTGATATTTCTATTTTCTTTTAATGTATCTGTGAATAGACAGGAACTTGGAAGTATGCATATCACTCTTTTATGGAATCACTATGCAGTGTTTATTAATATAAGTATGTAATTGTATAGCCTTAATAGAAGCTTATAATTTTATGGTGTAAAATCAGGGATATGACTTGAGTATTGGAGGAAAACAGATCAACAGCATGCTTGATGCATACAAACTTTCTTGTAAATAGCGAGAAAAACTTGAAGCTTTAAGATTACAGTCTTCAATATGAATGATATATCAACATCAAGAATGAAGTTGTCGAGAACTTTATTTTACTTGAATCAACACCCATGGGAGCAGCAGGCAAGAAATTCTAAGAGGGTTTGCATTTGGAAAATATGCTGTAATGTGTTTCTCCGAATGCTAATCAGCCATGATTTAAGTTTAAAGACTAAGGTGCACCTGATCCAAGCCATAGTATTTTCATTTGCTTCCTTCATGTCTGAAGGTTGTACAATGAATAAGGAAGACAGAAAAAGAATTGAAAACTTGGAGCTGTGACATTGGAGAAGAGTGCTGACTATCCCATTGACTGCCAAGTCTATCTTGGCAGAAGTGTAGGCAGGGTGCCCCACAGAAGCAAGTATGGTGGAACTTCATCTCACATACATTAGACATGTTGTCAGGAGGGGACAGTCCTTGTAAAAAGACATTCTGGGAAAAAGAATAGGGGATCAGAACAAGAGAGAAAGACATTCAATAAGATGGAGAGACAAAGTGAATTTAACAATTGGTCCAAGGCTATCAGAGAGCATGTGGAGGGTGGAAGATAAGGCAGCAATCATATCTCCTGTTCATAGCATTGCTGTGAGCCGTATTTTACCTAATAGCAGGTAACAACAACAATGTACCAAAAATAGCAACCCTATTGCAGATGATTTTACAAGCAGAATTAATATTCCATACTCATTAACTGCTGATGTTTACGTTTACAAATTAAAGTTTCCTAAACCATTGTCTAAAATGCTTTCAGGTGTTATTGCTGTTTGCCACTGAGTAGATTGTGAATCAAAGCATTCACAGAATAAGAGTTTAGAATCCTTCTGCTCCATGAGATTTTCAAAGCTGCTACCTTTTGGTAGCAGGTCCTCCTAGTCGAGTTCTAATCACTAACAAGAGGCTGGTAGCAAGCATTTAAGTATTTGTGTCATGCAGTGCCATCTTCATGTATTAATATCTAAAACTAATTAAAATATTAGAGCTTCACCCTTCAAATACTATCCCTCAAAAGTAAGTCTGCCTTCTAGACACCACATAATATCAGTTTCTACTTTATTGTTATTTATAGTAAGTTTAAACAATAAGCAAGATTAAAATTTTCCAATTAAGTATAGTGATCCATACCTATTACATTATAAAACAATTGGCCTGTATGTCTACCGAGTAGAAGATAAGGCATAAAACTATCTTAGCCTCAACACCTTCACGAAATTAACCTTGAATGTTTTTCTTTTGAATTAGTAAAACATTCTTTGTTTTAGTGGTGTTATAGCTGTTATGTTCTATTATAATTTCTATTAAATTTTTTTCCTGTTCACATAACCAAATCCATTATAAATATAATAGGTAAAGCATTTCGGGATTTTGTTCTGTACGAATGTTTGATTAGCATTTATCAAAACTCACCCTCTGTTGCTTCAGCTTTACATTGAAAATGCTGGTAAATTATATTTAAAAAGTGAAAAGCAGAAGGAGGAAAAAAGCCAAAGCTTAGTTAAGCTGAGCTGAGATTCTGACCTAGAAGGAAGAATTAAAAATTATTTTAAAGGCGTTTTAGATTTCTCCTCAACCTCTCTGTTTTTGTAGGTATTACCTTAGCATTAACATAGAATGCCAATTGTTTTAGAATTTACATGCAGAAATCATCAAGTAGGCACTTGCAGGCTTTAGTTTGTTCTCTGTTCTTTGTTCTATTTTCTGACTTTGCAAAGTGTCTTCATGTAATAAAGAGCACATCATGCCAAACCTGACCACGTGCAATGGTTTATACTCTAATCACTTGGATTTTCTTTGACCTTCAGAATGCTAAGCCTTCATACTTGACTAGAGATAACATCCAGGTGATGAGAAACATAACTGCATGGTACAGGGGGAAATGGTGAGATATTTGATAATTCGGTTTGATACTATGATTTATGTTCTAATAAGAATCAGTGCTTGATATGGCAATGATATCAGTTTATAACAAGACCTCACAGGCAATACCATGTAGTACTTATCTTAATCAGCATTTACCAACATATTTTCAGAGACATGAATAATATAAATTCATTGAGAATTTATTTTCTGCGTATCAGCTTTGAACAGTTACTTTTGGTATTCAACTCATGTTTCTCAAAACAATTGGATCTTTAGCATTATACATTGACATTATACTCTGTTTTAACGTATTCCATGTAAATGTATGTTTTTCTGAAGGCAAGAAGAGGTATACATCTACAGGTTTTTTAATTGTAGGCTTTTGAATATAGTAATAGCAAACATTTTGTCAAAATGTGTTGTTGTCTCCACGGTTTGTGGGAGATGAATAGGTCCATTTAAGTGAAAGTCTGAGTCCACATTATTCAAATCTGGCTTGGCTACGAAAGCACATTCAGTGCTTTAAAAGTCCATATGTTCTTCTCTTTTATTAAAATAAAAATACATCTTAAGCAAACTACACTACAATCTCCTAGTGTTGAACATTAAATCTGTTTACTCTGTTAAGATGATAAATTTATTAGATCGTGTTGGCTTTTTATTTTTAATTACGTCCTTAAATCTTTTACTATTTCATTGATAAAGGGGAATTCATAGGCCCTCCTGTTTAAATAAGACCATCCATCTTCAGCACGCTCTCAAATCAGATTTCGGAAATATTAATGGATAAATTTCCTATCCTCGTTTAGCTTATTCGTGGTTTAAGTTTTTGGCATTCAGAAAATTAATTTCAACTGATAATATAATTGACTTGAGATAACACACAGTGTGAAGAAAAGCATAACTTCATTTTGCAGGGAGCTGGCGAGATGGCAGATAATTGAATTTGCAACTTTATGAATGCTGATTAGCATTCTAAACACAAAAAGCCTCTTGCCCCCAAGAGTTGTGTCTTTTATATATTCTCAAGCATCCCAGCATACCAAGAAAGTAGTCCTGATTTTAATATTCTCTGAGCCTGTGGAATCCTTAGGGTGATGCCATCTATATTCAGAGGACTAATTCAGTTACGTGAGAGGAAAAAAAGTAATTCAAAAGAGCTATGATTTAGTTTCATTTCTTTTACCCCACAATATTGAGAACTGACAGTTTGTAAGATGCCACATTGTTTTGGGATCATTAATGCAAAAGGCATGGGTCCTAGCTTTAAGTTTATTATCAGGGATAAAACTTTTTTTAAAAAATGAATTCTTTTTCTACACCATGTTCTCAACATCCCAAGTGCTTTCTAGTTTGGAAAGATAATAGAAGATAGTTTCTGAGAGAATGAAGAAAATGTGTTAGAGGTCACATGTCAGAGAATCTCAATTTTCAGGACTGTGAAGACACTCAGTATTTATCTAGGCTAAGGAGAACATCTGCTTCAAATAAATAACCTTTTCTCTCTAAAAGGTACACATGTTTTATGTGTAAATCAAATACCCTTAACTAATTTTTGAAGACACAAGAGGTGATCTTGAAATTTGAAGTTTCTCCAAACAAGGGTCACCTGCTTTTTTCCTCTTATTGCTGAAGAATCAAGACTGACTCCTTCCTGAGTCCCCTTCAAAAAGTTTCTAAGGTTGTAAATCCCTTGAAAGAAGGTTGTCTGCCTCTCTTCTGTGGAGCTGCTGGTGGATTTGAACCAGAAGAGTCACCACCTTTAGTTTTGCAATGCAACTTCTTGTGGATTCTTCTTATGGACCCCCAGAACTCCTTTGAACAAGATTGCTGCAGATAATTATGTAATTTGTACCTGAGACAAAGGAGTCACTCTAGGCTTGGAAAGAAACAAAGCTCACAGTGTAGGATTCTCACTGTAGATACTTGCAAAGCTCTTGTTCCTGGTACCATGGCCAGAGATGGGAACTGATGACTGATTACACAAAGGGAAGACACAAGATTGCATGTTCACATTCATAGCCCACACAACATCTGGAAAGCTCCTTTATCATCGATCCCTGAAACCCAAGGCCAGGCCAGCCTATTCTGGCCATGTACATAATGACAGACGTTCTTTCTTTATATTTTTATTTTTCTAATAGTTTATTTACAAAATTCAAATACAAATTTGAACAATATTCTTTCCATTTTCCTCACCCCCCCCCATCAAATTGTGCAACCCAATGATTAACCCCCTCTTCACCCTGCACATCCACATCCCTCTGCTTCCAACCAACCTCTCCTACCCCTCCTGGATCCTCATACTCATTCTACAATAATAGTTTTATACAAAATGTATCCTTATGAGACTTACTTAGTTCACTCCTGTCTCCAATCCATCCTTTACTTTTCTTTCTTTGGCAAAATTTCTCTACAGGAGAATAATGACAGCTTTGCGAGAACGTTCAGAAAGTATGTGGGGGGTGGGGAATAACCCATAGTGACAATAAAAGAAAAGGAAAAACGTAGGGTATAGAATACTCACTAAGGGGGCGGGGGGGGGTGGGGGGGGGAAATCACAACAATAAAACAACCAAACTCAGAATCTTTCAGGATTTCTCTTTAACCCCAGGCTACAGATGTGAAGAATGTTAGCCTTACTCCCTCATTCACCAATTTAAAGCCTATTCTAGGACAACCATTAAATAAAACAAGCTCCAGGAATAAAGCAGACATCGAGGTCCAAGTGGCACGGAGGGGAGCTTATGCTTGAATCAGCATTAATTTCTGCAGTATTGGAGGTCATCAGTCGCGCTCAGCACAATTATCATGCTATGCTAAGCACAGCAGAGTACTCACACTCCTGTAGAAGATGAGATGCAACTGAGAGAGAACTGGGAATGTTTAAAGAAGATTTGTTTCTTACACGGCTTTAATTTGAAATCCTTTCATTCTAAAGATGTCTGGATATCAAGATAGAGCAAATGAAAGCAGTACATCGCTGTTACAGATTCAGCCGTGCGTCTCACTTATGTGAAAGGCTTAATCAGCACACTCAAGAACAAGATGTGAGACATCTTGAGGCACTGCTTACTTGTCAGCTGCAGGATCAATAAAATGCAGACGCTATTCTTTGCCACACTCTAGAGAATGAGTTTTCAGAGTGAGAGGACTTCACTTTGAAGCCATTTTATTCACATCCGACTTGGCAAAGAAGTCACTCTGTGTGAGGGCACTTGAGGCTTGGCCCCAGCTGGCCTTGCCGCTTGCTCTTACCATGCCAGGTGACATCACTCACTTGGTCTGTGTTGATCTGCACAGCACGGCTCCAGGTCAGAAAGCACTGCCAGTCCACTCAGACAATTCTGGTGATAATGCTGTTCTAACACACTATGCAAATTATAGCTAACGGCTTTGGTAGGGGAGGTGGTTAGAACTCATTTATTTAGAACTATTGTTAAATCTGACAAAGCAAGAACCATACCAAAGATACATAAACAGATCTAGCAGCTAGAAAATGTAAAAGAAAAAAATTAACCCAACCCTTTATTCTACTACTATCCTACTATTTGATGACAGTATCCTCTGCTATAGACAGCATTGATCATATAGCCAGAAAATGCACTATGTTGTTGTGTTGTTAATTGCTTTCGAGCCGAGTATGACTCATAGCAACCCTAATGAACAGAAGGCCTGAAGCCCCTCTACAACTATCAACATTTATCAAAGTTCATAGAGTTTCTGGAGGCAAGTTGTGTAGGAAGTGGATGCCACTTCGGAGTAATAATAAACAACTTAAGTACTATCTCATAAACTTGGAAATAGCTTTGTGCAACTAGTTGAAAAAACTCCATTCCACAATATAATCATTATTTACATTAATTAAAAAGTGGCCTTCCTCTTCCATAGACAAATTAACAAAAACATTAACTGTCTAGCCATTCTAATCAATAACCACTATATTTGTGTCCTCTGGAGAAACTGCAGGTGAGAATGAAACAAACCATAGAAATAAGCTATTACAATTCAACTTATATTTTTTGCAATGTATTTCTCATATTTATTTTCTAAAAATTAATTCTTCCAACAGCTATTTATTGATTCAATGTCTGTCAAGAGTGTGGCTTGCTACTATTGTACTATACAATTCGTTCCTTCAGAGGAGCTTCCTGTGGTGTGAGACACCAGATGTGAATAGAAAGCACACAAGGACCAGTAAGGGGTCGGGAAGTGCTGGGTATGGCTTAAGCTTGGAGTCAGGTTTTCACTTTGCAGTGTTGTCCCTGTGCCTGGCTGTGACAGGAGTGGCTCTGCATGGCAACAGAACAGAGAGGGCAAAAAAAGGTCTTCCCAAATTCAATTCAGCAGTAGGAATTCTTTTAAATTATTTTTAAGAAGAGTATTATATTGTATGGTGATATTTGTAAGGCATGGCCAGCCTCATTAAAGGCAGTTTTAAATCTACGCTGTTGGTAACCTTTGAAACTCAGATACACTCCATTACCCTCCTCCACCACGAGGTAGATCTAATCATCTAATCGTCACTGGGTCTGCCTTATTTTACTTCCCAAATTATTTTTGAATTTTCTCTCTTTTATACCTCTTCTTCATCAATTTTCACTTGAACAATTGCCAGAACTTCTCATTTGGCCGTAGTTTTGTCGCCTCTTAAATGTTAATACATAACTATTTTATCGGATAGTACAATAAGGATAATCTATATTCACTAAAAATCTGAGGGTGTTACAATATTTAAAAAAATACTCAATGTCACTGATAGAGTGACATCCTAATCAGCAAGCTCTTCAATAATAAAATCTAGGTCCTCCACACCTTACCTGTTACCCACCAGTCAGTGACTAGAAACATTGTTTTTTAATCTTTTGAGCTCTTTTTTTAAAAAAAAACAAAAAAAACCAAAGCCAAAACAAACAACTATGCTAGATTCCACTATTTTTATTTTTAAAAAATCTGGGCTGAATAACTAGCTGGATTAAAATTCTCTCTCCTCTTTTCCCAGATAACCCTATTAATTCATTGCTGTAACATTTATCATATATTAGGATTCTCTTTTTCTGCCTGCGTTTACCCCCTGCTGGTATGAAAGGTCTTTGAGCAAGCCATTGGTTATTTATCTCAGTAACAGGCTCCTGCTTCACTTTCAGACATCAAATTCAGTGCTATTTCAAAAAGATCTTCTTTGATCATCTGACATATGCTCACTTGGTTAACCTTTTTTTCTTTGCTTCATAGCACTTATCCCTTTTTGATATTTTCTTGTTTTTTTTAAAGTGTTCATTGATCATTTGTCTCCTTACTAGAATAGGAATGCTTTGATAGCAGAAATCATTTCTGCCTTGTTCACCATCAATCATGGTAGTCTAGAAAATGTCCAACACGTAGTAAGCATTCATAATATTTTAGAATGGAACTTATCTAATATGTGTTTTTATATAATAAAATATTAATAGAATGGAAGAGAGGTGTAGGGATGAAAGGGCAATTGAATAGGTGGAAGTAGGAATGGACACAGAGTCAAAGGTCACTCAATTAGTTGCAGCTGAACCAGCTCACTCATACGTTGTTATTGAGTTGGAACTGATTCATAGCTGACCCTCCAGCAGGTTTTTAGAAATCCTGAGTTGCATGGAAAGAGATTGTCCATTTTTCTCCTGATAAAGAAAAGGTGGATTTGAACTGCCTGCCTTTGGGTTGGCAAAGACTATAGCCTGGATCAGGCGCACCTTAGTCTCCAGCCTGACGTCGTTGCACTTTAGTAGTCTTCACAGGTCCCTCACAGCTGACTTTTCCAATGCAGTTCGTCTGCTGATTTCCTGGCTGCTGTTACCAAGAGTGTTGACTGTGGAACCAAGTAAATGAAAACTGTTAACTATCTCAATCTCATCACCATCCATACTGATGCTTCCAATTGGCCCAGTATAAACCAGTGATCATATCCTACCAGTGTCATTTTTTTTAACACCACAGGAGACACAGCCTGCTGTACTGCCTCACTCATCCTTCTGTGGCCCACTGCTGTGAACTTTCTCCTTCACTTTTAATTTGTAATAACTGCCATATTCTGAACACAAATTGTGATATTTACCCTGTTTCCTACTTGTTGGTGTTCTTATCCTCTTTCCCGGTGTGTGGAAGCACCCAGGCCTGACGTAAAAAAACAGCATAAGAGTATCTCAATTTAGAATCAATAATTCCTGAAATCTTCACTCTTTCCACTGATAGTATTTTGTTGTGACATGAAGCAGAAAATTTGGCAGAAAGTCACACCTTTTCTTTTACAAGGGTACCTTCTGTCCTCACAAGTTTCCTCAATTATGGAATAACCTTAAAGTATTGCTGTGTGGGCCATGTGAAAGAACGTGTGAGGATGTGCTTCTTAATCTTCATAGTGCACATCTGATAATTGTTTTATTGATTATTATCACTTCATATGGCTTCCTTCATTTAATGACAACAAAAGTAATGTGCCTATTCCCATAATCTTTCATTTAAGCATCCTATGGTTAGCTGTTTAAGGTCACTTAATCTTAGGTGTATAATTATTTGCATTCTGAATTGCAAGCCCTTCATTAGTTTTTATAACTATAGGATTTAATAGGACATCGGGGATGGAGACAGCACTGGCAAGAGGAAATTGGATTTGGGACCTTTCATTATGATGACATCCATTTGATTGTGGTCCAACTGCCTAGTGAAGAAAAGCTGCTGTTGTGACAACTTTCTAGTGTAAAATAAAAAAGCTCAGATTGCTTATTAGTTTACGGTTTATGTAAAAAGAACAAAAGGATTCAGCACATATTAATTGAGCTTTCCCTGTGTACAAGCCACTGTAAAGATCTAAGCATGCAGCACTGAAAATACCCAGGATCTACTCTTAAGGAACAAAAAAGCCAGGATTACTGCCTGCACTGGAGTCTTCTAAAGAGAGACTTGCAAGTAAGCTTGCAGAACTGGGCTCATTATTTTATAGAAATTTATAGTTACCGAGGTGAAACATTGTCTTCTCTGTTGTTCCTCAGAAAACTAAACCAATCGGTGTTTTCAGTCCTGAATTGGGACAGCCTTGTGTATGCAGAGGAGAACTGCACTCCAAAGAGATCATAAGACTAATGTTTCTGAAGCTTAGCTCCAGGTCTTTTTTTCCCCAAGGTGCTTTGAGTCAGTATGAACCACCTGACAGTGACAAGTATTCCACCAATTGTGAGTGGCAAGTGTTTCACAAATTGTGATTCATACTACTCATTGTACATGGAGTCAGAACCAACTAATAGCTGTGACATGAAGCATCCAATAGCAGTTAACCCTCCAGCAGGTTATCAGAGGTTGTAAATTGCACAGGTGGAGACCTTTCACCTTTTAGAAGCTGTTTGTGGATTTATACCACCAGTGAGGTAACTCTGTTTTGTTAGCATCACAACTCCCTACAGATTAGGGCAAATGTGCTCCCTTTATTATACACAGGGACTCCTTTATTACCTCATTGTAAACTCACTTTTACAAAGGAAGAAAAAAGAATCCATATCTTTGCGTTGTGGTGCTGAAGACCATTGAACTTACCAGACTGCCAAGAGAACAAACAGGTCTTCTTGGAGGAGGTGAAACCAGATTGCTTCTTGGAAGCAAGGATTTTGAAGCTCCATCTCAGTGTGCCTTGGGCATGTTGCCAGCAGAGATCAGTCCTTGGAGAAGGACATTATGGTTGAAAGGATAGAGGGTCAGAGAAGGAGAGGAAGACCTTAGATGAGATGGATTGACACTGTGATGGGGCCAATGAGGTCAGATGTCAGAGCTATTGTTCATGGGGTCAATATGAGTCCTGGTGGACTTGCTGGCATGTAACAACCAGCCAGTCAGGAAACATGCTGATACCTCACAGAAATAAACTTTGGATACACATGTGTGTTTGCCTCTGGTGAGCTGTTCAGACTGGCATCGTGCAGTATGTAAATGTTTCTTGTGGAAATTGTTTTTTATAAAAAACCTATGGAATTTAATACCAGGTAAGAATAAGGAAACTCATGAAAATACTTTGTAAAACGCAAAGCTCTGTCGATATCTTAAAAATACAGTATATATATATAGTTATTTTTTAATTATAATTTTTTCCCTAAAGTCATGAATCAGTGTATGTAACAGATAAAGGCTTGGAGAAGGTTGTGAGCCTTCAGATTAGCATCAAAGCTGAAAGAACTATGCAAATATTCCACAATCGACTCATTGATATTTAGCATATATGGTAATGCAAGAGTTCACAGCCAATGTATTTGCTGATATGTTAGCTAATAAGAGAAGGTTGGGAGGTTAAGAGTACTGATGAAATATACTTACTGAATAGTGTGCTTGGTGACATAACCTCTCTTTTAGAATGGTTACAAATTCTGTGAGGATGTCCAGTTCAGCAAAGGTCTTGAGAGAAGCATACTAAATTGCTTTGAGTTCTTTCTAAGGCTATCATGCAGTTTAATTAATCAAGTCTGGCTTGCTGGCTCTGTCACTCCACTTTCTGGCTTACAATAAATGACCTACAATTAATGACTCCCTGCCTGCTTCATTTTTTCCCAAACAGTCTGCAGATGCAGGACAAGGATCTTAGAGTCTCCTTTTGTACTAGAATCCTTAACAAAGCCAAGCTACTGTAGTTGTTTAAAACCAGGCTGTCCTTACCAAAGTTACTAAGTACTTTTATGACATTTGCAAAGATTTTTAAGTTTAAAATGGAAACAAAAAAAACCCCTAATGACTCTGCATCTGATTTTTTTACATTATTCTTTAATGTGAAAATCATGTTTATCTACAGTCCCTAACACTGCAGTTCTAAAAATGAATGACTTTTAAATCCAATGACTTTGTAGAGTATTAAAACCAATCTAATTACATGTTAAACTAATACTGTCTAGATTTTAGTTTATCAGATGTATGATTTATTTATAATCAATAGTCCATGTTTGTATTTTGCAGAATTGAAATAATTTTTTAAAAGTTTTATTCTGTTGATTACTTTGTGTGTTATTTTACAAATATTTTTATAAATGTTAAAAGCCACTAGAGACCTGTTAGTAATATGTGTGGGTCTAAGTATGGTCTGAGGAGGAAAAGAAGTAGATTTAACACTTTTTTAAAAATAAAATCATTATCAATGAGAGCATCTTTCTCACTTTTTGAAAATTTTGTAATTCAAGTCTGAAATTCTTTCTTTCCTTTCTTCTTTCTACCTTAATCTGATCACAAAATTTTAATTGCTGACTGCTCTACTTCAGAAATAATTGACATCTAAAATGTGCTCAGTGGCAATTACTGATCTACTTATATACATTGACATTTAGCAATATGTTTTAAGAAATCCTGATAAATTATGCTGTAATATTTATTATATAATCTGACTTGGAAAATGTACTAAGTATGTAAATTACTGATGGAATTAAGAAAATGATAATTTCATGGTATCAAAACTATAGTTATTGTAAATTTTCAAAACTGAATTTCAAACTAATGCACAATATGATTGCTGTAATAAATTTTAATGCCTGTTGAATGTAAAAAACTTGAATTGGCAAATATTATTAATTTAATATTGCCACAATTGTACAATATTTAAAAACTAAGATGGAATTTCTAACTAAATTATGTAGGAATATGTATACATAGAATTTGGATACTCCTTGTAATTTTAAATGCAAAAAAATTATTAATTAGGTCTTTTGAGTATATTTTCTTTAATCATAACATTTTCAATATTATTATGAAATATAATTAAATGTGCAATCTTTTAAAAATATATAAATATTTATATGAAATATAACTTTTATAGAATCTCTGCATCTGGACTAGTGAATTTTAACTACAAATATTAGGAATATAAATATTGTAATATCAGTTTCACATACTTTGGGCATGTTGCTGGGAGGAGCTGGCTTTTCCTTGGAAAAGGACACAATACATGGAAGGGTAGGGGGTCAGTGAAGGAGAATAAGACCCTTGACTGGGTGTATTGATACAGAGACGGCCACAATGGGCTCTACTGTGTCAAGAGGTGTCAAGATGGTATAGGAAAAGACAGGGTTCAGATCTGTTGTTCATAGTGCTGCTATATAGGTTGCACTCAACGCAATGGCACCTAACAACAATGACAGTGATATTAATTTGTAGTGCACAGAATCATAAACAATGTCAAACTATTTGGCTACTTCTTTGTAAAAATAGTTTTTATTGTTTAGTGAAGAATTAGTGAATTAACTGAGAATTTGCTAGTTTTCTAATTAGGAGGCATTATGCTAATTTCTATAAATATAAAATACACTCCAGACTCTTGAAAGTCATTATACATTTATTTTGATCAGAAATCAAAAGGTAACAGTTAACAGTACACAATTACAAGGCAGGAAAGAAGTAACTATTAAGTAACACATTTGAAGAAAGAGAATTAAGAAAAGCATAGCTGTTTAGTATATCAAATAATGATATTTACAAAGTACGTGTACAATTTACTTAATGCTATGCTACATTATACATAATGTTACAAATGAAAATAATTTAAATACCTCTCACTTGACAGCCAAATTATATTATTTCTAATACATTTAATCTTTTTCTTCTTTTGTGTGTTTTGTTTTGTTTTTCAGAGTGCTCCGGGCCACTGGGAATTGAAGGTGGTATCATATCAAATCAGCAAATCACAGCTTCATCTACTCACCGGGCTCTCTTTGGACTACAAAAATGGTATCCCTACTATGCACGTCTTAACAAAAAAGGACTTATTAATGCCTGGACAGCTGCTGAAAATGACAGATGGCCATGGATTCAGGTAACAAATGGTGATCAGACAAGGAAACTGCAAAGGAATGATCAGAGAGTCATTTAGAATAGTAGACTTGTGAGTATGTAACTCTTTCCCACAGTTACAGAGGAAGGAAAGATTCAGTGAAAAGTCCAAATTGAGTTTAAATTCTGAAACTGAAGAGAGCATAAACAATCTTTTGAGAAGTGTGTTAACTTGTTATAAAAATGTTAAAATTATTTGAGTAAAAGTACCAGTATTTAAGGTTCATATCAAGGAAAGGGAATTATAAATAATTTGTTTATGTTAACAGTCAGGAATATTCAATACTTTAAAGAATTAGAAATTCTCTATTATTTCTACATCTATAAGAATTAGTTCCATACGTGCAATCTCAAATTGTGTACTAGATTATAATATCAATCACTCATATATCTTCAGTGCCTTCTTTCAGTATTTAAGAGTGTTTAAATTCATATTCTCATGTATATTTATTGTTGTTGTTGTTATGTGCTGTTGAGTTTCTTGTGACTCATAGCAACACTATATACCACAATCCTGAACCCTCCTCTATTCTGAGCCAACCTACAGCCATTACCCCAGTCACTGAGACAATCCATCTCATCAATGCTTTTCCTCTCTTACGCTGTCCCTCTACCCTCCCAAACATGATGTCCCTCTCCAAGAATGGTTCCTCCTTGCAGTGTGCCCAAAGTATGTAAAAAAAAAAAAGCTTCTGAATCCTTACCTCCAAGAAGCAGCCTGATTTTATCCTTTCCAAGATTAATCTAATGGTCCATGATCTATTCAGTGCCGTACAGCTCAAAGGCATCAATTCTCTATCATCCCTAGTCATTTTCCAGTTTTCTGATGTGAAGATCATGGCTTGAATCAGGTGCATCTTAGTCTCCAGACTGACACCATTGCTCTTTAGTACCCTGGAGAGGTCCCTGACAACAGACTTTCCCAATGAAATTTGATTCCCTCACTACTGACCCCAAGAGTATTGACAGTGGGGCCAAGCAAACTGAAGCTTGTAAAAATCTCAGTCTCTTCACCATCTCTCATGATGGTGCCAACTGGCCCAGTGGTGAGAATCTTTGTTTCTTGATGTTGAGCTTCATTCCATATTGAAGGCTGCAGCCCTCACCTTCTGTAGGCAAGTGCTTCAGGGTCTCCTCAGTTTCACCAAGCAGGGTTGTATCACCTGCATAACACAGATTGTTTATGAGTCTTCCTCCAATCCTGATGCCACATTCTTTGTTATAGAGCTTTGCCTCCCAAATGATCTGTTCTGCATATAGATTGAATATATATGGAGATATGACACATCCTGGTGTACACCCTTCCCAATTTTGAGTCATGCAGTGTTTCTTTGTCGTGTCCTGAAAACTGCCTCCTGGTCCAAGCTATGCCAAAGAATCTGGGAGATAACCACCTAGGCAACTGACTGGAAGAGAGCCATACTTATTCCAATTCCAAAGAAAGATGACCCAACAACAGAGTGCAGAAATTATCAAACAATATCGCTAATGTCACATGCAAGCAAAATCCTGCTGAAAATTATCTAAGAACAACTGTAACAGCGTTATCAACAGAGAATTTCCAGAAGTGCAGTCTGGGTTTAGAAGAGGCAATGACATTATAACTAATATTGGATGAGTCTTAGTTAAAAGCAGAGAATAACAAACTAATGTCTCTCTGTGTTTCATTGACTACTGAATGCATTTGACTGTGTAGATCCCAACAAACTGTAGCTAAATCTGAGAAGAATGGGGATCCCAGAACAGATGGTGTTTATGTGAAACTTATATGTGTATATTTTTACCAAGTGCTTATGTTTTTCCAAAACAGAAAGTAGCAGTAATAAACTGAGGCTTTAAGTTATTTTTCAACTATAATGTAAAAAATAGTTGGGCCAACAACTTATATCACTTTCTGAGCACTTATTTGAAATTAGATATGAAACAAATCTTGGAGAAGTGCTTTGGTGAAGCTTCGTCTCTCATACTTTGGGCATGTTGCTTATTTCTTTGAATATCGGGCATGGAAAGGTGAGGCGTCAGTGAAAGAAAGACTCCCAATGAAATTGATTGACATGGTGACTGAAACAATGGACTCAAGTGTATCTAGAGATGATGAAGATGGCACAGGATAGGACAGGACTCATGTCTGTTGTTTATAAGATTGCTATGAGTCATACTCGATTGACAACATCTAACACCAATAACAAAATCTTAGGAATAATTCTCACCAAAAATAGTTGGAAAAAGCAAAACTCAACATTGTTACATAATAAATAACTTACTCTTAATTACATGAATGTATATGTTTTACTATTGTATTGTTTTAAAATTACTTACTTTCTAAGTTATTTTTCTAAAATGTTATTCTTTTACATATGAAAAATCATACCGAAGAAGCTCTGGGAAGTTTAATCATGTACTAAATGTCCTGTATTTGAGCATTCATTATTAATTTCTATTGTCAAATAATTTTATTTATATTCAATCTTTCAAATGAAACATTTGAGCACTTTGCTTAAACTCACTTATAATGAGCACAGTACTCCCCTAATCTTTCAGGTGTTTGACGCACATGCAATAATTAGTATTAAATTTCATTTTCTTCCTCTTCTTGATGAAATGAAAATTGAAATTGCTATTTTAAATTTACACTCTCAGCATGAAATTATTGATAGTACCACAATGTTATAATTGGTTCCAGATTTAAGGGGTAATACAATAAATGGAGTTAAATAAGCATAGTTTTACCCATTTTTTAAAAGTTTCTCTGACTTTTATTTCTTCACCTAGATTTAGTTCATAAGTGACCTGGAATATCTTTTATTCTTTCAGCGTAATATATAAGAAAGAGCAAGCTTTCTGTATTTATGGAAATTTTGGTTATGACATTAAAAAATTTGAAATCTTACTAAATCTTCTAAGTTCTTTGCTACCTGAATAAAGTCAGTAAGAAGGATTACTTTTTATTTGTTTTTAAAAATAATTATTTCTTGGTTTTTATTTATGTTATTTTTAATAACCATATGGAGAAACATTTTCAGTATAATTTTCTGTTTTTAAAATTTTCCTTTATTAAATTAATATATATTCTTTTATAATAGTCATTACAAAATTATTCTTAGTCATTTATTACTGTCTCCATTAAAAAAAAAAAACCAACGAACCATTTACTCAGTGTCTATGTGCTCTTTTCTCTACTAAGCCATTGTTGTTATTGTTTGCCATCGAGTCAGAATCAACTCAAGGCAGTAAATTATAAGGAGGAGACTACCCATCATCTATCTCCTGCACAACATCTGGTGGATTTGAACTACTTGCCATTGAGTTTGCAGTGCAGCTTCCTACCACTAAGCCACCAGAGCTCCCTAAGTAACAGCATTTGTCTTCATGAGGTTCAGAATCTATGAAGGAATAGCATTATTAGCAGAGTAAACACAATAGAGTATACATGGCCTCGTCTTACGTGCTCTGATAGACATTTTGTTGAACCATATTATTTTTAAAACACTATCCATTTTGGTAATTCCTTAAGGATTCAGGAAGAGAGAACCATCCATCATATTATGTATTAAATTGTTATATTAATGTGTACCTATTGTTGTTGGTATTGTGTACCATCAGTTTGGAACTGGCCCATAGGTGATCCTCCAGCAGCTTTTCAGAAATAGTTAATCACACATGACGAGATTGCCCATCCTTCCATGGAGCAGCTAGTGGATTTGAACTATGTGCCTTGTGGATTGTGAGACAGTTTCTTACCTCTATGCTTTATACTAGTGTAACCTAATGACCTAGTTAGTAAGAAGTTGCACTGCCAACTCAAAGGCAGGCAGTTCAGATCCACAAGTTTCTCCACAGGATAAAGATGAGCTCTCTACTCCTAACCCTTTTATAGGCTCAGAAAAGGTCACCTCTGAACAGTTTCTGACTTGATAAGTTGTTTTGTTACTTGATAATAAATCATTTTATACATACAATAAGGAACTCTGGTGTTGTAGTTCATTAATCCATAAAACAACTGCCAGCCACAGCCCACATCTTCAGGAGTTCAATTCCACTAACTGCTTCTAAAGAGAAAAATGAACATTACCTCCTTTTAAGATTCACAGCTTCAGAAACTTATTGGAGGGTCACTATGAGCCAGAACCAACTGGAAGGCAGTGAGTGCCAGCATAATATGTAAACTATATGCAAATAGATGTAGATATTTTTGTTGTTATTGTGTATCATAGTGTCAGACTCAACCCATAGCATGCCTTTCGGCGAGTTTTCAAAGGCAGTTAATGACGTGGGAGGAGATTACCCATCCTTCTCCCATGGAGCAGCTGGAACTGTGTGCCTTCAGGACTGCAGCACAGCTTCTTGCCACTAGGCCACCAGAGCTATGGGGGGGAGGGGGTGTGCACGTGTGCACACACACATGTGTGAATGTTGCTAACTTAAGAGCAAGCAGTTCAAATCTACCAGCTGCTCCTGAGAAGAAAGATGAGCGGTCTCCTCCCATGTGATTTACAGACTCTGAAACTCCACCGAAAGGTTAGCTATGAGTCAGTTCTGACTCCAAAGATTTCTTTGGACTGAAAATGAAAAATAAAATCAAGCCATAATTTTCTTTTGAAAGTTAAGTATTCATTATGTGTTACTGTCATTGTTAAGTGTGTGTGGAGTCGTAGATGAGATGACTCATAGCGGCCCTATGAACAAAAGACCTGAATAATTGTATAGCTTTCAGTGTTTCTCCAAGTTCATAGGGTTTCCTGAGGCAAGCTATTTTGGAAATGGAAGCCACTCCTGCTTCCAAGCTTGTTTTAATTGGGGAGCTCCACCAAACACTTTCCACCATGGGTAACCATTATTGCATTTGACACATCAGTGTCACAGTGTTCAGCATCACAGCGACCATAAGTTATCTCTGTATAACAAATGGACAGACCAGGGTTATACGATCTAGAAGAAAGTTTGACCAAAAACAATTAAAACCAGGCCTGATGGCCATAGATTAATATCACCCACCTTTGACTTGGTAGCATAACTTTCTATCCACCAGGCCCACAGAGCTCTCTGTTGTTGTTGTTGTTGTTAAGTGCTATTGAGTCATAGAAGACACAAAACGACCCTATGAATGAAAGATCTGAGCAACTGTATAACTTTCATCATTTCTCCAAGTTCATCGAGTTTCCAGAGGCAAGCTATTTCGGGAATGGATGCAACTCCTGTGTAAATAATAATATATAAGAAATAATTAATATAGCTATAAATATTACTTTAAACATTGCACTGGGAAAGTCTGCAGTTAGAGATGTCTCCAAATTATTGAGGAGTAATGATGTCAGTTTGAGGAGTAAGACACATCTGATTTAGGCCTTAATCTTTCTCATGCTTGGCTCTGCATCTGAGAGCTGGACAAGGAAAAAAGATGACAGAAGAAGAATTGGTGTCTTTGAGCTCTGATGTTGGAGAAGAGCTCTGAACATTCCATGGACAGCCAAAAGAACAAACAAATTGATGCCTTTGAGCTGTATTGTTGGAGAAGAATATTGAATATACCATAGACTGCTAAGAAAACAAACAGGTTTATCCTAGAGACAGTTAAATCTGGATGCTCCTTTAAGGCAAGGATTGTGAAGCTTCATCTGACATATTTTGTGTACACACACACACACACACACACACACACACACACGCACACTGAGAGAGAGAGAGAAAGAGAGATAGAGACTCCTAGGTATATACCCATCCTTTCTAAACATCTTAAAGCTGATTCTAAACCAAAACCAAAAGCACGCTGCAGAATCTCTTTCAACTCCTAATGACCTTAGTGTTCTCATAGAGTAGAACTTTCCTGACTGTGAATCTTTGCAAAAGCAGACTGGTGCAACTTGATCCTACTGAGTTGCTATTAGGGACAAACAGTTGGCCTTTCAGTTAGCAACTACTACACCATCAGGAAGCTCTAGTAGCTAAATGATATGGAGTTGCATTGCCAACCCAAGGGCCAGCAGTTCATATACCAGCTGCTACTTGGAGAAAGATGTACAGTCTCTTTCCGTGCCATGTACAGCCTCAGGAAACTTGCTGGAGGGTCATCTAAGAGATGGTTCCTACACCACATAGCAACACACCTTAACGCTCCTTAAGGCTAATTACAACTAGATATTAGTAAGTTGCTTCTTTTAATATTTTTTGTCCTTTTATTCTCTTCTAACAATAACTTCTCATGGAAAATCAGTATTTTTATTTTTGTGTTTCCAGTAAGCTCTATACATCATTGAGTATATTCAAGTAAATGCTGTTATAATTTATAAAACAAGATCTTCTTAGCATTAAGTAAAATTAACCTGGCACTCTATAATGAAAAATAATGTATTGGGTCTCTAATTTGCATGGATGCTAGTAGCACACTTTACTTGCTTATTAGCATTACAGGATTTTCTTTTCATATTTTGTCTTCCTTCTCTATAGGTGGATACTTATAAAACAATTAACACAAATTTAAAATAAACAGCATCTGGAATCTGTTCTCTTGTCTCTAAGGTACATTATCCCCTACTCCCAGCACCCGGGGCCTTACTGACCTGACCTAATCCTGTTGTTAATGTGTAATGAGCTGTCTTCTGCTTCTGTGCCTGGGCACATGTACTGCTGGGTTCATCTATTGACTTTCCTGAATCTCCTGCAGATTCAGCTTCTTTATACCCTTCTCGAATGATCTAATTGACCTCACTTTTCTTTTCCCCTATATTGCCTACTTTATATTTCAATCACAAAACCAAAAATGCCTGCAGTCACTTATATATTTTTCTCCATATGCTGGACTTTAAGAAGCTTGATTTAAATTAGCCTTAAAGAATAACAAAAAAAGAAAAAAAAAACAACCTTTCTGCTTATAACACCAAAAACTACCAGTTACACCTATCAAATTACAATATTTGGACATAGGCAGATCATTGAAAGGTGAATGGAAATGTTGAGCAGAATAGATAGACTACTGGAGCATTGTTTACCTTTTCATGAAAATTAAAATAGCTATAAGAGAATGCTCAAGCATTAATCTGTTTTATATTTTTATTTTATATTGGCTACATAAACAGAATCCTATTTGTGTCAAATGGATAATGTCCACTGATAATGTCAGGAATGTCTTAAGCATGTGGGTGCTATAGACGTCATCTTTCGTATATATGGATCAACAACTGTTGTAACCAGAAGGTGTGGCATAGAGGAAATGCATAAATCTGTAGAGCATTATCAGCAGTTTCCTGACGATCTACTACTAAAATGGATTTGAAGAGCGACTTATACAGGGATAGCATATATGGCTCTGAAAGCTGCAGAATGAAGGAGTATGTTTGGGTTGATGCATGACTGACAACTCTCTGCAGAGCAAAGTCACAAATGATATTACACATTTAAGTTACAAAATAGATTAACCCAGAGGGGACAATTAACTTGATATGCTGGGTACAGTCTGTGATTAAGTTTGATTTTGATTCTGCTCTTCTGCCTTTTGGTTGCCAAGGTCAGGGTAGTTCCAGTTGCTTTTCATGTTGTAGGGGTTTCTTGTTTGTTTGTTTGTTTGTTTCTGTATAGATCCTGAGGTTTAAGGACATAATTCTGTCCTGATTAAACAATTCAGAGCTGATATCAGACACCTCAATTACTACATTATTTTCCCTTGCATTTTCTGCCACTGCTGATAGCAGAAACCAAGGAATTATAAGTTTCACTTTTGCATTATTACTGCATATTTTCATATGCATCCAATATACCAGCTTCTCAGGAGTTAGGTCTACTAATTTCATATCATATGAGTAACTTTTGCCTTGATAATTTACTGCAACATAATAGCTACATTAATCTGTAGGTATTCCTTATCCCATCCAGACACGAGAGGTTTCTCAGTTTGTTTGTTATCTCTTTTTCTCCAAAGTCCCATTCTAGTGAATCCCATTTCTGATTCAAGTCGCATTTACAATCTCTTTAAAGATAAGTAACACACTACCAGTTACTTAAAGGCAAAAGTTAACAGAATTCCAAATGTTTAATCTTCTATATAACTCCATGATTTTTTTTATAATTCCATGTTTTTGACGTCAACTATTCTTTCTTAATTCAGTTCCTCTATTCTTCTGCATCCATTGGCTTCAATGGTTTACTGGAAAGTTTCACAGAAACTCATACATGCCAGGAAAATGATGTGGATGATGCAGGTCGATGTTGCAAAGACTGGTGGACTAAGAGCCAGGATCTTGTAGACTGATTTTGTTGTGCAATTGGATGACATGTTTGAGGAGAGTGAGAGTCCCAAAAGAGTGTAAAGCTTTCAGATTCCAAGAACTTATATAGGACTCTGGTAGAATGAGGCTTGTAAACATCTCTGCATTGTATAATTTAAAATCAGGAAAGGTGTTTGCCAGGGTTGTTTACTTTCTCCTGAACTCTTCCATCTGTATGCAGACCAAATAATTCTAAAATCTGGACTAAAAGAACAAGAATTATTTATATGGAATAAAGGAAGACTTATCAATAGTTAGCCTTCTACAGATGACACACATTGATTGAAGAAAGTCAAGAATATTTGAAGCATTCATTGCAGAAGACAAAGACTAAAGCCAATAGCCTTTAATGCAGGCTACACCTCAACATCAAGAATACAATAATCTTCACCACTGGGTCAATAGGAAACATCATCATAGTTGTAAAAAAGGTTGATGTTGTCAGTGATTTCATTTTACTTGGATCCACAGTCAACCTCAAGATGTGTTGCATTGATAAATCAATGTTCAGTAACCTCTTTGAAGTGCTAAAGAGCAAGGATGTAAGTTTAAAGATTAAGGTATGCCTGATGAAGCCATGGTCATTTCAGTGGCTTTCTAGACAATTAGAAGTTACACAGTTAATAAGGAAGACATAAAAAGAACCATTGCATTTGAATTGTGTTGTTGGAGAAGAATGTTGAATATCCATTGACTACCAAAAGAGCAAACTAATCTGTCTTGTAGGAATTACAACCAAGTGATCCTTGGAAACAAAGATGGTAAAACTTCATCTCACATACTTTGGAGTCAGTCCTTGGAAAAAGATATCATACTGGAAAAGTAGACAGTCAGCAAAAGAGAGTGAAACCTTCAAACAGATCAACACAATGACTCTAACAATGGACTAGAGCTTGGTTGAAATTGTGATGATGGCATAAATTAGGACAAAGTCCAGATCTGTTATTCATAGTGTCACTGTGAGTTTTAGTAAACTCGATGGTACCTATCAACACCAATAATAAAACTTTCAATATATAAACAACTAATCTATAGATCTATTTTAAAACTGTTTAATATACCTCATTTTATTAGAATTTGAGTGAACATTGACAAAGCATTTCACTCATCTGTTCATATTATGCTTTGCTGTATTATTATACCCTGAAGAAAACGAATTTATCTTAACTTGTTTTATAAAAAGATGAGATTGTTTTAAGGGAGCTACAACAGCCTTCAGTATGGCATACAGCCTTCGGTATGATTTACATCTCAACATCAAGAAAATAAAGGTCCTCACCATAGGACCAAGACTCAACATTATCATAGATGGAGATAAGACTGAAGTTATCAAAAAAGAAAACAAAAGAAAAAACAAAAAAAAATTTAAAAAAACACATAAAAAAAAGAGACTGAAGTTATCAATTATTTCATCTTGATTTGATCAACAGTCATCATCATTGGTGCCAGTAGTCAGGAAATATATTGCATTGGGCAAGTTCACTGTTATGGACTTCTCCAAAATGCTGAAAAGCAATAATGTCATTTTTATGACTACAGTACACATAATTCAAGCCATGTCTTCTCAATCACCTACTATGCATCAAATTGCTGTACGATGGATAAGGAAGGCAGAATAATTTATTCCTTTGTATTATGGGATTGGAGAAGAGTATTGACTATCCTATGGGCAGCAAAAAGTACATAGAGGTGTATCTTGGGGAAAGTGCAGCCAGAGTGTCACTTGGAAGCTAAGATGGTGAAGCTTCATCTCTCAGATTTTGGACATACTGCTAGAAGAGGCTATTCCTTGGAAAAGGGCCTCATGCTTGGAAAGATCGAGGGTCAGAAAAGGAGAAAATGTCTTCCAATGAAATGGATTGACATGGTTACTTCAGAAGTGGGCTCTAGTACATCAAAGGTGATGAGATTGTCATAGGATAGGGGTGGGTTCAGGTTGGCTGCTCATAGGGTCTCTAGGAGTTGTACTTACCTTGACATTTCCTAACAACAGCAACAGCATCGTGTCCTAGTGGTAAGGAGTGGTGCTGCCAACATGATGGTGCATGGTGAGAATCCACTAGCTGCTTCATGGAAGTAAGATAGGTAATCATCTTCCTTTGCAATTTACTGCCTCTGAAAACTTGCTGAAGGGTCAACTATGAGTCAGTTTCTACTCCGTGGCACATATCAACAACAACAACAATCTGTTAATCTATTTTTTTTTTAAAAAAAACAAAACCTTTTGACTATACATGCTATACATTTTTTAATTGAGATTTGAGTTAATTTTTACAAATCATTTCATTCATCTGTTCATACACATTTTGTTTTGCTATATATTTTGCCCTGAAGAGATGTGTCTAACTGTATTTGTTTTATAAAATTGAGATTTTTAAGTGTTTAATGGGTAATTTATTTTGTCTCATGAATATTACCAGAGTTATTTTCTATTTTTTTAATATTAACAGTATCTAATAGAGATAATTTGAATCAATTGAAAACAGCAATTTAATATTGTCATAAAAGCCTGAAATAAATAATGTCTGGAGTCTCCAATTTTATGGTTCACCCAGCTCACAATGAGGGCAAACTTACTCAGCTTCCCTGTGTTTCTATCTCTTCATGTGACTATCCTGGGAGCCTTTGGGGGATACAAGCAGTCAGAGTCTCTGTCAGTTTTCAGAGTTCCTTATTCTAAGTTTTCTCCTGCATTGCCAAAAGCATTCCTTAATATTCCCTTATGAAGCTGAATCCAGCTTCAACAAAAGCTATTAAACCTGCTTATGAGAACTGCCTATGGGAAATACTGATTATGAGTTAGTGTCAGCAACTATCTCTAGTTCAAGGATGCATCACAGTTGGAGTGCAATAGGACCTCCTGCCAGAGCAGAGAGCTTGTCTTCAAATCCCTGGAGGTGAGAAAAGCAAAGAAGCTGTGGAAAAGTGAGTGCTTGAGCTAAACGTTCAGTTGTCTCTTCCTGTTTATCTTCTGGGAACTAGTGGGATTACTGTTTGGATTGGGCTGAAGGAATCCCTTATTTTCACAGTAGACACTGAGCAAATTTGTTCTGCCCCAATGCCTCACTGAAAACCGCCTTGTATTGAAAAATGTGAGCGAGTACCCAGTCATTTGGCCTAATCCTGAAAGCTTTATTTTCTCGAGGCAGCAATTAATTTGAAACCATTTCCATTGGGGAGAGTTTGTTGTTGCTGTTTATAACTAACTGAATGTAGTTAGACATCAATGTGGGATAAATGTGTTCTGTTCACTCATACCGTGATTAGAAGTGAATTTCCTTAAGCCTAGTATCATGTACCATTTCCATTACATTACGGATATTCACTTAGCAATTCTATACCAGTAGGAACTGATCCTATCCCAATATTCAAATGGAGAAAACACAGGCACAGAGAGAGATGTAGATTGTTTGTAGCCACTCACGTAGTAAGTAGCAGAGTTGGGGTTCAGACCTAAGTAGTCATTGTGCTCTGTGTGTGTGCATATGTGTACATGTGCACACATACTCCTGTGTGTGTGTGTGTGTGTGTGTGTGTGTGTGTGTGTGTGTGTTAATTTTTGGATGTGAGATCATCATGAGTTTGCTTATGGTTTTATAGAGTGACTGTTCTGTTCCCAAAAGTGTATATTTATTTACTCCTAAACAATTCCTCTTTCCTCTTTGTCCTCAGACAGAGGTCTTTAAATTCCAAACACAGAAAAATTACAAGGGATTCTTTGCAAACGTGGAGAGAGCCAGACGTGGAATGTCTCAATTAGGTCAGAACTGGAACCCAGGTATCCACATATGAAGCAGAAGATGGGAGGGAAGCACAGAGTCACTGTACCAAAGTGAACTGGTTGACACTGAATCATTTCAGCAAGTAGCATATGATCAAGAACCAGTAGTAATGAAGAAAAAAGTTCAAGCTGCATTGAAGCCATTGGCAAAATATTGAAGATATTGGCTTCAGGAATTGATGGAATATTTATTGACATGTTTCAACAAACTGAGGCAGCCTGGGATGTGCTGACTAGTCTATTTTACTAATAGATTACCAGAAAAAATTATTCCTATTCTGTAATTACACTGAATTAATGGCATGGCATATTCCTTTACCAGTCATATAATCCTACTTATGTGTTATACACTTATCACTGCCATTTTCATGATGCTAGACTTCTAGATAGCATATCTTTGACCCTCCCCACGTTCTTTCAGCCAATTATGATTTTATAACCTTTCATTCATTTCTAGCAGTATATTTCTCCTTTTTTTTGGTTCTATTGGCGAAGATTCATTCTGAGTCTCTGAGGATGGACATTCTCCAGCCTAGACTTTCTCTCACATTCAATAAACTTCATTTGCTTTTGTTTAAACAGACTTCATGATGCTGCTTTATGGTAACATGAAGTATTTAAAACAATGGATAATTCCAAACATTGTAATTCCAGCATTTTCTACTTCAGATATCTTAGTAAATCCTATTTAGATATTTAATAAATCCTGGGATTATGATGTTTGGAGTTACCCAATATTTTAAATATTTCTCATCACCATAAAGCAACATTGTGGAGTCTGTGTAACCTTCTTATATTATTGAGAATCCACAAATATCAACAATTTTTTTAAAAAACCACAAAACCTCGAACATATTGCCATTGTGTTGAAACTGACTTACTGCTGACCCTCCAATGGGGCTGTTGGTTTTTGAGGCTATACATTGCACAGGAGGAAATCATCCATCTCCTGTGGATTTGAACCACCAGAGAGGTACCACATTTGAGTCAGCAGTGCAGCTTCCAATGGGCTCAGTCACTAGGACTCTCTTGTCTCAGTGAAGTGGAAAAGCTATTGCATGGTTATTTCCAAAGAATTGTCTTCAATAACACTACACCTTCAACAATTAAATCATAATTAAATAACCAACATATTGCAAGTATCTGCATTCCTGTAAGACTAAGTTTTAAATGTTATATTGTTAAATCTTCAGCCAGACCTTAGGAGTCTTTAAGGAAGAAAGCTAATTTTCATTGGAACCAAATAAATATAGTGACATCAAAATATATTTACTGTATAATTATTAAAGGTGAAGTTAGTCCATTCTATATTCATCCATTATCTTTGAGAATAACATTAAGGGTGTTAATCATACAAAGAATAGAATACATAATATAAAACAGGTAGTGGGCAAAGTATTGGAGAGCAATTGTGTCTCTCTGGAGACTATGGCTGCATCTGATACAGGCCATGGGCTTTTCAATCACTTGTTATGCATCATAGACTTGGACAAGGACTAGGGAGGATAGAAGGAGAATTGATGCCTTTGAGCTGTGGTGCTGAAGAAGAGTATTGAGTGTACCATGGATTGCTAAGAAAACAAGCAGATTCATCCTGGAGAGGGTTAAACCAGGCTGCTCCTTGGAGGCAAGGATTCTGAGGCTTCGTCTGACATATTTTGGACATGTTGTAATGAGAGAGAGGTCCTCGGAGAGGGACATTATGCTTGGGAGGGTGGAGGGACAGCACAGGAGGGGAAGACCCTCTAGGACATGGATTGATTCAGTGACTCAGGGAATCTGGGTGGGTGTGTACATTAGTACAGGACAGAGCAGATTTTAGGACTGTTGTATATAGGGTCGCTTTGAGTCGCAAGCGACTCGACGGCACATAACGACAGTGGGGAAAAGTTCAAGGTACATTAAAAACTTGTCTTATTATCTTAAAACGTTGAATATTACAAAGAAAGATGTAGACAAAAAATAAATAAATAAAATAAAAAATAAAGTCTGGAAAGTTAACAAAATAGCAAAATGAAAAAGACACAGTTTTGGATCTAGTTAGCAACTATGGACATTAAAGGATTTTCAGTAAAATGCTCACACTATCAGAGATGAGAAAATGTCATGTCAGTGACATGTATTATGAATACTGAATACAGTGATTCTCACTTATAAAGCATTCAGTAAATTTCATTGAATAATCACTGAATTGTACATTGAACAATGAGGAACCTAAGAATAGAGACACCAATTAGGAGACTTTTGCCACTAACTACCCCGCCAAAAAAAAAGATCTGTGGAAGGCAAGACCTCTATAAAAATAAAATTGAAACATAAAATGTTAAGAGGTCCAGAGGAGACATCACTGTCAAGTGATTGAATTGTGTAATGCTCAAGAGGGAGGAAGATATGAAAAAAATTTAAGCACAACCTCAGGGTTTTAAGTTTCAGCATGAAGGTAGCATTATTAACAAATTAATAAGGAAAAAAGAAAAAGGAGTTAGCTTGGAAACTGAGTCACTCTCTTTGGATCATAATATTTGATTTCCTACAGGAAGTTATGGAACAATATCATTAATAGCAGAGACAAGCAAGATCCTGCTGAAAATTATCCAACAATGACCACATTATCAGAGAACTGCCAGACATACAGGGTGGGTTTAGAAGTGGGTGTGGTAGTAGGGATATTATAGCTAATGATAGATGTGTCTTACTGAAAGCATAGAGTACCAGAGGAAAGTCTATCTGAGTTTCATTGACTATTCAAAAGTTTTTAACTATGTGGATCACAACAAACTGTGGCTAACTCTGAATAATGGGAATCCCAGAACATTTGATCATGCTTATGCGGAAACTATACTTGGACCAGGAGGCAGTTGTCAGAAGAGAGCAAGGAAACACTGCGTGGTTCAAAACCGGGAGTAGTGTATACCAGCGATGCATCTCCATTACTTTTCAATCTGTATGCAAAACAGATCGTCCTGGAGGCTGAGATCTATGAGAAAGAATGTGGCATCAGGATTGGAAGAAGACTCAACAACATGTGTTATGCAGATGACACAACCTTGCTTGATGAAACTGAGGAGGGCCTGAAGCACTTGCTGTAAAAGGTCAAGGACTGCAGCCTTCAATATGGATTAAAGCTCAACATTAAGAAAACAAAGATTCTCACCACTGGGCCAATTGATAGCATCAGGATAGATGGTAAAGAGATTGAGATTGTTAACAGCTTCAGTTTGTTGTCAACAGTCTTGGTACCAGCAGCTAGGAAAAGATGGATTGCATTGGAAAAGTCTCCTGTCAAAGGCCTCTTCAGAGTACTGAAGAGAACTGGAGAAGTCACCTGTTTCAGGCTATGGTCTTCACAATTACTTGCTATGCATCAGAAAACTGAACATTGACTAGGAATGATAGGAGAATTAATACCTTTGAGCTCTGGTGTTGGAAAAGAATATTGAATACACCACGGACTGCTAGGAAAACAAACGGGTTCATCCTGGAGAGGGTGAAACCAAGCTGCTCCTTGGTGGCAAGGATATGTAATCTTCATTTGACATACTTTGGGCATGTTGCAAGGAGGGATCAGTCCTTGGAGAGGGGGGATGTCATGCTTGGGAGGGTGGAGGGACAGCACAAATGAAAAAGACCCTTAAAGAGATTCATTGACTCAGTGATTGGGGTAATGGGCTAAGTATGTCAGAAACATTGAATGGCTCAGGTTAGAGCAAGTTTCAGAGCTGTTGTAGTGTCCTTATGACTTGCAGGTGACACAATGGCACACAACAAGAACAGAGAAAGTCTCAGTAGTAAAAATCCCAACATGAAGATGAGAAAATGAACTCGCTACCCTATACCAAAAGTGGAAATGTAAAGTGGATGGTGTGAATTTGTGTAACTTTAACTTGATGTTAGCATCCATTTGGGAGTTTCAGGGCCTCATCTTGTGAAAGGGAGGTTGAGTGGTGCTCCATTAGATTTGAAAAGCGTATTTAGTGATCATTATGCTGAGTGAACTAACTCAGTCCCACAAGGACACATACTGTATAAAACCATTATTGAAGAATGAGTATGAGGATCCAAGGCGGGGGTGGTGGGTGGGGCGTGGAAATAAAGGGGTGAGGATTGCGGGGGTAGGGTGTTAATCATGTAACTTCATGTTGCTCAATTCAATGGGTGGGTGGGGAGAAGGAAATACGAAGGATCTTTTGTGAAAAACAGTGTATTTAAATTTTGTAACTAAATCAGAATAATTTTTTAGTGTATTTAAGTGAACCAAGGAAAATTTTAGGACGTTTTGGTGGCATAGTCCATAGACAGTAGCACTGCTACTCCAAAGGCGGCTGATAGTTTGAATCCATGTTTCAAATTCACCAGTGGCTCCATAGAAGAAAGATGGGCATTCTCCTGCTATGCACGTAACAACCTCTGAAAGCCCACTAGACAATCAGTTGTGAATTGGTCCTGGCTTCATAGTAATAAGTCAGTGAGTGAGTAAAGGAGGGTTTCATACAAGATTATATATATACAGTGGCAAAATATTTTTTTACCTGTTTACATTTCCACTGAAATGATTTATAAGACAGTGCTTACCCCAGAAACACCATTAGAAAAACATTAAATGAATTTATCTGTTCTACCTTAGCATGTTTTTTTGCATTTAGAATACATTTAGAATTTGTACATTTTTCTAATATTATATTAGTTACATTTTCTCCATGTGTTTACTTTTAATGTTGTTACTGCTGCTGCTGTTGTTTTCCTAAAATAGATTTACTTAATTGAAATAGTTGCTGTGTCAGTCTAACATTGATGTTCTTAGAGCTGTCTCAGTCTAACATTGATGTTCTTAGAATAGATGGAGACTTAAAGATATGTTTTTTGGTTGTAATTTTGGTTGTTGAAAATAATGTCAAATATCTCATTTTTTTAAGAAAATGGGTCTGAAATGTCTCACTTACATTTTTATTTAATTCTTCAGAGACATTCCAGCTTTAGGTGAGCAGTATAACTCCTTACCCACCACACCACCAGAGCTCAATGAGTGTTTTGTGTTTTAATAGTTTTGGAATATTTTTGTCTGAGATCATATTTATATTTTTATTTTATCTGAGCTTATGTTATATTTTTCATTTCTAAAAATAGAAAAAAATATGTTAGACTTAGGTATACTTAATTTATTATAATCCCTAATGCCAGTAGTCAATGAAGTATTGACGTTCAGAAAGGTTACAGATTTGTGTGACCTCCGGTGGCCTAGTGGTAAAAAGCTACACTGTAATTCCAAAGGCTAGTGTTTTGAATCCACCAACTGATCCACTGGAGAAGGATGAACACTCCCATCCAATGTGATTAACTGCCTCTGAAAACCCACTGGAGGGTCAGCTATGGTTTGGTTCCAACTCCATGGTATAAGAATGACGACAACAACTCTTCTTAGCAGTGAATCAATATATTTACATTAAGTCAGCTGTCAGAAAACTCTGTAACTAATAAATAGTTATATTGCATAACAAAACAAGAAGGTATTTATTTTAATATAATTACACACGTAATTTTCTTTATAAACTTTCAAAGATGAGTACATTAATTTTTAGGATTTTTTCTTAATTTCATATCTGCAGTGTTGTTGTTTTTATTGCGGGTTGCCATCAAATCAACTCTGATTCATGGTGACCTTATACATAATAATGAAATGCTACTTATTAATATTAACTCAATATTTATTAAGCATATACAATTTAAAGACCCTTAGAGTAAGGGTCGTGTAACTCTGGTATGTCCACTTGTTGTACAGAGGTAACTCGTGGTTGCTATGAAGCCGAACACTGTGACACTAATGAATCAAATACGAGAATGGTTACCCATGTGGACAGTGTTTGGTGGAGCTCCTTGCTTAAAACAAGCTTAGAAGCAGGAGTGGCATCCACTTCCATAATAGCTTGCCTCTGGAAACCCTATGAACCTGTAGAGAGGACGAAAGATATACAAGAGGTGTTCAGGACTTTCATTCATAGGGTGGCTAGGAGTTGCCTGCAACTCGACTGCACTTCACTACACAACAACAACAATTTAAAGAGAAATGTTCAAACAGTATTCTCATTTTTCTTCCATGCAGACCTTGTTTAAGTAAATAAGACATTTCAATCTTTCGTGTGAAAGAGATCTGCTTCATTTGGCTTCATGGCTTAATTCAATGAAAGTTGATGGAACTCTTAAAGGGAAGAGAAGAAAAAGTGCTCTGTGAATTGTATCAACAGGGATTCTTGTCTCTTCTGCTTGAAGTATAGGTATATATAGTTTCCAAAGTGGTGTAGAAAGATTTTAGCTAACTATGAGCTGATTAGGGAGCTCATGTAGTACAGTCAGTAGGGGAGTTGTGCTAAGAACTTGAAGGCAGAATTTCTTTGGTGATTCGACTCTCCACCGGTGACTCCATAACAGAAGGATAAGCCATCTTCTCCCATGCGATTTACAGCCTCTGAACTCTCTGGAGGTTCAGCTTGGAGTTGCTTCGGACTCAGTTTGCAATGAAAGATTTTTGCCTGGGAAAAAGAAAGGGTTTCTTGGGTTTTTTTTTGTTTTTTGGTTTTTTTTACATTTACAATGTCCCATGTCACCGGATCATATACGTTTACACACTAACTGCCTTCAAGTCCAAATAGATTCCAATCCTAGCAACCCTCCGTTGAATTTCCAAGCCTGTAAATCATAATGGGAGGAGACTGTCCCTCTTTCCTACACAGAATAGCTGGTTGATTCAGACTTCCAAATAGCAGAGCAACACCTGATGGACTATGCCAACAGAACTCCTTATTGGTTCTTTACTAGGTTTGGACTTACAAATGGCCATTGTCGTAGAAGTAGAAGTGTCTCATGATGATTTGTGAGAATCTTTCTTTAGTGGCAGAGCCTACAGGTTCTTTTCATTGTCCTATATCCCTTCCTCTATCCTGATGTCAAAACGTTGAAGCCATCATGACTGTAAGATCAGGTGGCTCAATTATTATTGAGCAACTACAATTTACAGAGAGGAATTAAAGCCACATTCTAATTTTTCTATGTCATGTGGACCATATTTGAGTACATAAAACACTTCAAACTCTTATGTGAAAGATCTCTGCTTCATTGTTATTTAATTCAATGAAAGTCGATTGGACTCTTGATTGAACTCTTAACCTTAGACTCTCTCATCCTAGAATCTTTATATAGGGACAAAACATTTATTTTGTTTCTACTTCCACTGAAATAGTTTCTGTTGATTTTTTGCTGTTTGGTTTTTGTTTTGGTTTTTTGTTGTGTTTGCTTTTTTCAAGGAAAACTTTATTGACTGAGGGGAGCACTGACAGAAATCACAGACTCTCAAGAGTCAGGCTAGTCCACTGAAATAGTTTACAAGAAAATGGTATCTCCAGGAACACCACTGGGCAGGATCCTTATAAAAGACATCGACTGAATTTTAAGTTTTAAAAAATCTTGACCATGCATTGGCCAACATATGATTGGTCAACAAAGACAAGAAGTCAATTCTTTTCTTCATTAAGACTCTCTTTGTTTGGGCTTTCTGCCACACAAGATAGAACTGAATCACCACTGCATGAATCTGTAAAATAGCATGTCTAGGACTAGTTGCAAGGCAGACTGTGAGAGTGCTATAAGATTGTTTGAGTATAAAATGTAATCACAGAGGAAACTCTTTAAAATGAGACTGAAAGGGAAGCTAGGTTTTCAGTTTGCTGCAATATGTGAAAAGGACTATCCAGGTTGATAAAAATAGTGAAAAGAAAAATCCCTTTTGTTCCATATCACCAGCCCTCCTCAGATCCTCCATGCCCAGCAGGTTTTCTCCTTTCCCAGTCTTCTCTCTCACCCTTCAAACCTGGGACTATTATTGGCTTGTGATGCTGACAGGTCACTGACCTCCTTAGAGCCTTGGTGTCCTGTCTGCGGTTTGTATTAGTATTTTCTCTATATGTTCAAGTCAGCGTATTTGCTGTTTATTCAACATTAATAGCATTCTGCTTAGTTAATTATTTCTGTATCTTGCTTTAGGCAGAATATTAAACGATCCAGGAAGTAATAAAAGAAGATGCAAAGAATATACTGAGTCATTATATCGAAAGGAATTGGCTGACACAGAAGAATTTGATGAAACAACATATAAGCAAGAGCCTATGGTGAAGAAGTAAGAAGTTCAAGCTGCTTTGAAGGAAATAGCAAAAAATAAGGCCCTGGAATAGATGATATACCAATTGACATGCTTCAGCTGACAAATGCTGCCCTGGACATGCTCACTAAGTGATGTCAACAAATGTGTAGAACAACAACTTGGCCACCTGACTGGAAGAGATCTATATTTGTTCCCATTCCAAAGACGGGTGACCCAATACAGTGTGGAAACTATAGAACAATATCATTGATTTCACATGCAAGCAAGATTCTGCTGAAGATTATCCAAAAACGACTGGAACAGCAAATCAGCAGAGAACTGCCAGAAGTCCAGTCTGGGTTTAGAAGGGGTCATGGTACTAGAGATATTGTAGCTGATGTTAGATGGATCTTGGCTGAAAGCAGGGAGTAGCAGAGGAATGTCTATCTGTACTTCACTGATTATGCAAAGGCCTTTGACTATGTGGACCATAACAAACTGTGGCTGACTCTGAGAAGAATGGGAATCCCAGAACACTTGATCATGCTAATGTGAAACCTATACTTGGACCAAGAGAACAGAGCAAAGAAACAGTGCATGGTTCCAAATTGGGAGGGGCATACACCAGGGATGTGTCCTGCCTCCATACCGTTTCAACCTCTGTGCAGAATGGATCATCCGGGAGGCTGGGCTCTATGAGGAGAAATGTGGCATCAGGATTGGTGGAAGATCTATCAATAATCTGCATTATGCAGATGACACAACTCTGCTTGCTGAAACTGGAGAGAACCTGAAGTGCTTGCTATAGAGGGTCGAGGACTGCAGCCTCCAATATGGATTGAGGTTCAATGTCAAGAAGACAAAGATTCTCACCACTGGACCAATTGGCAGCATCAGTACAGATGGTGAAGAGATTGAGATTGTTCACAGTTTTAGTCTGCTTGGCTCCACAATCAACACTCTTGGCACCAACAACCAGAAAATTAAAAAGATATATTGTGATGGGAAAGTCTGCTGTTAGGGACTTCTCTAAAGTAGTGGAGAGCAATGGTGTCTCTCTTGAGACTAAGGTGTGTCTGATACAGGCCATGGTCTTTGCAATCACTTGCTATGCATCAGAGAGTTGGACAATGACTAAGGAGGATAGAAGGAGAATTGATGCCTTTGCGCTTTGGTGTTGGAGAAGAGTATTGAGGGTATCATGGACTGCTAAGAAAACAAACAGATTCATCATGGAGAGGGTTAAACCGGGCTGCTCATTGGAGACAAGGATTCTAAGGCTTCATCTGACATACTTTGGTCATGTTGTAAGGAGAGACTGGTCCTTGGAGAAGGACATCATGCTTGGGAGGTTGGAGGGCAGGCGCAGGAGGGGAAGGCCCTCTAGGAGATGGATTGATTCAGTGACTGGGTAATCAGAATGAGTCTGTCGGAGACAAGGAGATTGGCACAGGACAGAACAGAGTTTAGGGCTTTTGATCATAGGTTCTATATGAGTCTCAAGCAATTCGACGGCCCATAAGAACAACAACAAATACACACACACACACACACACACACACCCATGACAGCACTTAACAACAATAACATCAACATAGAGAGAGATCAGCTGGCCCAGTGGACTGAAAGCGATATTACCAAGCCAAAGATGGGTGACTTTTACTCTGCAACCCTCAGGCCTGTCTTTCATTGTTTTTGTTCAGACATTCCTCTAGGTCGTATAGCCCTGGTGTACAAGATGCCGTATAGTGGTAGCCTGTGGTTACTGTGAGGCTGAACACTGTGACACTGATGTGTCAAATGTGTTAATGGTTGGTACCCAATGCAGACAGAGAGTGGGGTGGAGCTCCCCAATTAAAAAAAGCTTGGAAGGAGGAGTGGCACCCACTTACATAATAGCTTGCATCTGGAAACCCTATGAACCTGGAGAGGGGATAAAAGTCACCCAAGCATTGAGGACTCTCCTTCATAGCATCACTATGAGTCGCCTGTGTCTCGATGGGCCTTAACAACAACAAAATATATATATATATATAGACTATGATAGTCATAATAGTATTGACTATAGAGATAATACTGGAACAATTAAGTATATTAATGATTACATAAAGGCATAAATTCACATATAATATTAGTAGCCTCAAGAATATTAGAGATGATGAGGATGGCACAGGATAGGATAGAATTTACATATGTTGTTAATAGGGTCACTATTAGTCATACTAAACTCAGAGATACCTAAGAATAACACTATAGTAGTACATGCCTAAATATAGCTGTTAGAACATGTGTTGATCCTGTGAAAATTTGTAAATACTTGAGTAAAAATTGTGCACATTTTCATTTGACCAGAACAAGAAGATATGAGATGATGTTGAAAATCCACAGCTAAATTAAAAAAAAAAAAAGGCAAACACAATTTCATTTACCTTTTAAACATCTTAAATCCTTAATTATACCATTTTGGCTTTAGAAATTTTACATCATTTTCCAACATTTTATCGTACTTTAGACTATTGTTTATAAAGTAAATTCATTTTCTAACAAATGATTCATATAAATACTGCTCCATGCCTTTGATTGCAATCCCTACAAGTATGTCACCACTCTATTTCCTACTTGGGATTCTTGTTTCCATTCATTCCATCTTCCTGATCTATCTTCAAATCATTTGCTTTAGGACATGTGTAGACCATTCGATAATGCTTCATTAATTGTTCTCAGAGAACATTATTAATGGATATGATTGTTTATATATAGAAAGCCCAAAGGCAGCCCCTCTCTGGGATTCAAATCCACTGTTGCTTTGCTAGTAAAAGATAATAAGTCTTGCTTCATGTGTTTCACAGTCTGGGAAACGTAATGAAAGCTCAACTATGAGTTGATTCCAACACAATGGCATTGAAGTGAACTGAGGGACTCTTATTTTTCTGAGAGGTAGTCTCTGGAGATGTCTTGAATTTCTATTTAGAAATTTTTCTTGGTGATGTAAACGGTGGGCTCTCTGCACACTGTTTCAGCCCAGTGAGTTTAGTCTTCTTTTACTTTCTTTGAATTCTGCTCTGCATTTTTAAATCTATTGAACCTGGAATTCTCTTGGTTAGTACGGGAAATATCAGAAACCAGGCATCATTCATTTCTTCTAGTCTCAGGTTTGTAGTCTGAGCAACAGAAGAAACTGTAAATCATGTGGGCCTTTTGTTTTGTCATTTTTTTTTAAATTTTATACTAATTTGTGTACAAAGTTTGAATGTTTTTTTCACAAAATATCCTTCCCATTTCTTTCACCCCCCGCCCCCCTTCTTCTTACTGCATTGAAAGCATTGGCAAAAAATAAGGCCCTAGGAATTAGTGGGATACCATTTGGATGCACTTACCAGTCTATGCCAGAAAATTTGGATGATGGCTGTTAGACCAACGGATTTTAAGAGGTCCATATTTGTCCCTATTCCCAAGAAAGCTGATCTAACAGAATGTTGAAATTATCAAACAATATCACTTATATCGTATGCAAGCAAAATATTGCTGAAGATCATTAGAAAAGGGCTGGAACAGTAATATATAAGGAACTATGAGGACTTCAAGCAGGATTTAGAAGAGGCCATGGCACCAAGGATGTCAGATGAATCCTGGCTGAAAGTAAGAAATACCATAAGAATGTCTCTTTGTGCTTTATTGACTATGCAAAGATGTTTGACCATGTGGATCATGACAAGTTGTGGCTGAAATTGGAATGTGAATCACAGAGCACTTGATCGTGCTTATGTGAAACTTATACCTGGATCAGGAGGCTGTTGTCTAAATGGATCAGGGGGAAACTGCATTGTTTGGAATTGGAAAGGGAGTGTGTCAGGGTTGTACTCTTTCTCCATATCTGTTCAATTAATATGCTGAGCAAATTATCTGAGAGGCTGGATCCTATCAAAAGGAATGTGGCTTAAGGATTGGAGGGAGACTCATAAATAACCTATGCTATACAGATGAAACAACCTTGCTGAAATGAGGAGGACTTGAAACACTTTTTGCGAAGATCAAGGAATGTAGCTTTCAGTATGGATTGTGTCTCAATATCAAGAAAACAAAACTTTTTACTGCTTGACCAATAGGCAGTGTCATGATGAGTGGAGAGGAGACTGAAACTGTCAACAGCCTTCTTCTTCTTGCTTGGATCCACATTTAACACCCTTGGTATGAGCAGTCATAAAATAAGAGGATGCATTGCACTGGGAAAATCTGCCGTTATGGACCTTTCCAAATTATTGAGAAGTTGTGGTGTCAGTTTGAGGACGAAGGTGCATCTGATTCGGGCCATAGTCTTTCCAATTACTAGTTATGTACTCAAGACCTGGACAGTGATTAAGGATGGCAGAAAAATAATTGAAGTCTTTGAGTTGTGGTATGGTAGAAGAGCACTGAACATCCCATGGACAGCCAAGAGAATGAACAGGTATATCTTGAAGATGGTGCAGCCAGATTTCTCTTTGGAGGCAATAATGATGAAACTTCGCCTCACAAACTTTGGACATGTTGCTAGGAGGTGCTATTCCTTGGAGAAGAACATGATATTGGGAATTATGGAAGATCGGCGAAGGAGAAGAAGACCCTCAACCAGGTGAAGTGACACTGTAACTTCTGCAGTAAACTTTGGTGTGTCACGAAGTGTGAGGATGGCTTAGGACAGGACTGGGTTCAGATAGTTTGTTCATAGGGTTGCTTTGAGTCACGTTTGACTTGATAGCACCTAACAACAACAACTGTACTTCTGGGTCCAAACTCACAGAACATACAGAACCATATCTAGTATTTTAAGTTTTATTAGCGGTATTAATAGAATATCATTTCAGTTGGTGACAGGACAGGATTTATCAGTTAGGACAGCATCCAGAGTATGCTCACAGGCCCTTCAGTAATCAAGGCTCTCATCTGTGTCACAGAGCTCTTACTCCTGCCAATTAGATCTCTCCTCCAACCTTAGATGTTCACAAACTTGGGTGAAGGCTAACTCTAGTTCCATGGGGTAACAATCCCAAGGTCGTCTCTGTCTTATGTCAGGTCTCTGGTTTTCTGAAGTAGTTGATGTCTCTCTGCTGTTTATCTGGCTGGTGTGAGAATCTCTAATCTCTATGAGCAAAGTGAATTATCTCTGCTGCTTCTTTGCTGGTGTTAACATTCTCCAATTCTGCTGTGGAATCTGCTAATTTAATGGGGAGACTAGCTAATCCCATGAATGCTCAAAAGAACAAACTAATATGTCTTGGAGAGGGTGCAGATGAAGTGCTCTCTGGAGGCAAGAATGGAGGCTTCACCTTCACCTCACATACTTTAGGCATGTTGCTGGAGGATGCTATTTCTTGAAGAGGGATATGATGCTTGGTGGTGTGGTGGGTCAGCAAAGGAGAGGAAGACCCTCAGGTGAATTGATAAGGTAACTTCAACAATGGACTCTAGTTTGTCAGGATGTGTGAATATGGCACACAATAAGGTAGGGTTCATATTTATTGTTTATATGGTCATTATGAATCATACTTGACAACACTATGTATTATTGCTAGTCTGTTTTTTTGTTTGTTTGTTTTTACTTAATACTAAACAAAACCCCAGCATGTCTGAAGTTATATACTCTAGTTATCAAAGTTAATGAAATTCCTGAGAGCTACCTTTGCTATTACTTGTTATGTGTTAGAAGGATAGACAATGACTAGGGGATGATAGAAGGAGAATTGATACCTTTGAGGGGATGATAGAAGGAGAATTGATACCTTTGAGGGGATGATAGAAGGAGAATTGATACCTTTGAGCTGGAATGCTGGAGTAGAGTGTTGATATACCATAGACTGCTAGAAGAACAAACAAGTTAGTCCCAGAGAGGCTGAACACAAGCTGCTTCTTGGAGGCAAGGATTCTGAAGCTTTATCTGACATACTTTGGATATGTTGCAATGAGGGACCAGACATCGTGCTTGGGGCTGTATAGGGACAGTGCAAGATAGGAAAACCCTGAATCAGATGGATTGACTCAGTGACTGGGGAAATGGGGATAGGTATGTCAGAGACAGTAAGATTGGCACAGTAAAGAGCAAGGCTTAGGGCTATTGTACACAGGGTCACTAGGAGTCACAGGCGTCTTGATGCCACATAGCAACAACAAAAAAAGAAAACCACTTATAGATCTAGAGTAACAGCTTGATAATACAATGAAACAACCAAGAGATATCTGTTTTCTCTATTAATGCAAATTCTCTGAATCATGAAGTTAACTTCTCAAGAAAAACTACAAAATGCAAAATCCCTTTGGTTATTGTTTAGAGCATATGCTAATCTATTCCAGCGTGGCAATGTAATTTAATTCCTAACATGTATTTATTTAATTTTATTTTTGAAATGCAGATGTAAGATTGGAGTTACTTAGATTAAAGGACCTCTAGAACACACAGAACATGAACCACCAAGCTATTACTGAGTAATCACCACTGCTTATGTCTTCCAGCAGCTCCCAATTCTCCTTAGCCTTCCTATTTCGCTTTTTAGTTAATTTATTCATATCCCCCAGCACTAAAGAGAATATGCTAGAAAATATGCTACTTTTTTGCACTTGAGCATATGTTTGCAGACTTCTTAATTTTTAAGCCATTTTCTCTAGTTTTCCCCCCTTTGAAGCATAAAAGTAAAGAAAATCATGGTTTTCTTCTCCACAAAAGTTCCTTGTAACTTCTTATTACACAACATTAATTTCTGTCTTGATTCTTAATTGATCTGAGTTTGACATTTTAATTTCTAAGCATTTAACTGCCACTACCAGTGATATTTTCATAAAGGAATATGTATAGAGCATTCCCATAGCAAACGTAAGCAACTGTTTATTGATACTGTTATCAAATGTATGCTACAATTAAAAATATTGATTTAAGATGAACAGTCTTCCCACTTGTGATTTACAGCTTTAGGAATCAAAGGTGAATCAAGTGTAAATTGGCTCCCACAGTTTTGAAGATGAGGTAACACAGGGGAGATACTGCATTTTAGTCTCCCAGTCTATCTTTAACCATTATGGATAGAAATGTAGACATCAGAGAGCTTTCAATTTCGCTAAGGCCATATTTAAAAGTTGTGGGTTATCCTATAATCCTTTTTTTCCTTTCTGGTGCACTCAGCACTGCCATTGGTCACATTCACTTTGAAGTCCACTCAGTATGATGGTCAAAGCAGAGAAGTACAGATACAAAAAATGACATTAAACACCCTTATGCTTGTGAAACTAATAGCACGCACTTTTATTGACATCTTTCTTTTTTTTCCTTTTATTTTTTTTTAATTTTATTAAATTTTATTAGTTTTAATGAACATTTACA
>NW_006399832.1:13110186-13129445 GCF_000299155.1 Elephantulus edwardii | reverse complement strand
TCAATTGATGCAGAAAAAGCCTTTGATAAAATCCAACACCCTTTCATGATTAAAGCACTCAACAAAATAGGATTAGAGGGGAATTTCTTCAATATAGTAAAAAGTATCTATGAAAACCCAAGAGCCAACATTGTTCTTAATGGAGAGAGATTAAAGGCATTCCCTTTAAGAACAGGACATCTTTCTTTTAAAATACATGTCTTTTAAAATTTGCTCTCTTCCTTAAATTTTTTAACAGACCTAATTCTTACCTCTATTTTTGTAAATCAAGTTGGTAATGAGCTTTTAGGGGTTTGCTTTTGTATTACCAACTTCATAGCCATGGAAAAGATACTCCTTGCCTACAAAGGCCACCTATACAAACCTTTTACACACACTTGCCCTCTTTCTCACACCTTCCCAGCTAATTCATTGCCCTGAGTTTGTGCATCAAAGATAATACTTTGATTTTTTCCAGGGTCCACCTATGACTTCTTTGGAAAAATACGTTATTAGTAAGATGACATTATTTTTAATGTACTTTCTTGCTTTTGGCATTTTTACTCATATTCTCATAACTTTTTCTTTGTGCTTTTGCTACTATATCCATAGTTGCTATATTTCTCTGTATTTGTCTTCCTTTTCTCTCAAAGTTTATTTCTTTTGCTTGTACTTTTGTTGCTACTTTGAGTTATGATTAACTTGATGACAGTAGCTATGAGTTTGTTTTATTAAATCATCAGTATTTCCATAATTTTTCTTAATACCTATTTTATAGGACTTTGCTAACCTTATCTCTTTCTAGTTTTCCAGTTTATCCTACTCTGTTTCTTTAGTAAAGCCATTATATTTTTAGTATCATGATTTGACAGTTCACTCTGATCAAGTTCAAGGTATGAAATTCAGGAATATTCTATATTGTCAAATTAATTTACTTTTTTTCCTATTCTTTACTAAGTTACTTAACATCAAAAATATACACTCTTATATGTTATTCTTTCAAACTCATTGTGGCATATTCCAAAAGACTGAAATGAAAAACTATTAGAATCTGAATTACATAGCGTCATAACAAATTTAAATTGAGAGAGCTTTTGGGGCTTAGTGGTATAGAATTGCCATGTGAACCCAAAGGCATGTTGTTCAAAACCACAACTGCTCCACAGGGGAAAGGTGAGCTGTTTCCTTCCATGCATTTTACTATCTCTGAAAATCACTGAAAATGTAGCTCTGACTTGGTTCTGACTGAAAGAACAAAATCCCAGGAGATTGTAATAAAGTATCTTTAAAAATAAAACATATTACATATGCTATGACTAGGTCGCCAAAGAGAGCATGGTGCTGTGTGTGCAGGTGTTGTGGCAGTTTTTACACGTGAAGGACAACTCTGCGCTAGGAGCCAGAGTTGTTGTTTTTTTGCATTCAGTCAACAATTATCATTATTGCATCCTGATTGCATGTTCGGTCAATTTCAGACTGCAAAATTTGGTAAAAATTCTCAATTTCTGCCTGTTTGGCTCTAGATGGATATAGGAGCATATATTTGAATAATAGTCACGTTAAAGGATCTTTCTTGTATCGGTATGGGTATTATCCTATCACTCACAACATCCTATTTCAGGATAAAACTTGAAATTGACTTTTTGACTAGGAATGCAACACATTTCTTCCCGTTTTTCATTCACTGCAAAGTATATCATATGATTATCAGATTCATAGCAGCCAAAGCTGATTCATTGCATCTCACTAAAGCCTAGTATGTCAATATTCAAGTGTTTCATCTCATTTTTAACAATTTCCAGTTTTCCAAATATTCAGGCTGTGTAAATTCCATGTTCCAATTTTTAAGTGATATTTGTTACTAATTTTCCCTCATTGCAACTGACTTCTAGTCTGGACTCTACCACTACACTAGTATAACTATCTTCTTTGTTTAGTGTTCATAGGGTTTTCAAAGTCTTTATTTAGGAAATAGATGGTGCATCCTGCTTCCTAGTCTCATGGCTGCTGTGATGCTAAACACTGTGACACTAATGTGTCAAATGTGATAATGGTGACCCATGGTGGACAGTGATTGGTAGAGCTCCCTGATTAAAACAAGCTTGGAAGCAGGAGTGGTATCCACTTCCGAAAATGCTTGCCTCTGGAAACTTCGAGAAACGATGAAAGTTATACAAGTGTGAAGGTCTTTCGTTGATAGGGTTGCTATCACTCGTCTATGACTCAGTGGCACCTAACAACAACAACAACATAGAGAGAGCTCTGTTGGCCTAGCAGATAGAAGGTTATGCTTCCAAGCCAAGGGTGGGTAATTTTAATTTGTGGCCCTCAGGCCTGTTTTTAATTGTTTTTGGCTAAACATTTTTCTAAATGTTATAGCAATAGTTTGTCTATTTGCTGTACAGTGATAACTCATGGTTGCTGTGATGCCAAACACTGTGACAATGAAGTGTCAAATATGATAATAGTTACCCATGGTGGACAGTGTTTCATGGAGCTGCCCAATTAAAATAAGTTTAGAAGCAGGGATGATATCCACTTCTAAAATAGCTTGCCTCCAGAAACTCTATGAACTTGGAGAAACAATGAAAGTTATACAAGAGTTCAGTTCTTTCGTTTTTTAGGGTTGCTATGACTCAAAAGCACTTAACAGCAACCACCCTCAAAACCTGTCCATGATAGGAAACCCATGTGACATTTCACACACCAGTGGCACAGATTTCAATATCTCAGCAACCTCAAATTATCTCAGTACAGCAAACTAACAGAAAAGTGCTAAACTACATAGAAGAACATTCTTTCCAAACACAATACCAACCAAGTTTTAAATACAAAGGCCTGCCCACCAGACCCTGTTTGCCTATACAAGAGACTTCCCACACACAGCTGATTGTAAACAAATCAGAAAGAGTTAATCAGCTTACACTTGCTTGCTAATACAATCAGAAATTCCCAAACTGTTTATATTTTTTCAAGTTAGTATAAAACACTCACCCTATAGGATCCAACTGTTCCAAGCTCAAGGCTTCCCTCAGGTAGGACTCAATTGACTTTTAAATTAAAGGCCAATCCACCAGATCCTGTTTTCCTACATTTATTTCCATTTCCAGGAAAGGTGATCCAACTGAATGTGGAAATTATCAAATAATATTTATATCATATGCAAGCAAAATACTGCTAAAGATCATTCAAAAATAGCTGAACAGTACGTAGGTAAGTAATTTCCAGAAGTTAAAGCAGGATTTAGGAGGCCTTGGCACCAGAGATATCATTGCTAATGTTAGATGGACCCTGGCTGAAAGTACGGAATACCAGAAGAATGTAACTTTGTATTTTATTGACTATGCAAAGGTGTTTGACTGCATGGATTATGACAAGTTGTGGCTGACATTGAAAAGAATGGGAGTCCCAAAGCACTTGACTGTGTTCCTGTACTGTTGTTCAAACAGAACAGGGGAGCATTGTATGTTTTGGAATTGGGAAGGGAGTGTGCCAGTGAGTTGTATTTTCTCTCCATATTTATTCAGTCTATCCAAATAACTGAATAATAGTGATGTCAGTTTGAAGACTAAGGTGTGTCTGATGCAGGCCATGGTCTTTCCAGTAACTAGCTATGCATCCAAGAGCTAAACAATGAATAAGGATGACAGAAAAATAATTGATGCCTTTGACCTCTGGTGTTGGAGAAGAGCACTGAAGACCCCTTGGATGGGCAAGAAAATGAACAGATATGTCTTGGAGAGGGTGCAGCTGGAGTGCTCTTTGGAGGCTAGAATGATGAGTCTTCACCTCACACACTTTGGACGTGTTACCAAGAGTTGCTATTCCTTGGAGAGGGACATGATTTGGGGAAGGGTTGAAGGTGGGCAAAAAGAAGAAGACTCTCAACCAGGTGGATTGATATGGTAACTGTGGCAATGGGCTGTCATATGCCAGGAAGTGTGAGGATGGCTCAGGATAGAATAGAGTTCAGTTTGTTTGTTCATAAGGTCACTTTGATTTTTGCTCAACTTGACAGCACCTAACAATGACTACAAAAAATGAGACCGGAAATTACTGAATTGTGTAAATTCTGTTATTTACTCATTGCAAGTACCTTTTTAAAAAAACACAAACGATGTCTATTTGCATGGACCTCACCTAATGAACTGTCTACATCTGTAGACAAAAATCACTGGAGAATCTCAATAACAGCAGTCAAAACCAAGCCAGGTGCTGACTATGGAGCAGACTCTCAAGGACTGAAGTGCAAGTTCAAATTGAAGCTGATGAAAATTAAAACAAGTCTACATTAACAAAAATACAATCTTGAGTCTATTGCACTTGAATTAAAAGTCTCCAGAGAATTGATGCCTTTGAGCTGTGGTGCTGGAGAAAAGTGTTGAATATACCATGGACTTCTAGGAGAACAAACAGGTTCGTCCTTGAGAGGGTGAAACTAGGCTGCTACTAAGAGGCAAGGATTCTGAAACTTTGTCTGACATATTTTGGACATGTTACAAAGAGGGGCAGGTCCTTGGAAAGAGACATCATATTTGGGAAGTTGGAGGGACAGCCCAAGAGAGGAAGACTGTCAATGAGATGGACCGATGGGATAATGGGAATAGGTGTGTTAGAGACAATAAGATTGGCACAGGATAGAGCAGGGCTTAGAGCTCTTGTATATAAGGTCGCTGTGAGTCACAAGCAACTCGAAGGCACATAATAACAAAAACAACAACAACCAGAATGCATTTAGAAAGTGTTCAGTCAGAAGGCTCCTTGGAAGCGAAGATGGTGTACCTTTATCTCACATACTTTGGTCATGTTGCTAGGAGAGGCTACTCCTTGAAGAAGGGCAAAATGCTTGGAAAGGTGGAGGGTCAGAGAAAGAAAGACCCATGATGATGTGTATTGACATAGTGACTGCAGCAGTTGCTCACGTGTGTCAGAGATGTGGAGGATGGCACATGATCAGACAAGGCTGAAATCTGTTCATAGAATAGCTATCCAACACTGTAGCACCTAACGGCAACTATCTATATGATTGCCATTCTTAAATAATGTAGCCAACAAGTGCAAAAAACAAAACTATACCATGGAGTTGATTATGATTTCAAGTAACTACAGTTCAGTTGATTCTAGAATGTGAATCTCTGGATTTTGACGTGAATGAAGATGCACTGACAATAACAAATGCCAGGAGAGAGGAGTTGAGTACAAAAACACAGTCTATTCAGGGACAGGTGGAACTTTTGAATAAACACTGTTTTCGTAGGCCAGGTCTCCTGGAACAGCCAAGAGATTCCAACCATGCTGTTGTATTGTTCTGTTGCAGGCTGTTTAGTGAATGGTGCTTTTCATGTTGATTAGAAGTTTTACCAGGTGCAGAGAGTCGTAAAGAGTTTACAGTTTTTATGCTTGTGCACACATGTTTATACCCTTCTTTTTCTTAAGAGGGCTATTAAGTTAACAGAACACATGGTAAAGGCTGACCACCATTCATAACAGTTGGGGATACTTTGGAAAATTCTTATTTAGAATTTCTAGTTAGTAAGCTAATCAAAACTAATGCTTAAATGATAAACCAAATCATTTGAAGTATGCCTCCTGTTCCTTGGATGAGCCAGACACTTTATTGAACATCTGAGATTTTGTCATTGTTTAAACATATTGCTAAAATTATTCAAGTGAAGAATCTTAGGTATTAATCCTTTTCCCCTAATAATTAGATTTTTTAAAATAATTTTATTTTCAGGGTGTAAAAATGTTTACATTTTTTGATATACTAAAATCTCAATGCTATTGAATTCATTCAAACTCACTGTCACCCTGTAGAAAAGGTAAAGCTCTCTCTTAAGATTTCCAAAGTATAATCTTTATGGAAGCAGACTACCAGGTCTTTATCCCAGAGCAGCTGGTGGGTTTAACCACATATTTGGATTAACAGCTTAGTGCTTAAATATTGCCAATCCAGAATTCTAGTTGATGTTTAAACAAGGAGGCAAGAAAACTTCTTTCCTGGTTATATTGTATCAAGTATGAGTTGTTCAGTTAACTTACACAGTATGAATAAGAGATCAGTTTGAGGCAGTAAAACCTAATAGAATGAAGAACCAACATTAACTATTCTCAGTACAAAACTCAACTAATGAGAACAGAAGATGGGGGGCCTAGCAGTCAAAATTAAGCCTATGAAGATATGTATGCAAAACAAAATGAGGGGTGTCAGGTAATGAAGATTTAGTAGTATGCAAAGTATTTAATATATTTAATAGAAATTTTACTCTAATAATTATGTTCTCAGTACAAAACTCAACCAATGAGTACAGAAGATGGGGGGCCTAGCAGTCAAAATTAAGCCTATGAAGATATGTATGTAAAACAAAATGAGGGGTGTCAGGTAATGAAGATTTAGTGATATGCGAAGTATTTAATAGAGATTTTACTCTAATAGTTGTAACTACTCATACCAAGACTTTGATCCATGCGTATTTTATCTGAGCTACCCTTCATCCTAAGGCATCTTATGATGCCACCACACAGACCTACACCACTGATAGCAGCAGTGTCAGATATCTATCATTATTTCCAGACTTGTTACAATTTCTGTTGATCAGATAATGTAAAAGAAAAGGAATTGTCAGTTCTGAATGTTGACTAAGAGTATTTGCAATGATATGCCAAGCTGTGTTTTGATTCTAACCCCATAAGGGACATCTTTACACTCTAAGCCAAGTTGTTGTGTGCCAGTGACTCACCTGCGACTCATGGCAACCCTATATACATTAGCTCTGAACCCTGCCCCATCCTGTGCCAATCTCATTGTCTCCAACAGATCTAATCCCATTTCTCCAGTCACTGAGTCTCATCCTGGGTCTTCCTCTCTTATGCTCTCCCTCCACCCTTCTAAGCATAATGTCCTGCATGTGTCCAAAGTATGTGAGACAGAATCTCAAAATCCTTGCCTCCAGGAAGCAGTTTACTTTCACCCTCTCCAAGACAGATGTTTGTTCTCTTTGCAGTCCATGATATGTTCAACATTCTAAACCTTAAGGAAATATCTAGAAATAATTGAGGAGCTCATGTCTTTCTTGTATTACACAAAACAAAGAGCTAACTAATTTTTTTTTGTTTGATTTTAAAGAGTGTTTGTATTGTCAGCTTCCAATTGAATGTCTTTTCTAAGAGGATCACCTTCACTGTGACCTTTAAAAAACATATTATAATTGAAATTGATTACTTATAGGAAGATGAAATAAAGTATCTTATTTACAAGTTTAAGTATTAGCCATGAAAAAGTATGATCTAGAAATCTTAATTAAATATCTGTACTCCTACTCCTAGGCCTTTGGTGTCAGAAGAAAGAGCAAATTGAATAATGTTTTCTTGTATTAACACCATAGCTCAAATGTTTAATACGTAAAATAAAATCTTCCTTATTAACACAAAATTATTGTCAAGGTTGACAAGTTATAATATTTTTGTGCTTTAATTTTCTCTAGTTAGAGCTTTTCTTGATAATAATCATACAGGTATAATATATTCAATTGAAGGACTGCTTTGATACTTAGAGGAAGTAAAAATTTCTTGGAATTGAAAGGCAAGTAGTTTTATTCTTTTACTCAGCAATGTGGCATTCTAATTAAATATAAGTATAGATATGTAAATCGAATGCACAATAAAGGAAAACTGACTCAAATTATTATTATAGAAATTCTACAGATGAAACAAATACCAACCTCATTCTTCTTGCAAGTTATTTTATCATTTAATCTTTCACTTGATATTTTTATTATTTTAAATAAATCACAACCCTCATCATTAAAAGATAAAAATGTGTGCTTCTTAAAATACCTGTTCACTAGCACTCAGTAGTCAAGTTAAACAAATTGCCTGCCTTCTGTGCACGTTGTGAAAACATACCGATATGCATAATGGATGCTTTAGAGTATTAGTAGGAAATAATTACTGTGAATTAGACCTGTTACACATAGGGTACCGTGAGTTGCAGGTGACTCAATGGCATATAACAACAACAGCATAGTTAGGTGGTATTCTAATTATACTGTGTTAATTAATTTTCTAAGTGTGCATTTTTATGTTGTTGGTATGATTGTTAGGTGCTATCAAGTCACCTGCTACTCGCAGCAACCTTATGAACAATAGTTCTGAACCCTGCCCTATCCTAAGCCAGTCTCACTGACTCCAATACACCTACCCCTACTATCCCAATTACAGTGTCAATCAATCTCATCTGGGGTCTTCTACTCCTGCGCTGTCCCTCCTCTCTTCCAAGCACGATGCCCTTCTCCAAGGACTGGTTCCTCTTGGTCATGTGCCCAAAGTATGTGAGACAGAGCTTCAAAATCCTTGCCTCCAAAGAGAAACTTGATTTTACCCTCCACAATACATACCTGTTTGTTCTTTTGGGGAATCAGTGGAATGTTCATTACTCTTCTCAAGCCCCAAACTCAATGGCATTGATTTTTCTTCTGTCATCCTTAAACATTGTCCAGCCCTCTAATGCATAGCAAGTAAGTGTGAAGACCATGGCCTCGGTGAAGTGCACTTTAGTCCCTAGACTGACATCTATACTCTTTAGGACAGGAGAAATTCCGGATAGCAGACTTATCCACTGTAATTTGTCTTTTGATTTCCCGAGTGCTGGTGCCAAGAGTGTTGAATGTGGAGTCAAGAAAGCTGAAATTGTTAACAATCTGAATCTCTTCTCCATAGGACACTGGAGTATCATAGTACTCCAGTTGACCCAATAGTGAGAATCTTTGTCTTCTTGATGTTAAGCTTTATTCCATATTGAAGACAACAGTCCTTGTTCTTCTGCAGCAAATGTTTCAGGACCTCCTCAGTTTCTGGGAGCAAGGATGTGTCATCTGCATAATGCAAGCTGTTGATTAGTCTGCATTCAATCCTGATGCTATATTCCTCCTCATAAAGCCCAGCCTCTTCATATAGATTGAAAAGGTGTGGAGACAGGATGCATCCTTGGCATACTCCTTTCCCGATTTTGAACCATGTAATGTTTCCTTGCTCTGTTCTGAGGACTGATTCCTGGTCCAAGTATAGATTTCACATGAGCACTGGGACTTCCAGTCTTCTCGAGGTTAGCCACAATTTGTTGTGGTCCACACAGTAAACTGCCTTTGAATAGTCAATGAAACACAGATAGACATTCTTCTTGTACTCTTTGCTTACTGCCAGGATCCATCTTACATTGATGATAATGTCTTTAGTGTCATGGCCTCTTCTAAATTCACCTTGTATTTCTGGTAGTTATCTGTCAATGTACAGTTCCAGTCATTTTTAGAAAATCCTAAGCAAGATTTTGTTTGTGTGTGGTATTATTCAATAATTTTCACACTCTGTCAGGTCAAATATTTCTGGAATGAGGATAATTATGGATCTCTTCCTGTCAATTGGCCAGATAGTTGTTCTCGATACATCTTGGCACAACCTAATGAACACATCTAAGGGAGTATTTGTTGAAAAATGTCAATTGGTATTCTCTCAATTACAGAAGTCTGGTTTTTTTTGTTTGTTTGTTCATGGGGTTTTTTTGTCAGTTCTTTCAGAGCAGCTTTAACTTCTTGTTTCCTAACCATTGCCTCTTGATTATATGTTGTTTCATCAAATCCTTCTGTGTCAACCAGTTCTTCTCTGGACAGTGTCTCAGTCTACTCCTCCAGTCTTTTCTAAATGCATGCTGAGTCATTAAATACTCCGTCCATAACATCTATAAGTATTACAGCTCAAAACTTGAATTTGTCCTTTAGTTCCTTCAGCTTAATAAATGCCAACTCCAGCTCTTTGTACATTTCATGAAAATTTATCTTTGCCCTTTGAAGTCTCCTATTCAACTCCTTAACCTACTAGATAATGACATGGCAAGAATTGGCAAAATGAGATGGATTGGCATGGGATATGTTGAATCAGACAACCACGTGATCTACTACACTAACATGAAAAGATAAGAAAAAACAGGGTCACTTTCATAGGTACAAATCTCATTTATATATCCATCTTGAAATATCAAGTTGTAAGTGACAGGAAAATGTCCATACACAGATAAGAACATCTGGTGAATACCACCAATATTCATATATATACACCAACACCCAGAGCCAAAGACCAGCAAACAGATGATTTCTACTAGCTTTTGCAGTCATGAATCAATCAAATGTGCAGCCAAAAAAGCATAATTACTGGAATTAGTTATTGACATTAGTTATTGGAATGCAAAAGTTGGGCACAAGGAAGAGGGATCAGTAGTCAGAAAACATGGATTCCATGACAGAAGTAAGGCTGGAGATAATAGGATATAATTTTGTAAAATCAATGCTTTAGTTATTGCAAATAGTTTTTATATACACATGGATTTCACCTGTTGGTATGTACAGGAATCAACTTGATTACATTAGTATAAAGTATCATTGGAGAAGCTCAATATCAGCAGTGAAAACTCGGCCAGGTGCTGACTCTGTAACAGACCATCAACTATTCATATGCTTTTTAATATAGCAGCTCTCTAAGTATTGCTTCTCTGTGTGTGTCTCAGTAATCGAGAAGCACATGCCCTGTAAGTGATTACAACCTGATTTTTCCAAAGAGCAGGTGTGAAAACAAGGCATCAAATGTGAGTATTTGATCTCTGCTAACATCACTAGGGGAAAGAAACTTTACAAACAGTAGCAGCAACACAAAGACAATTCCTGTGAGGTTGGACAGGACCTCAAGTTCCACACTTTCTTTCAGAAGTTCTAACACCAACTAAGTGCAACAATTTAAGTTTGCTGGTGGCCTAGTTGCTAAGAACTTGTGCTGTCAACCCCAAAAGCAGTGAGTTCATGGAAGAAAAATGTGCAACCTCCTCTCATGCGATTTTAGCAGCTGAAAAATCTGTTGGAGGGTTGTCTATAAGTTGGCTCCAATACAACAGTAATGAATGCACACAAATTGGCAAAATTGATGAGTCTCCATTTTACTGTTCTAACTCGTCTTACGTACTTGTCTTATATATAGGCAGTCTAGTTTATTCACACTCACAGTGACCAAATGAGACAAAGCAGAATTGCCCTTCTTGTTGCTATGTTCCGTCTAGTCAAGTATGACTCATACAGTGTAATCCTATCTCTGACGTACGTGATTCCATTACTTCAGTCACAGTGTCAATCCATCTGCTTGAGGACTTTTCTTTCTTCTACTCTTCAACTTCCCAAGCATGATATTTTCTCCAAAGAATAGCCTCTACTAGTGGCATGCCTGCATCCTGGATACGTCGTAATCTAAATTATAATCTTCCCATACAAATCTGCCATTTACCTGTGAACATTTTTAGCAAACTGTTCTTTCCCTTTTGTGGACCACAAACATTTTTAATTTACATAATCGCAACCAGACATTTAAATCTAAAGATGTTTTGCCTTGGGAAAATCTGATGTCAAGGATCTCTCCAATGTGGCAAAGAGTAGCAAGGTCAGTTTAAAAACTAAAGTACTTCTGATACAACCAATGCTATTTTTCTATTGCTTCTTAGGCGTCTTATAGTTGGACAACATACAAGGATAACAGAGGAAAGAGCAATGCTTTTGCATTGTATGAGTGGACAAAGGTATTGACCATCTCCTAGACTGCCAAAAGTCTATCCTGGAGAAAGAGGAACCAGGGTGCTCCTTGGAAGAAACAATGATGAAACCTCATCTCACGTATTTTATCATGCTGTCATGAGGGGTCAGCCCTTAAATATACCTCATCCTGGGAAAGGTGAAGAATCAGAGAAAGAGAAGACAAATTTCAACAAAATTAATTGACACAGTGACTGTAGCAATGGACACCAGCAAGACAGAGGTCAGGAAAATGGTCTAGGATATGGCAAGGTTTTGATCTTGTCTGTTCATAGGGCCGCTCTCAGTCACAGTTTACTCAGTGACAGTTAACAACAACATCAACAGCTTGGCCATATGATGAGAGTAAAGACAGTTTGTTATCTAGAAGAGCCATATTGCCTAATATACTCCAGAGTAATTTATAATGAAGTAGGCATTTCTCTTTTTGTTCTAAATGACTATCAATTGGCATTGTTTCTTAGAGTTTCAACAAAAACAAGGTTTTTTTCTTCTCACACTTTTCTAGTATTGAAATAAAAAATGTTTCTTTTTCAATAAAGTATGTAGTTTCTTGCGAATTATGAATGATTGTATTTTAGGTTTACATTATTTTTATGTAAGGATACCAGCCTCCAGTTGGACCCCCACTTGAGTTCACTATTTAAGTGTATCTCCACTTCTGGTAACAAACTGGAGGTAGAGAAAACCAATTAGCTCTTCATAAAGCTGCTCTTAAAGTTAATTGCTTCCTTAAGTAAGAGCTTTTGCTTAAATTAGGGCCATAAATAATTTTAAGTATGTTAGTATATAATAAAAGAGCCTGGTTGTACAATGGTTAAGTGTTTGGCTGATAATGGAAAAGTTAGTAGTTGAGACTTACCAGCCACTTCAGTTGAAAAAAGGGGAAAATAATGACTTTTTGCATTTACAAATTATTGAGGAATAATGATGTCAGTGTGAGGACTAAGGTGCATCTGATTAGGTCATGGTCTTTCCAAACTACTTGCTGTGCATCCAATAGCTGGACAATGAGTAAGTATGACAGAAAAATAATTGATCCTTTGAGCTGTGATGTTGGAGAAGAGCACTGAACATCCCATGGATGGCCAAGAGAAAGAAGAGATATGTCTTGGAGAGGCTGCAGCCAGAGTGCTTTTTGGAGGCAAGAATGATGAGACTTCACCTCACATACGTTGGGCATGTTGTTAGGAGGGGCTATTCCTTGGAGAAGGACATGATGCTGGGAAGGGTGGAGGGTTGGCAAAGAGAGAAGACCCTCAACCAGGTGAAATGGCATGGTGACTGCTGCAGTGGGCTCTTGTGTGTCAGGAAGTGTGAGGAGGATCTTTTGTTCATAAGGTCGCTATGAGTCATACTCGACTCGACGGCACCTAACAACAACAATAACAACAAACCACTTCAAGTGAGGAAAGGAAAAAAGAATAACTTTTTGTTTTTGAAAATAATTAAGCTTTAAGAAACACTATGGGCAGTTCTTTTTCTTACTGGCATGCAACTGTATTTATCTATTAATATACCCAAATATATATGTATATATGTTGTTGTTGTTGATTGCCATCGAGTCAAGTGTGACTCATAGTGACCCTATGAACAAAAGACCAAGAGTCTTTCAATAATATCGTTTCTCAAAGTTCATAGAGTTTCCTGACGCATGTTGTTTAAGAGGTGGATGCTACTCCCAGACTGCCAGGAGAACACACATGTCATCCTGGAGAGGGTCAAACCAGACTGCTTTGTGGAAGTAAGGATTTTGAAGTTCTATCTGATATACTTTGGACATGTTGCAAGAAGGCACCAGCTCTTGGAGAGGACCACATGCTTAGAAAGGTGGAGGGACAGCACAAGAGAGGAAGATGAATTTGATTGATTCAGTGACTGGGGAAATGAGGGTAGGTGTGTCAGAGACAGTAAGGTTGGCACAAGATAAGGCCGATTTCAGGGTTATTGTACATGGAGTCGATATGAGTCACAAGTGAATTGATGGCACATAACAACAACATATAGAATGTTGTAAATGCTGCCAATTTTTTATACTTTGGATCCAGTCCTTAAAAATGACTTTACTCATGCTTGGTAATTGAGGTAGAAAGATAAATGGCCTCCTTTTGTGTGATTCACAGCTTCCCCAAAACATAATGGAGGGTCAAGGATGAATGATTCTGTTGTGCCTCCACTGCAATGAGAGAGAGAATATCTTAGTTGAAATGTTTATTTGGCCACTTTTCCATAATAGTAAATAGCTACTTTCTCATTTAATCTGCTTTTCTTTTATTAATAAGGAAAGTTTCAAAAAACTATTGCCATTGTATCAATTCCCATTAATAGTGATCCTGTAGGATTAGTTTAGAATTGACGTACAGGAGGTTTGCAAAGCTGTAAATTTTTACAGCAGCAGGGTGTCACACTTTTTTTTTTGTTTGGAAAATTTATTTTTAACTACTCGAGAAGTTAACCACTACACCATTGTGGCTTTACTGAAAGTTTAGCTATTGCTGGTTAACATTCTCTTCATTGTCTTTTAATATTCTTTACTTCCTTTTGAATTGGTTTTATAATCTCTCTCATGTCTATGTGCAGCTGTGCATGCATGTGCATTTGTGTTTGTGCATGTGTGTTGTGTGTGTGTGAGAGAAAAAGATTTCTAAAAACCCAGGTGTATTTCATATCAATAGTGGCAATAAAGAAGGGAGTTCTGGTATCCTAATGATTAAGGAATTGTGATGTCAAAACAAAGGCAAATGATTAGGCTCTATCACTTGTTTTGTGAGAGGAAGATGGACAATTTCCTCCTGTGCAGTCTGTTGCTATGTGCTGTCAAGTCGACCACGACTCATAACGTGTGCAATTTACTGCCTCTCAAAACCCAGTGAAGAGTTGGCTATGAGACGATTCCAACTTGACAGCATGAGTAAGTGAGTGAGTGGAAAACAGGGAATTCTGGTAGTGCAGCCTGTAGGGAGTTGCACTGCCAAACTAAATTCACATCTTTCTGGAATTTCTAAGAATTATTGATGCTTTTGAATTGTGGGTTTTGGAGGAAATGCTCCTTAGAGGAAAAAAATGTTGAAACTTCATCTCAGATAATTTGGGCATATTTTCAGAAGCGAGTAGTCATTGGAAGAAGGTGGTCTGCAGGGAAAAGTAGAAGGTCAGTGAAAGAGAGAAAGATTTGCAAGAAGATGAACTGACACAGAGACTGCAATAAAGGGCACAGATCATGAGGATAGTATAAGAAAGGGCAAGGTTCTGATCACTTGTTCATGGGTCAACTTGCAGGCACCTAACAAAATACCCATATAATAAACTGGAGATTAAAAATATATTTGGTGATAAACTGTGATCCTTCATATCACAAAACTTATAGAGATGGTAGAAAGGAAAGAAGTTAACCTGTTGTTTTGTTTAAATTTTGCCATCATTCTTGTTGTTGCCTTTACCATTTCTCACTTCAGTATAAAAAGATTTCAATGAAACTTGCATCTTTATTTTAAATGGCAAATGTTTGAAGCTTTGTTCAGTTTCTTGAGACACATTAACCATTGGCATTAGAATTTCATTGGAATGACACTAGGTTATATTGACAGGAACATATTTCCTTTTTTATCATAAACAACCAACTGCTTTCTAAAATTACTTAAAATTTTTGGGCACATTGTACATGTAAAAGTTTATTTATATCAAAAACTGTAAGTCAATATAGAAAGGAATTCAAAGCTAACTAGTATAAAACCATGATACTTCTCTGAAATGAAATCTGAGCAAAATTATTAGCTTTCTCTATTATTCTTTAAAGCATAATAATAAAGATAATGTTCTACCTCTTAAATAGTGTCAATTTTATTCTCCTGAGTAATGTGGTTCTCACTGATTGTGTCTTGTCTCTTCAGATAAATTTGCAAAGAAAAATGCGAGTTACTGGTGTGATTACCCAAGGGGCCAAGCGGATTGGAAGTCCAGAATATATAAAATCCTACAAAATTGCCTATAGTAATGATGGGAAGACCTGGACAATGTACAAAGTGAAGGGCACCAATGAAGACATGGTAAGGCTGACTTAATCTACTTCAGTTAATTATAAAATTCAACTGTCATTCACTGATGATCAAATTACTACTATGCCTTCAATTATTGATCTTTGTTTATCAAATTATTATTGTACCATGGTAACTGCAACTAAGAACTTTAGCATGGCAGAGATCATGATAATGGCACAGGATAGGGAAGGTTCTCTGATATGGTGTTCATAGGATCTTTATGAGGAGTAATTGACTTGATGGCACCTAAAAATGACAAATTATGTGTTCAACAGAACACATGTGTTGGAAATAAATTCATGGTGATTTTCACTTTGTATGAGAGGGACAAATGGAATAAAGGATATAAGCAATTCTTCTGTGTTTCAAACTTACAATATATGCCATTTATGATTTTAGGAGATTTTAAATTTTTCTTTTAAATTTTGTCACAGTGTCCTGTATATGAAAATTATTGTTTTAGCAAAACTCGGTTACCATTTTTACCTCATTGCTTCAACAGATTAACATTTAACAGATTGGCATTGATCCTTGTTCACTTAACTACTATCTAGCAGTTGTGCTGCTAAGCCTTTCTGGTAGTTTGAATTTATGAGCAGCTCCAAGAGAAAGTTGAGCAGCCACCTCCTGTGAGATTTACAACCTCTGAAAATTCTTTGAAGTGTCACCTATGAGGCAGTTCTGAATCAACAATGACTTTCTGAGATTAAACTAATAGTATAAAAGCATGAATACCTCATGTGATCACTTGATGGTCTGCACAGGAATCATATTGATTACATCTGTTAAAAGAATCCTTTTAAAATCTCAACATAATCTGTGAAAATAGGCCAGGTGCTAAGAGTGGAACAAATAGACTACCCATATGCAAGTTGAAACTGAAGCTAAAAAAGTTTAATCAAATCCACAAGACTGAAAATTTAACCAGGAGTGTATCCAAGCTGAATGTAAAACCATCTCAGGAACAGGTTTGAGGCCTTGAACTCTACTGAGCACAAACCAGATGAGCTATGGAGGATATAAAAAATAATATCCAAGAAGATTCAGAATGTCATTACAAAGACAGAGGAGGAAGGAAAGACCGAAATGGCTGTCAGAAGAGACTCTGATTATTGCATGAGAGCACTGAGAAGCCAAAGCAAAGGAAAGGAAATGGGATGTTAAGGAGCCAAACAGAAGAATTCAATTTGAAAATACCAAGCAAATATTATAACAAAATGTTCAAAGAGCTAGAGTTTGAACATCAAAGGAGTTGGACTCACTCAACATTTCTATTTTAAAATTTTATTTTATACAGGTTTACTTACAAAGTATGTATGCATTTTATAAAGAATTGAAAGAACAATTTCCAGCCTTGAGCTTCAATACTTAAGGATGTTATGGGCAGAATATTGAATGATCTGGGAGGTATCAAAAGAAGATGGAATGAATACACAGAATCACTGTACCAAAAATAATTGACTCTGACAGAAGAATTTCATGAAACAACATAAGATCTAAAGGCAGTGGTGATAAAGGAGGAAGTTCAAGCTGCTCTGAAATAATTGGCACAAAACAAGGCCCTAGGAATTGACAGAATACCAGTTAAATACCATATTTAAACAAACAGATGCAGCTCTGGATATGTTCATCAGGTTGTGCCAAGAAATCTGCAGGACAACAATCTGCTCAAGTGAGTGGAAGATAGATAGATGGATGGATAGATAGATAGATAGATAGATAGATAGATAAATGATAGATAGATATAGCTATATAGATAGATAGAGATAGAGATATACAGAGATAGAGATATATTCCCATTTGAAAAAAAAAGGTGATCCAACAGAGTGTAGAAAATATTAAATTATATCACTAATATCACATGCAAGCAAAATCCTGCTGAAGATCATTCAAAAGGGACTGGAATGGTGCATTGACAGAGAACTACCAGAAATACAGCTGGGTTTAAAAGAAGTCATGCTACTAGGCAAATCAGAGACAATGTCAGATAGATCTTGGCCAAATGCAGAGAGTACCAGAGGATTATCTATCTGTATTTGATTGACTGTGCAAATTTGGCTGTGTGGATCACAACAAATTATAGCTAACCTTGAGAAGAATGAGAATTCCAGAACACTTGATTGTACTTGTATGAAACCTATAATTAGGCCAAGAACAAGTCATCAGAACTGAGCACAGAAATACTGTGTGGTTCAAAAATAGTCAAGGAGTGTGTCACATATGTGTTCTGTCCTCATAACTTTTCAGTTTATTTGCATAACAGATCTTTTGGGCAAATGGACTTTATGAGGAGAAATGTGGTATCAAGATTGGAGGAAAAGTCATCAACAATCTGCATTATACAGATGATACAATATGGCTTACTAAATCTGAGGAGGACCTGCATTTGCTGTAGAGATATACATACCACAAGGATTCTCACCACTGGCCTATTTGACTGCATCATGATATCGAGAATAAATTGAGATTCTTAACAATTTTCAGCTTACTCAGTTCAACACTCTTGGCACCAGCAGTCAGGAAATAAAAAAATGAATTCTATTAGGGAAATCTACTGTCAGGGATTTCTTTAGAGTACTAAAGAGAAATGATGTCAGCCTACAGACTACAGTGTAACTGATCCAGGCCATGATCTTTACAATTTTTTGCTACACATCAAAATATTAGACAATGTCTAAGAATGACAGAAGAAGAATCAATGCCTTTTAGTTGTGGTGCTGGAGAAGAGTATTGAATAAACCAAGGACTGTCAAGAAAGCATACATGTCTGTCCTGCAGAGGGTGAAACCAAGTTGCTTCTTGGAGCCAAGGATTTAGAGTCTCTGTCTTGCTTACTTTCGGTGTGTTGCCAGGAGGGAGCAGTCCTTGGAGAAGGACAGCATGCTTGAAAGCATGGAGGGATGATGCAGGAGAGGAAGATCCTGGATTATATGGATCGACACATTAACTGGGTTAATAAAGACAGGTGTTTTGGAGACAGTGAGATTGACTTAGGGTAAAGCAGGGTTCAGATCTGTTATGCAGAGTGTTTCTTAGAGTTGTAGTCAACAACAACAACAACAACAACAACAACAAACATAGTATTAAAGTTTCCTTTGGCTTTTTAAATGATAGGTCTAATTCTTCTGTAATTCTTCTTCAGAAACTTTATTAAATATTACCCATTTCAGATAATCCCATTTAAAACTAAACCTTTAGACTAGAAACAAAGATATTTTACGATTCTCTTTTAAAAGGAAAATTTATTAAGTAAGCTATGGCCTAGTGGCAAGAAGCTGTGCTGCAATCCCAAAAGAATGTGGTTCAAATCCTCCAGCTGCTCCGCAGGAGAAGAATGGGCAGTCTCCTCCTGAGCAGTTAACTGCCTTTGAAACCTGCCGAAGGGTCAGCTACGGGTCGGTTCTGACTTGACGGTGCACCATCACAACGACATGTATAACAAATTTTATACAAGTATAAAACATATAAATGTATAATAAAATTACATGTAAGGACATATAATCATATTGAATTATATATAATTTAATGACACATAATAAGTTGTTGTTGTTGTTATGTGCCGTCGAGTCGCCTGCGACTCATAGCGACCCTATGTACAACAGCCCTAAACTCCGCTCTGTCC
>NW_006399832.1:13100352-13109496 GCF_000299155.1 Elephantulus edwardii | reverse complement strand
GAGAGAGCGCACACAAGCATTTTTCTGGTTCTATTAAAATAAACAACCAAGTAAGTCATAGTAGAGTATAGATTATATCATACCCCATTGAAGTTTATAGCTTTTAGAATTTTTGGGTTTTCTAGTCATTGCTAATTGAGAGGTGCTCCTAAATGTTTCATATCCTCAAATTATTTAGTCTTATCCTTGGAGGATTAAGCTGGGTATGGCACAAGGTTCTCAATATTCATTGCCATCTAGTTGGAACCGACTCATAACTGACCCTCCTTTGAGTTTCTGAGACTGTAAACCACACAAGAGGAGACTGCCTATCTTTCTCACATAGAAATTCTGCTGGATTATTTGAACCTCCAAAGTGGTGCACCCTTGAGGTTAGCAGCACAACTCCCTACTACTATGCCACCAGGGCCCCTTTAGGGCTGTCTGGGTTAGTAAGCAAAATAGTCAAAGAAACTGCAGCACTTAACAGTTTTAAATTTCATGTTGTTTTTCTCATAGGTTTTCCGTGGAAACGTTGATAACAATACCCCTTATGCTAACTCTTTCACACCGCCCATAAAAGCTCAGTATGTAAGACTCTATCCTCAAGTTTGTCGGAGGCATTGCACTCTAAGAATGGAACTTCTTGGCTGTGAGTTGTCAGGTGAGTCTCAAAACTTATCTATCCTGTTTAAAAGGGGTGAGGGAAGGATTCCTTTTGTTTGTAGTCTGCGAACGAAATGCAAATTTCTATTAGCTGTAGGTAGTTATTAATTTCTGCTGGAAAGCATTTAAGCCATGGTTCAGTGAGAAACACTGTGTGTTACACACAGGATAAAGTCTCAAAAACATGCTACAGAAAAGAATTCAAAAGAAGGAGCAGTGAAACTTGAGGGGGGGGGGTTTAAATGGTCACTAAAAGTTCAACAAATTCTCACTGGCAATTCTTGTAAAGTTTAAATGTGTCTTATTGTTGTTGGTAGTGGCTCAGATTTATATTTTGTGACAAAGACTCAGTAAAAACTAGACTCTGCAAGGGCCCATAAAACGCAATTAAGTTGAAGCAACACAGCATAGGAAAAGTAACCTTTAGTTTTTGTCCTTCTACCATAATAACTTAGCTTTTGGGGGATAACGTTTTGTGAAACATGTATACTTATCATTTTTCCCAAGGAAACAATATTTCAGTACAAAGATTGTTTCTATAAATTCATTCTTAGATCTCCCTTAGCTAGAGTCAGGCTCATTGTACAAACATTGCCTATCTATCTCAAAGATAATATATCAGAGGACTCAAAGTTAAATAATCCATGTGCTCTGGGGGCATCAGTACTCCGTATAAGGATGAGACTTAATTTGTTGTTCTCACAGTGGTCCCCTTTCAATATAGTGAGATTGCGAAACAAATAGAAAATCTTGTCTAGTTATTTTACTGGTTCCTGGATGATCTTACTTTTCTGACCTCAAAATTTATAAATTGTCTTTGCTCCACTAGCTTAGAATTATTTTGTTCAAATATCCATGAATAGGAAAAAATGTGGGCTCCTATTTAGCATATCCTTGAGGTATGAAAAAACTATTTGCCAAGCTCACCAAAACTTTGCACCTTTTTATATTTTAAAATTATTATTTCAAGAGATGGCTTATAGATTATGTTGCATACTGCCTGTTTTCCTTCTTAGTTTTATTTCCTATGGTGAGATTTATTTTTCCACATATACAAGTTACTTTTTAAAAACAATCATTTTTCTGAAAATGATCTCATTACATTTAAAGGAACTATACTGTTTTCCCAGATGAATGAAGCTACTTAAGGAGTCACATTTTCATATTATTTATGGTGTCTTTTATGAAGCAACCAATATACAGTTTTAGTACTATTAATTATCCTAACTGAGATGTTTCCCTATTTTGGTAATTCACACTGACTTATTGATCAATAGTTAATCTCAGTAGAATTATTGCTGTACAGAGCTTGTATTGCATGTCACTATATCACTGGAGCCAGTGTCATCCCTAAGCCATTAATCATAAAGCAATCAAGAGGATATCATGAGATTGACTGTAAGTTCTATGTTCCTTAGTTGCTTAACATTATTTTCCCCAATTTGGGGGGCTTTTGATTAATGAGGGCCAGTCACTTATACATGGCACAATTACACCCCTAAAATGTTTGTCAGGTTTGTAAAGAGGTTATACTTGGTAACTTCACAGGTTTTATTTTCTAAAACAAAGCAGCAGTGCCCTGTATTCCAACCCGTCAAATTGATTTTGAATGTAAATAGAGTGTAATATATCATGCATGACATTATCAAAGTTACAACTTTTCACTAGAAAAATGATCAAGTTGACTGTTAAGATTTCATTTTATTTAAATGTTATCCACACAAGTAAAAATTGTTTTGCTTATGCATATGAATATGGATTGAAGCTAAACATCAAGAAGACAACGATTCTCACCACTGGGCCACCTGGCAGCTTTGTGATAGATGGAGAAGAGATTGAGATTGTTAATAATTTAGTTTACTCAATTCCACAATCAACACTCTTGGCACCAGCAGTCAAGAAATCAAAAGACGAATTGTACTGGGGAAGTCTACTGTCATGGACTTCTCCAGAGAACTGGGAAGTATCAATGTCAGTACAGACACTAAGGTATACTGATCCAGGCCATGGTCTTCACAATTACATGCTATGCATCAGAGACCTGGAAAATGACTAAGGATGACAGAAGAAGAATTGATACCTTTGAATTTTTTTTAAAGTATATTTTATTAACTTTAATGAATACTTACAGAGATTTTGGATTTTCATTCATTCATTGTTGCACTTTTTTCTTTAAATTTTGATGATGGAGAAGAGTATTGAGCATACCATAGACTACCGGGAGAACAAATAAGTCTGTCCTGAAGAGGATAAAACCAAGTTTCTCCTTGAAGGCAAGGATTTTGGAGCTTCGTCTCACATACTATGGGTTTGTGACCAGGAGGGACCAGTCCTTGAAGAAGGACATCATGTTTGGAAGGGTAGAGAGACAATGCAGGAGAGGAAGATCTCGAATGAGATAAATTGACAGGATAGCTGGGGTGATGGTATTGTGTTAGAGTCAGTGAGACTGGCTTATGACAGGGCAAGCTTCAGAGCTGTTGTACATGGGGTCACTATGAGTCACACATAACACTACAGCATGTTACAACAACAACAACAACAACAACATATGTTTGAAATCAAGTTGATGAGAAGGGAAATTGGTGTGTTAGGCATATTGGCGTAAATGTTTGTTCCAACACTTGGAAATAAATAATACTATATCTTATCAAATTATTTCCCATGATCCAGTGCAGTACTTATAAACCCCGAGATGTTATAGTGTTGTAGATAATAAACTATTATAGTATGCCTGAAATATCAATAGTTAATTCTTGCCCAAAAATTGAAAAAGTAAATTCTTCCAAGACATTTGATTTAAGTTGTTAACTGTTCTAAAGCGAAACATCCAAGTAAAGATAGACTAAGGAAGAAGGATGTAAGGATTGGCCATTCTCTGCCAAAATATAACAGGCCTTTGAAAATCCTAGGTACAACAGAGCATACATAGAATAAAGTAACAGATATTGCAGCTGAGGCTGAGCCCTCAAATTTGGAAACACAAAGTAGGAGGAACAGTTGTAAGCAGAAACTAATGATTGTAACATAGAATGTGTGAAGCATAAATGTAGAAAAACTGGATATCATTACAAGAGAAATGGAACATATATTGACATATTCGGTATTGGTGAAATGAGATGATTTGGCAAGGACGTTTTTAATCAGATGATCATATGATCTGTTATGCTAGTGATGAAAAAATGAGAAAAAGCCAGGTTGTTTTTTATAATTAAAAGGTCATTGCTACGTCCATCTTGAAATAGTATATTGCAAATGACAGGATAATATCCATACACATACCAGGAAGACCTATTAGTACAACCATCATTCAAGTTTATGCACAACAAACCATGTCAAAGAGTAGGAAATAGATGCTTTCTACCAACTTTTGCAGTCAGAAATTGATCGAACATGCAACAAAGATGCGTTAATAGTAACAGAAGTCTGGAATGCAAAAGGTAGGAAACAGGAAGAATGATCAATAGTCAGAAAATATGGACTTGGTGACAGAAATGAGGATGGAGATAAAAAGATAGAATTCTGCAAAATCAACTATTTATTCATAACAAATACCATCCATAAGAAACAAATGAATTTATACATGGATTTCACCTATATCTATAGGAATCAGATTGATTACATCTGTGGAGGGATTGCACAACAGAGCATTAACTACTCATAGTAAGTTAAAATTAAAGCTAAAGATGGTCAAATCAAATCCACACAAAATAAAATTTGATCTTGAGTCTATCCCACCTGAATTTAAAAACCAATGCAGGAACAGGTTTGAAGCCTTAAACACTAATGAATGAAGCCCAGATGAGCTGTGGGAGGATATCAAGAATATCATCCATAAAGAATACAGAAGGTAATTACAAAGACAGAAGAAGAAAAGGCCAGAAGAAACTGAATATTTCATTTGGCTGAGAAGCTAAAGCAGAGGGAAGAAATCAAGATGTTAAGGAGCTGAACAGAAGATTTCAAAAGGCAGCTCAGGAAGACCCAGCAAAGTATTATAACAAAATGTTCAAAGAGCTGGTGTCAAAAGGACTGAATTTGCTTGATATTTCTTAAACTCTAAGAAACTACAAAACAAATTTAAGCTATGAGTTGTAATACTATGCATGCTATAGGCAGAATATTGAATTTTGAATGATCCAGGAAGCATCAAAGAAGAAGGAAGGAGTATACAGTCACTGTTCCAAAAACAATTGGCTGACACAGAAATTTCAAGAAACAACGTATCATCAAGAGGCAATGAAGGAAAGATAATAAAGAGGCAAGTTCAAGCCACTCTAAAGGACATGGCAAAACACAAAGCCCCAGGAATTGATTAAATACCAGTTTACACATTTCAAAAAACAGATGCTGCCCTGTACATATTTACCAAGTTGTGCCAAGAAATCTGGAGGACAATTACCTGGTCAACTGACTGGAAGAGTTCCATATTTATTCCGATTCCAAAAACTGGTAGAGTGTAGAAATTATCAAATATATCACTAATGTCACATGCAAGCAAGATCCTGCTGAAAATTATCCAAAATGACTGGAACAGTACATTAACAGAGAACTACCAGAAGTACAAGGTAGGTTTAGAAGAGGTTGTGTTACTAGAGACATTACCATCAATGTCAGATAGATCTTGCAGAAAGCCAAGAGTACCAGCATAATGTCTGTCTGTGTTTCATTGACTACGCAAGGACTTTTGGCTGTGCGGATCACAGCAGATTGTGATTTGCCGTGAAAAGAATGGGAATCCCAGAGCACTGATTATGCTTATGTGAAACCTATACTTAGACCAGGAAGCAGTCCTCAGAATAGAGCAAGGAAACACTGCATGGTTCAAAATCAGCAAATGAGTGGGTCAGGGATGCATCTTATCTCCATATGTTTTCAATTTATATGCAGTGCAAATCGTTCTGGTGTTAGGATTCATAAAGATGGAATGTGACATCAGGATTTGTAGAAGACTTATCAACAACCTTCATTATACAGATGATATAACCTTGGTCTCTGAAACTGGGGAGGACCTGAAGTGCTTGCTGCAGAAGATTAAGGATTGCAGTCTTCAATATGGATTGAAGCTTAACATCAAGAAGATAAAGATTCTTACCACTGGGCCAGTTGGTAGCACCATGAAGAATGGAGAAGAGATTGAGTTTGTTAACAATTTCAGCTTTCTTGGCTCCACAATCAGCACTCTTGGCACCACCAGTCAGGAAATCAAAGACTATTTCCACTGGGAAAATCTGCTATCAGGGACTTCTCCAGAATACAGAGGAGCAATAGTGTCTGTCTAGAGACTAAGGTGTGCTTGATCCAGGCCATGGTCTTTGCATTTACTTACTATGCATCAGGGTATTGGACAATAACTAAGGATTACAGAAGAATTGATGCCTTTGAGTTATGGTGCTGGAGAAGTCTTGAACATATCATGGACTCCCAAGATAACAAATAGGTAGGTCTTGGACGGGATGAAACCAAATTTTTACTCAGAGGCTAGGATTTTGAAGATCATTCTAAGATACTTTGGGCACATAACCAGGAGGGACTGGTCCTTGAAAAAGGACATAATGCTTGGAAATATGGAGGGAGGGCACAGGAGAGGAATACCCTTTATGAGATGGAGTGACACAATAACTGGAGAAATAGGATAGCTGTGTCAGAGTCAGCGAGACTGAATCAGGACAGGGCAGGTTTCAGAGCTCATGTTAGATCACTATGACTCGATGGCACATAACAACAATGACATGAGTCACAGGCAACTCAACGGCATATAACAACAACAGCAAGAAAATAAAATAAATCATATTCATAATTGTTATTAGGCGCTATTGAGTAAAGTATGACTCAAAACAACCTTGTGAACATAATTAGAGCAACATCAAATTGTTCCTTAAGAAAATAATTACTTAGCACCTCCATTAGGCTCAATATTAGATAATAGATAGATTATAGAATGAATTCTATAGATAAGCAAAATTGGTCAAACTACACACATTTTTCTAAATACTTCAGATATTAAAATATTTCACAAAAGTTTAAAATAAACACCTTTCTTTTACCCTTGTATCTTTCCCTCAAATCATTCAGGTTTACAAAGACGGAAGAGGGGAGCATGTAGAACTAGTTGGGAATCTATAAGGTAGACAATAAGTATTTTCATATGACTGCCTGAAAATAAATAACATGTCATTAAGACAATTAATACTCCTAGAATCCTTGAGCTTTGGGGTTTTTTTCCAACTAGAATTTCTATTAAGTTTTATTACTCTCTTTATTATAGAGCTTAAAGTATATATTTCCTACCTCTAAAACCAAAAATCTCTGCTACCCTTCCTGGACTTTTTTTGTCATATTTGCATAAGAAAGACATCGCCTAGAAAGTGGAGGTGAAGGCAAGCCCAAATGAGCCTCAGGAAGGAATAAAGGATCTAAGTATCTATGTTGTTGAGTACCATGGAGTCAGAACTGACCCATACCTGACACTCCAGTGGGTTTTCAGAGGCGGCAAATCACATGGCAGGAGACTGCCCATCCTTCTCTTTTAGAGCAACTGGTGGAGTAGAAGCATTTTCATTTGAGATTGTGGCTTAGATTCTTACCACTAGGCCACGTGTAGACCAAGACAAAAGATAAAAAAAAGTGTAGTCATATCTGTACCAACTCTTGATAATACTATCTTTGTCAAAATAGAACTATATACCATGGAGTCTTCAATGATTGGAATTTCAGAAGTAGATCCCCAAGGCTTTATTTTGAGGTAACTCTAGGATTATAACCATCAATGTTTCTGTCAGCTTCCAAGGTCTCTTACTAGTGCTTCATCATTTGCACCATCTAAGAACTTCTTATGACCAGGACAAATTGCTCTTTTTTGGAGGGTGGTGGGGCACAAGTTATATATATCACTGAAGGGCTCTGAGCAATCTCCCCAAAGACCTAGTACTAAAATCATCTAGTTTCAGAAATCCTACCCAGTCATAGGATAATCTTTTTTATTCATTGATATGTGGATATTTATTATTATGAGTTGGAAAGAACTTTATGGAAATTATAAAAAGAGGTAGCATTTAATGAGTTCTTTATTTATATGTCAACAATTTTTTTTCTAAGTTATTTTTATGTTTTACTAATGTTGTAGAATACTACTATGAGGTAGCTTCTACTGCGAATGACTGAATAGGCAAAAATTGAGGCTTATTGTGGTTAAATAAATGGGTTCAAAGCCACACAGATACTAAATTTAGGAGGAGTAAAGTACAAGAAGTTATCGGTCTGATGGGACTAGATAGGTTCAAAGCCAGACAGATAGTAAACATGGGAATAGTAGAATGTAAGGAGAAATCATTTGTTAAAGTAGTCTCCTCTTTTATTGTTTATTTCCTTGTTCATTGCTATATATCCTTGCCAAAATGTAATCATTTTAAATACTGAAGACTCAGTCACTGAACAGTAAGATGATAAAGTTCTCCTTTCAATTATAACCTTTTTTGCATGGTATTTTGTATATATTGGCAGTTCATAATTAGGAACTCTTCTGTGTGGACACATGCCATAAGGACAAGCACATCCATATTTCTTACCTTGTTGTTGTGATTATGTGCCATTGAGTCTCTTGTGACTCAAAGTGAACTTCTGTACAACAGCTCTGAACTCTTCTCTGTCTTGAGCCAATTTATTATCTTCAGCACACCTACCCCCATTACCCTGGTCAATGAGTCAACCCATCTCATCTAGAGATTTTCTCTCTTGTATTGTCCCTCCACCCTTCCAAGCATGATGTCCTTCTCTAAGGACTGGGCGCTCTTGGCAACATGCCCATAGTATGTCAGGTTATTGTTGTTGTTATGTGCTGTCGACTCACTTGCAACTCAGCAATCCTATGTACAAATCCTGGCCTCCAAGGAGCAGCCTGGTATTACCCTCTTCAGGTCAGATCTATTTATTCTCTTTGTGGTCTTTCATATAATCAGTACTCTTTTCTAGAACAACAGCTCAAAATATTGACTCTATCCTTCTAAAATCCATAGTCCTTGTCCAGATCTCTGATGCATAGCAAGTAATTGCAAATCCATGGCCTGGTTAGGACACAGCTTAGTCTCTATACTGATACCATTGCTCTTCAGTACTTTGTTTTTTTAAATTCTTCTTAAATATTACTCTGGTTTATCTTCAAAGATTGAATACACTGCTTTTTCACAAAAGACCCTTCCCATTTCCTTCACTCCAATTACCCATCGATTTGTGTAACCCTATGATTAACACCCATCTCCCATCTTCAACTCTCTATTTCCAATCTCCCCCCAACTTGGATCCTAATATGCATTCTACAATAATGGTTTTATACAGTATTTGTTCTTGTGGGACTGAGTTAGTTCACTCAGCATAATGTTCTCTAGTCCCTCCCAAGTTAGGTTGTTGTTGTTGTTATGTGCCACCAAGTCCTTTGCAACTCATAGCGACCCGGTGCACAACAGCCCTAAACCCTGCTCTATCCTGCGCCAACTGCACTGC
>NW_006399832.1:13061059-13095414 GCF_000299155.1 Elephantulus edwardii | reverse complement strand
ACATTCATGGTTCTCACATTCCATGTTCCAATCACTAGGGTCTGCTTACAACTGTTTCTCCTCCTTTGTATTTCCATACTTGAAAGTTCTACTTAGGTTGCCCTTTCTGTTAGTCTATGTATGTTCTATTGTGCATGACCATTTCTGAAATAGCAGGCCAAGTTAGGTAGTAATTTAAAAAATCATTGGTCCTGAGTGCTGTGTAGTATTCCGTTGTAGGAATGCACCACAACTTCTCAATGCATTTGTTTGTGGTTGGACATCTTGGCTGTTTCCACTTTGTTGTGATAGTGAATAATCCTGCTATGAACATCGGTGTACAAATGTCTGAGCCTCAGTTCTCATTTTCTTGGGGTATATTCCAAGCAATGGAATAGCTAGGTCATATAGAATCTCTATGCTCAGCTTTTTGAGGAAGCACCAAACTGCCTTCCCTAGTGGTTTTACCATTGTACAATTCCACCAACAGTCCAAGAGTTCCTGCTGACTGAGAACGAACATTTGGCAATACCATCCCAAATAAGTCTCATAATGAAAGTTTATAGAATACTCCTGGACCTCCCCCTCCAAAAAAGGTCTGATAATCCAGTTAAAAAATAAATAAAAGACAAAGCATTTTCACAGAGGGAGATATTCAAATGGCCAACAGACAAGATGACATTTTTAAAAAGTATGTAAAAAGAGAAAAAAATTAGTTTTAATTCTTAACCTTTGGAGCAAATATTAAAAACCATTAGTACAAAATCAAAATGGTTAGGAATGTTCTTGGTGGTTTTAAAATTAAAAAAAGCTAGAGTTGCATAGGTTCTTCAGTTTCATTTTGAAGAATGCAAGATGTAGAGGTGAAAACCTGAATTTCTGCTTTCTTGAAAACATCCTATGACTTAAAAACTGAGACTACAAAATGTCAGGACATTTCCAACACTTATTTTACCCACGTCTAATTTGTACTCAGTCATGCTTGGGACAATTGTTTCTTTTCCAAGTATCCGACTCCTTGCTGAGCTCTTTCTATGCCTTTACTAAGGTGGTAGTGATTTATACTGTTTCAAGAGTATCTGCACTTCAAAGAACTGCTATCCAATCAAAATAACTTAAATAAAATTCATCTATCTATTCATGGTACCTTATAATCTTGGATCACTTATGTAATAAACTAAAAGAAATGCTCCAAATCACTGCCAATAAGAGAGATGCAAATCAAAACCACAATGAGATACGGTCTTACACCAGCACCAGTAGCAGTTTAACAGGACAGCAAGTTACAAATGTTGGAGAGGATGTGGTGAGATTTTCAGTACTTTGGAGAGGTTTCTGATTTTTCCAATGCAGAGAATATCCCAAAATGTAGCGAAAAGCTATAGATTATTGAATATTACAAAGACTACTAAAAACCAAATAATCATGTCTTTGAGGAAGTGGTAAGAGTACTCCAACTAAGGCAAAAATTCATCTCACATGCTTGAGGCAAATTGTCAGGAGGGATCAGTTGTTGGAAAAAAGATATGCTGGGAGAAATAGAGGTCAGCAAAAGAGAGGAAGGCCCTCCACCAGATGAATTTACATAATGACTTTAACAAAAATCTTCAGCAAGGAAGAGATTCTAAGGATAGCACAGGAGAGGGCAAGGTTTAGATCTCTCGGTTTATAATGTTATTATAAGTTGCAGTCAACTCAAAACAATAATAAAAACAGCAATACCTGGGAAAAATTGGAAAATGAATAGAAGTCTAAAAATACTTTATACCTTTGAATTGTGATGCTGGCAAAGAATTCTGAATGTACCAAAGACTGGCAAAAGAATTTTTAAATCTCTCTTAGAAGATGTGCAATCACAGAGTTCTCCTTAAATATAACTAGACTTTGTCTCAAATATTTGGGCATGTTATCAGAAGGCAAGTCCTTGGAAAACGATATCATTCTCAGAAATATAGATCAGTAGAGTAGAAAAAGGGTTAGTTTGGCAGGTTAGTGTGACAGTGGGTTTAAGCAGTGTGGCAGGTTAGTGTGACAATGGGTTTAAGCACAGCAGAGACTAAGAATTGTGAAGGTTAGGGCAGGGTTTCTTTCTGTTGAACATAGGATAACTAAGAGTCAGAGCCAACTCAATAGCACTTAACGACAACATAAACTATTCAATGAGATCTAAAGAGAAGATTTTATTTAAAGTTTGCCTGAAAATAGAAAGATGAGCAATCTCCCCCAGTGCCATTAACTGCCTCTAAAAACATGTTGGAGGGCCAGCTATAAGTCAGTTCCAACTCAGTGGTCCACAACAAGTTTTATTATCTTGCCTGTTAGCTCTACATTTGCACCAATACCTGGTGCATAATGAGTAAACATTACTTTCCTACCTTGCAGAAGCAGCCATGTGGTTCTATATGATTGCCTTCTAAAGATAAACAGACATTTCTTTGAGGACAAAGGCTGCTTAGAATCTTAACAGTAGAGCAGTTTATAGCAGTATATACAGAAATAATTGTCATTTACAGTTTTGTTTAAATAAATACAAGAGAACCAAGTATGATTGTGAGAAAATATCCAATAAAAACAAAACAAGAACAACACTGTGAAACTTAAAATTCATAGAACAGTCATGAGACTGCTAGTCGTGAGACAGAAGAGCATTTCAGTATTGTTTTCATTTTGCAAAATCGTCTATCACAGATGAGTTGTTTGAATTGTCTTATTTTCAATTTTTCCAATATGTATTCCAACAAAATTGCCTGAATTGGCTATCTTGTTTCTTGATTTGGTTCCAGATTTATTTCTGATTATAGCTTTGCTGTGTGAGTTCAGTTGCTTTCTCTTTGGGGGGAAATGAATAGCTTTATACTTAATCTTCTCTTGCCAATACAAAACAAACTCAGACAATTTCCTGGGTGATAAATTATTTTTCTCATGGAGCTCTTTTCATTTTCTTTCAGGCTGTTCTGAGCCTCTAGGGATGAAATCAGGACACATACAAGACTATCAGATTACTGCCTCCAGCATCTTCAGAACTCTCAATATGGACATGTTCACTTGGGAACCAAGGAAGGCTAGGCTGGACAAGCAAGGCAAAGTGAATGCCTGGACTTCTGGACACAATGACCAGTCCCAATGGCTGCAGGTAAGGTTTTAAAAAGCTATTTTCCCGTTCACCATTCCTCCTTCTCAGATTATCTATGGTGTTGATGAATGCTAGAACCATTGCCTTCATACAAATTTAAATGTGCTTTCTCTTTTAGTTTAACTAAATTGATAAAACACAGAAATTCCTTAGAAATCCATGCTTGGATGTTATTTTTCTCTGATGTTGATTTTTTTAGATGCTACTGTCAGGTTGATGCATCATATTGTACCAGATTACACTATGTATATGTCAAGGGAATCGATCATGTGCGCATTTGCATTTTAACGCCCCTCTATTGTAATGCTTTGTGTCAATATTGGTTTTGAAAATGTCACAGGAGAAATCCAAGCAGCAATGAAATCAAGCCACTGACCTGCAAATTGTTCACAAAGAATCGTGACTCATGACTTATTACCTCTTTACCTGTGGTTGCTAAGCAATGTAGCAATTTGATTGTTTTCTCCAACAGAGCATGCTTACAGGAGAAGAGCTTAAGGGTTGCTGAATCTTGTTAGCATTTGCAAATGAAGTGAGGTCACACCCTGGGCTTTTCAGAACAGTCTTGTTGAAGTGCACTTCTTTGTAGAGTACTTTTAAAGTATTCCTAAATTTGTTAATGTCTTCTGTGGCAAAGAAAACAAGACAGCTGAATTCTACAAAGAGGTCACTGTATTTCAAGTATGTGAATCTCTCACTGAATTTTTACTTTTTAATACATTTTATTCTTTAATTTTCATCATTTTCTTCCCTCCCCCTCCCAACTCCATCCCCCAATCCACTTTGCAATGCACCACCTCTTGTTCCAGATTGTTGTCATACATATAATATTGCTGTGTATATGAGATTCAAAACTATGATAATGTATTGCATTTCTTGAAATCATTAAAGCAATTGAAATAGCAATTTCCAGCCTGCCACATCCATTTTGTTATATCTGAAGCTGGTATTACTAAGTCACTTGACATTTTCAAAATTCCTTTTGTCCGTTCTCTAGTTGGCCTTGTTTTTATTTAATTTGGTACATAGAAATTATTATCTTTTTTCATTATTTCCCATCACATTTTTATCTGGACCAGAACTAATGTGAGATTTATTTTTTTTGGGGGGTGTACTTTTATTTGCTGCCACACCGAAGGGACAATTATGTGTCTTTCTGCAATTACTCTTCTCTTAGCTTCTTGAAGATAGAGTATGTGTTCTTTTTATATCATCTCAGAACTCGGCATGATCTGTGTTAGTGTTTAAAAATTAAATCATTTATTTAGTAATATTTATTGAATTTCTCTAAAACACAGTATGATAGCGTCGCCACATGATTGAGCAGTATATACTGTTTCTGCTCTTAAGATCTTACCTCCTTCTTAAACCATTTTTCTAATTATCTTTGGTTTGCATTATACTCTTTCTTTTTCTCTTAACTCATGGCTAATCCTTCTCTATATACGTTTCATACCATCTATTTTTTTGATACTGTCCTGGTAATTACCTCTGATTCTTTAGGCAACTCTACACGGTTATATTAACTGATTTAACCAGGGTTGTTGTTGTTGATGGCCTTTGGATTGAGCATGCCTCATAGCGACCCTATGAACAAATGGCCTGAAGCCCCTCTACAACTATTGGTATTTATCAAAGTTCATAGAGTTTCCAGAGGCATGTTATTTAGGAAGTGGATACCACTCCTCCTTCCAAACCTGTCATAGTATGTTATTGTATTTATATGTCGTTGAGTTGCCTGTGATGTATAGCAACCCTGTGTACAACAGCTCTGAACCCTTTCTTGTCCTGAGCCAGTCTCACTAACTTCAACACAGTAACCCCTATCACCTCAGTTACTGTATCAATCCATCTCATCTGGGGGCTCCTTCTCCTGCCCTATCTGTCCTCCATTCCGAGTATGATGTCCTTCCCCAAGGACCAATCTCTCCTGCCCACATGCCAAAAGTAAGTGAGGCAGAGCTTCAAAATCCTAGCCTTCAAGGAGAGATTTGGTTTCACCTTCTCCAAGACAAACCAATTTGTTTTTTGGCAGTTCATGGTATGTTCAAGACTCTTCTCCAGCACCACAACTCGAAGGCTTCTATTCGTCTTCTGTCATCCTTAGTCATTGTCCAACGCTGTGAAGCATAACAAGTAACTGAGAAGACTATAGCGAAATGGCTTGCCTCCAGAAACTTTATGTACGAACAGTGCTCAGGCCTTTCATTCAAAGAGTCGCTATAAGTCGTCTACCATCCGACAGCACCTAACAACAACAACAACAACAACAACAGCAACATGGCCTGGATAACATGCACCTTTGTATTTAAACTGACATCGTTGCTCTTCAGCACTCTGGAGAGGTCCATGACAGCATATTTCCCCAATGCAATTTGTCTTTTGATTTCCTGACTGCTGCTATTAAGAGTGTTGATTGTGATTCCAAGCAACCTGAGAATCTTTGTCTTCCTGATGTTGAGCTTCAATCCATATTGAAGACCACAGTCCTTAACCTTTTGAAGCAAGTGCTTCAGGTCCTCCTCAGTTTCAGGAAGCACTGTTGTGTCATCTGCATATCTTAGGTTTTTGATGAGTCTTCCTCCAATCCTAATGCCACACCCCTCTTCATAAATCTCTGCTTCCCAAATAACCTGTTCTGCATACAGATTGAATAGGTTCTGGGACAGGATGCATCCCTGACACACTCCTTTCCTGATTTTGAACAATGCAGTGTTTCCTTGCTCTGTTCTGAGGACTGCTTCTTGGTCAAGTACAGGTCAAGTGTTCTGAGATTCCCATTTTCCTCAAGGTTAGCCACAATTTTGTGAACTACACAAATGCCTTTGCATAGTCAATGAAACACAGATAGAAACTCTTCTGGTACTCTCTGCTTTCTGCCAAGACTGGTGTGTAATAGGCTAAGTGTTGGACTGCTAACTGAAATGTAAGCAGTTTACACTCATCTACCTTAAACTGGGAGAGAGGAGGCAGTCTCCTCTCATTAAGATTTACAGCCTCAGAAAACCAATGGAAAGTTATTTTCTGTCAGAATTGAGTTAATCAAAAACAGTGAGTTTGTTTTTTTAGATTTTGTGTTGGTTTCTTTTTTATTTTCACTGTTTTGGTAGTTTTTGATTGAGGAAGTGTGAGCAGGGAGATATTGACAACTTTAGTTACTAAACAATGATCCCGTTACTCCAAAATCTTTCCACTGCGCACATGCAGTCTCTTACTCCGTTAGGTAAACAATCCTTTGATAACTCCCTAGAAACCTATGAATCAAGTCCATATTCAGCAATATATCCTAAAAGTTTTTCTGTCGTTTGGTCCCATTTTATCTCAACCTTCTAATTATGCTTTGGATGTTCAAACTAAATACGGTCTCTTACTTCTTGTTTGATTTACTTCTTTCTTCCTCCAAGTTGTCCTCTTCCTTCTAAAAGAAAATGGAAGGATTACCTCTTCCCACAGCATAATGACCTTCAAGTAATGAAATCTTCCAGCTACAGCTTGAATGTATCTTGCCTCTAGGAAAAAGTTTTTCAAGGATGCAGATGGTCAATCTCCTTAACTACTAATCACAAGTTTGTCAGTTCATGGCTGCAGAAAATAAAGGTGCCTCAAAAGAAAGACATAGCATTGTACTTTAGAAAAAGTCATTATAAGCTTTATGGCACACAGTTCTACTCTAATGCAAGTGAAGTCATCATGAGTCAGAATCACCTCAATAGCAGCTGGTATATTCTGGACTATCTTTGTTCTCAGCTCCATCCAGCTTAGCCCTGACTTGAATTCTTTTTTCCAAATTTCATGTCCTCTCTATTTCCTTCACCAGAGCATTATCACACTATATTGGAGGCAATATTCATGCCATATTATTTGATCCAAGGGTTATGAATCACCTTGATGATTGTACCCCTAATTCCATCCTAACTGGCTATCACACCTGACATTTGATAGGTGTGTGGTTGTTTCTTTTTTGTTTTTGTGTGGGTTGGCTTTTTTTTAAAAAAAAAAATATTGTTATGTGCTATCTAGTTAAAACTAACTCAAAGCTAACTCTCCTGCAAATTTTCTGAGGCTGTAAATACCATGGGAGGAGATTTCCCATCTCTTTCCAAGTTGTGATTGACAGATTCAAGCCTGCCTTTGCATTGACAGCTCAGCTCCTTACCTACTAGGCTACCAGAGTTCTCTGTATGGTTGCTGTGAATCATTAAGTCAGAACTAACCTACAGTTTTCCTTCCAGTTGTTTTTCAGAGGCAGTTAGTCTCATGAAAAGAGTTCACCCATCTCTCTGGTGTGGCTGGCAGGTTCTAGCTACTTTTCTTTGGTTTGGTAGAAAACCTCCTTACAAGCATGCTCCCCTATATGGTAGGTGATTGTTTTTACATGCTATTGAGTCACCTGTGATTCATAGTGACCCTGTGTACAATAGCTCTGAACTCTTCTCTATCCTGAGCCAATCCTACTGTCACCCACACAGCTACCCCTTTAATCCCAGCTACTATGTCAGTGCACCTCCTCCAGGGACGTCCCCTGCTGTGCTGTCCCTCCATCTTTCAAAGCATGATGTCCTCCTCCAAGGACTGGTCCCTCTTGGCAACATGCCCAACATATATGAATTGGAGCTTCAAAATCCTTGCCTCCAAGTTTCCATTCCAAGTTTTCAGCCTGTTTTTAATCTCTCTGGGATAAACCTGTTTGTTCTTTTGTCAGTCCATGGTAAGTTCAATACTCTTCTACAGTACATAACTCAAAGGCATCAAATCTTCTGTCATCTTTGGTCATTGTCCAGTGCTCTGATGCATATCAAATAATTGCAAAAACCGTGGCCTGAATCAAGTTCACCTTAGTTTCCAGATGAACATTGTTGCTTTTAAGCACTTATATAAGAGGTCCCTGAAAGCAACTTTCCCCAGAGCAATTAGTCTTTTGATTTCTTAACTGCTAGTGCCAAGGGTAGTAACTATTGAGCCACACAAGCTGCAATTGTTAACATCAGTCTCTTCTCCATCTATCATGATGGTGCTGCCAATTGGCCCAGAACTGAGAACCTAATTTTCTTTTTAATTTTAATGAAAGTTTACAGAGACTTAGGGTTTCCATTCATTCATTGTTGCACTTTTCTCCTTGTCAACCCTTCCCCCTCAATTTACTGTTCTCCTTGAAAAGTAAAAGAACTCTTTCGTTGTTATACAATTCCTCCCCCCAAGTCCACTTCACTAGGCAGCTTTCATTCTGGACTCCTGTCTACCACATTTTTGGTGGTTTTTTTTTTCTTTCTTCCTTTTAAATTAATTTTAAAGAAAGTTTACAGAGACGTAGGGTTTCCATTCACTCATTGTTTCACCTTTCTCCTTGCCCAACCCTCTCCCCCAATTCACTCTTCTTGCAAAGTAAAATAACTCTTTCATTGTTATACAATCCCTCCCCTCAAGTCCACTTCACTATGCAGCTCTCATTCTGGACTCCTGGCATGACAATAATACCCAATCATGTATCCCTTTTAAACCGTTCTCTCCCTCATCTCTTTCAATGTAATATGCATCATTCTCTATCTTCCCTGAACCCCAATGTCAGTTGCTTTTTACAACAGTGGCCCAATGTAATATTTGTCCATTTGTGACCGAGATATTTTACTCAGCATAATGTCCTCCGGGGTCACCCATTTTGTATAATATTTCATGAGTTCCTTGTTTTTCAATGCTGCATAGTATTCCATTGTGGGAATATACCTGAGCTTCTCTATCGTTTGTTGATGGGAATTTTTGTTTCCTTAATGTTGAATTTTAATCCATAATGAAGACTATAGTCCTTGACCTTCTGCAGCAAATGCCTCAGGTTCTTTCTCACCTTCTGATCAAGGTTGTGTCATCTATATAACGTAGGTTGTTGATGAGTATTCCTCCACACATTTCTCATAAAGTCCAGCCTCCTGAATGATCTATTCTGAGAATAGATTGAAAAGATATGGAGAAAAGATGTGTATCCCTGGCACAATCCTTTCCTAATTTTGAACTATACAGTGTTTCCTTGCTCTGAGCACAATCAAGTTCTGAGATTCCCATTCTTTTCAAGGTTAGCCACAATTTGTTGTGATTCACACAGTCAAATGCCTTTGCATGGCTATTGAAACACAAGAAGACATCTCTTTGCTTTTAGCCGAGAGATCCATCTGATATTGGAGATACTGTCTCTAGTGCCACAGCCTCTTCTTAAGCCAATGTTTATTTCTGGTAGTTCTCTGTTGATGTACTGTGCCAGTTATTTTTAGACAATCTTCAGCAGAATTTTGATTGCATATAATAACAGTGATATTGTTCAATAATTTCAACACTGTCAAGTAACCCTTTTTTGGAATGGAACAAATATGAATCTCCTCCAGTCAGTTGGTCAGGTAATTTTTCTCCAAATTTCTTTATACAACTTTGTTAACACATACATAGCAGCATATGTCTGTTGAAATATGTCAATTTCTATTCCATTAATTCCTGGGGCCTTGTTCTGTGCCAACTCCTACAGAGTAGATTGAGCTTCCTCCTTCATCACCATTGCCACTTGATCATATGTTGTTCCATGAAATTGTCCAATTAAAAAAGAATTATTATTTCAAGTTTTAATTAAAGTTACTTATTTGGGCCTAAGCTGCATAGAATGTTGATATTATACTTAAGAGGCTGCATATCTGAAAAGTTTGAGGGAAAATAAAATTTGAAGTCTAATATCAAAAGCTAACCCTTTTAAAAGGGACAATGAATTAAAAACTACATGTCCTTTGTGAACTTTTTAAGTTGTTGATTTGAAAGAAACTTCTTGTTAGGCTTTTCAGTTGCAAATATAGATTTTTTTACCCCCTACATTTTAAAATCTTAAATTGCCCAATCATATGTCAAACTACCTACTGCTAATGTTTTTTTTTCATTCATAATACTATGTAAAATAAAGAAAAAGAAATAAATGTATATTTTTAGACACTGTAAGTAGTCAGAGTGGAAGACTATAGAAATACATAAAGGGACTGCCAGTGGAAATTTTCTTTAGAAACAAAAAATATTTCTTTTTATATGAATGAGACTGTAATCCCCAGTGCAAACTTCCATCCATCACCTTGCTGAAGATGACTTTTCAACTGTCTTCTTAGAGTCGTTTTCATGCTGTAATTGATTCATTCTGTTAATGACAGATTTTCTATCAATTCAAGGACCAGTTTATCCAGTATATATCTATTTTTGTTGTGTCAAATATATTTAGAACTTCCAAAGGAAAAATGTCTACATTTTTCCAGTTGACTTTTATTTTGATTGGTTTGGTTTCATTTTCTAACATTGTACAAGAAAATGCTCCAGAATTGTTACTATTTTTAGTCTTTTCCTGTCCAGAGAATAAAATATGTTCAACTTTGTCAAAAAATGTTAGTGTTTTTGTGAAAATAAATTCAATGTTTTTACCAATAACAATGAAATAGAATGCTTTTTTTTAGCTGTCAAGCAGAGATCAAATTTTAATTTTAGCTAAAGTTTCTGAGTATTAAAATTTCAATATATTTTTAATTAAAACATCAATTCCAAGTTTTAGCTCTTCAGGAGAGAAACTGTCTGTTGCTTAGATTCTCTTCCTTTATTATCAATCTCCTGCCAACTGATTTATCCTTTTTATTGTCATTTTAGTGAAAGTTTATAGAGCACATTCGCTTTTCATTCAACACTTCATACACATTTTACTTTGTAATATGGCGACAGTACCCTTAAAGTCACAACACTCATCCCACTTCTTCCCAGGCTTGTTGATTTCCATCAGTCTTTCTTGCCCCTTCCTGCTTTCTGAACTTAGGTTTGGAGCAAATTCTTTTTCTTTTGATCCCAGTGATAGATTATCCTGCTGATTCTTTTTAAGAAAGTTACTTTATACACCAACTATAAATGTCATTCTTTAATAAAAAGAACACTATTTCAATCTAATAGGCTTTTTTGGACACCTAATCAGAAACCATTTAGAATTACAGCTGTTGTAAATGAAGCCTTGAAAACTACCTGTATTTAAACCTCATTATGATGTTTTAGGAATTCTTATCTATTCTTTTTTGGAATCCTAATTCATGTAAATGACATTTTATTATTGTATATTAATGTTTCTTTCAGTATCTTTTCTAATATAAAAATCCAAATTTCTTGGACTATGTTTTAGAAGTGATTATTTCTAACTGATAGGTCCTACGCCTGCTGATAATCATGCAGGTATTGTGTTGTATGAATATGCAAAAATGTCTTAGGTCCCTTACGGTTGTAAATGTGAGATCGTTCTCAGACTTTGTAAAGAATAATGTTGTCTTTATAGTATATGAAGTTCCACAAAAATACGAGCATTTTACCAAAACTTCAAACAGCAAACTTAAACAATGTGCTTTCTAAAATCGTGCTAAGAAATAGTACTTTTGCCTTTCGTATATTTTATCTATATCCATGCCGAAAGATCCTAAGCCCAATCATTTCAGCTTCATAAGTGTATGTATATTACTGACATATGGGTAAACTAGATTTTAATCTCTGTTATAAAAATAAAGTTATATTTAATTCAGTGATATTTTTAAAATCAGACAGTTATTTTCTTTAGTTAACTTCTAAATAAAGAAATAAGAAATTGTATTAGATTTTAAAGTGAAATAAATGAGGTAAATTACAAAGCAGAGAAAGTATTCCATAAAACCCAAACTTTGTACCATCTAATCAGTTCCATTTCATAGCAGCAATCCTATAGGACACAGTAGAACTGCTCATAAAATTTCTAAGTGAGTAAGTCTTCATAGAATTAGATTGTCTTTTTCTTTCTCTCTTGTATTATCAGATGTATTAGAACATCCAACCTTTTGATTACTGACTGAATTATTTAACCACTAGTGCAGTGGTTATTCATAGTGATAGATAATGTCTTCTGCTTTTTGATGGCTTGTTAGACCTTCAAAACAAACACACCCACTACTACCAACTTACTTCTGATTTGCAGTGACCCTCCACAGGGTTTCAGATGCCATTAAACCCAATGGGAAATCGGTCATATTTCTACCATACCGATGAATGTAGTTAGAGTTCTAATTCAAACCATAGGATATGTACCATCTTTGAGGTAGCAGGGCAGCTTGCTATGGAATATGTTACTGGAGCTAGAAAGCATAATCTTAGAGCATCAAATATAATCAAGAATTAAAATATGCAAACATATTCTACTCCCTAAAAAAATTTACAGTAGAACTATGAAATATAGCTATGTTTTTAGATTAGTTGCCAACCTTATGTAGAATCAATGTTGCTTTATTGCTGTAGTTAAATTACATCAAGTCCACTAGGACTTATAGGGACCTTGTGCACAACAAATCCAAGCCATCCCTTTTCTTGTATCATCGTTATGGTCTCCATTGTTGAGAAATTCATTGAAATTCATTGTTGAACAACTGTGCCAATTTGTCTCAAAGGTCTCTCTCCTTCATTGACCTTGAGAAAGGACATACTGTGTCAGTTCAAATCACAGGTATCAAGGACATACTGTGTCAGTTCAAATCACAGGTATCAAGACCAGTCTGGCAAGTGTTTCCCCTGTAGTCTGTTCCCATTCATGTTGGATAGTTATATAAGCACACCACAGTGAGCTATCTAGGCAGGACAGGAGTATTCATTGTTACTAGACAGGGCAGTGTATTCATCGTTAACTCTATTTTTGTAAGATGGAGTGAAGGTATAATCCCATAAAACCCCTTGGGAATTCTTGCATATAAGAGTTTAAGGGTATTGTTACAGTTATTTGCTCAGGAATAATTTCTGTTTTGAGTACCCATTTTTGCAACCCTGGACCTAGGACTGCAGGATCTGGCAAGAAGAAAACAATTCAAGTGTTGTGGGGAAGAACTGTATAGTAGCACCAGTCTCTTGCCCCCATCATCTAAAATTGTTTCTTGTAATTGGTCTCCTTGTAATCTTAGCAGAATGGATTATGAATACTATTGGGGTTATCAGTGTCCTAAATGTTTGAGCTGCTGTTTAAGTCCATGATTTCTGATATAAACAGTCCATCCTTTATTCACTTCCAGCACTCCTCTAAAGTCCCTTGAGTTCAGTGGTTCCCTAGAAGGTATCACATGGACGCAGAGCTATCAGGGAACTGATTTATGTGAGAGGTGATGCAAGACAATCTTGCAAAGACTGGTGAGCAGTGCAGACAAATGCTCTGTCTCAGTGTCCCAAGACAACAGGCATCTCCAAAAGAGAGCTATGATTGAGCTCACATAATCTTATCTAAGCCTCTAGTAGAGTGCATCCTTCCCTAATCCTACTTTACTGTGGTTTGAGCCAGATGCTTCTCTGTCTTAAAAGTGATAACCTTGCTCTTTAGCACTCTAAGGAAATTGGGCAAGTCCATTGCCAATGATTTCCTTAAAGTGCTAAAGGGCAAGGATATAACTCTTGCAACAGAGGTACATTGGCCCCAAGTCACAATACTTTCAATTGCTTCATATGCATGTGAGAGTTGGACAATGTGTAAGAAAAACCAAGAGAATGAATGCCTTTTGGATTGTGATATACCAAAGAGTTAAAAAAAATACTACAAACTAGTGATATCAAAGATTTATCATTCAAAGTATCTTCCATAGCCATAGATTAGCTATTTATTTTGTGCTATAGTATTTATTGTATTAAGATAGAAGTGCCCATAGAAATGTCTTAGGATTTTCTAGGCTGTAATATTACAAAAATCATAGCACCATGGCTCCCCGTTGAAACTGCACGCTAATATTTGTTAGTAGCTGAGCGCTTAGTTGTACAACTAGAGCTCCTTATACATGAGAATTTAAATATATTTTATCACAGTATTATATTAAGCACAAATTATCTGAAAAATTAAACTAAGTTTTTAGTCTAGTCTTAAGAGAGAAATAGAAGTTATTCTCTTTACCTCCCATAACCTAAAAGTGTGTCCTTTGTGTACCCACCTCGTTTTAGAGAGTATTGTTGTGCCATGCAGACTTTGTCAGAATTTTCAATACTTCATCTTAGAGATTTTTTTGTCACTTTCTTTAGAGTAAATTATGCCACAACAATTGATAATTCAGTTTTTGCTTACATTGATGATTATAGGTATTTTTCCATTTATGAAGTGTTTTTTTATAGAAAATACATTACATTCTCCTTCTGCGTGTTGATAAAATTCATCATATTATGCAGAAAACTTTCCCCAGTGAGGTAAAGTTGAATCCTTTAGTGTTGTTGCTGATGCTGTGTTTGCAGCCTCCGAGCCCTGGAAGATAGTTTTGTCAGTCTGCTTCTGGAAGGTCATTGCCTTGCAAACCCCATGGAGCACAGCTCTACAGATGGACTCACCATGAACTGGAATCAACTCACTGGCAATAGAAAGATCATACTGTTTCCCCTGGAAAATGCTGATCCAGCCAAACAAACCTAGTTCTGCATTATCAATTGGTCTGACAATTTTCTGATAATCCGTGGTGATATGGTTAAGTACACATCAATCTGCCCACCACTGTTTCTAATCCATCACTGTTTGAAAATCATACGTGTTTGAGGAGAAAAGAAGATATAAATGTCTTTGATTCTGTTAGGATAAGTGTTCTGGTGGCATAGACTGGAGTAAGTTGCGCTTCTAGACCAAAGGCTACACTCCTTTGGTGGTTTGACTCCACAAGCTGCACTGTAGGAAAAAGACAGTCAGTCTCTTTTTACTGTAATCTATATAGTCTCACAAACCTGATTAGAGGTCTGTTAGGTGTTGGAATTGACTCAATTGCAGTGAGTTTGAAATTGAGTGCAGGATATAATAACTGCAGTATAAAATCAGATGATTGCTTTTGCTGTCTAACTTTCTGCCTGTTTCCTTGTGTGGGATCCACTTCTCCACTTGACTTACCCTTTGATTCCTTGAGTTTCTTTTGCTGCTTGCCTGACTGCTTGCTTCTCCTGTGAGTGTTTTGTGTCATCTTTCCTGGGTCCTTGTTTGGCTTATCAGCCAAATACCTGGTGGTATATTCCAACTCTATCTTGGCCATATGCAAGTTAACTATCTTTTTTTTCCCCCCATCAGCCCACATGCATCTCAGGGAAATAAAATATTTTCAGATTGTTCTATCTTCACAGTTAATCACATGATTCCACTTTGACTCCTGGCTTCTCAGTACCCTGGAATTCAGCTTATATTCGTAGCAACTCCAACTTTATCTACCATCCTTCTCTCTCCATTCCTGACCTTTGTCATGGATGCAAAAGTGCTGTCCTGAAACTCATGCTTGATATTTTCCAAACACTTGTATTTTATCATAGTTCTACCAGAACTGGAGCCTAATGATTACAGACTCGGAATTTCCAAGAGTTCTTTATTCCTTAGTCCAATTATGAGGTAAAAAATTACAGTGAAATATATCAAATATCAGCCTTTCTAGCTCTCCACATGGAAGATCCTCTGTTTTTACATCTTAGGTGCAGCCACCACTCATCTGTCCTTAAAAGCCAGTGTTGCCGTGATGGTAGACAGGCTTCAGTAGAACTTTTAAATGAAGGCTGACTAAAAAGAAAGGATGATGATCCACTTCTGAATTATCAAACCCTTTAAACCTTATGGATTTCAACAAGTTCATTGTGTGTGGAGTCCCATCATTAAGGAGCTAACTCAATAAAAGCTAACAACAGCAACACATCATATTTCTTTTTTCTCAAAATGTATCATTTTTTGTCAACATCTCCCACAATACAGTTTGCAAAGTATTGCTTCCATGAAGTGTTCTAAAAGATAAAAGAAATTCTGTAATGAAACACATTTGGGGAATTCTACATTTATCTCGGTCTCCATAATTTAAATGGCAATTAGCATAATAAAAGCTTTACAGAATCCTTTAGGAAATGACTTTTTTTAAAAAAATTTAAATGTATTTTACTTGGTTATTTCCATATTGATTTGAACACAAGGTTGATTTTCAGAATAACTGCCTTGACATATCTGGAAATCACATACGCTGGGACACTTTTAATTAATTAAAATGCATTTCAGAAGGCACTTCATTGTTTCCAGAGGGCTTTCCAAATAAGTTTTTATATGTCTTTATAATAAACTGGCGACAGGAAATTACTCACATAAATTACTTTTGATAAAATATTAAGAAGACAACAGTTTGTAGATGTTATGTGATATAACCCTGTTAATGACAGACTTGGGCCCCAAAACTTACTTGCTCTCTATTTTTCTTAAATCCCATTTTTCTCCCACAACTGTTCATATCTGACATCTGATAATAGGACTAACTCTAGCAGCCTTCTCCCTCAATGTTTTCTTCATTGCAGGAAAAATATATGCAAGATATTATTATTTCAAAACATCATTTTCTGATTCACTGCATTCTTCTGTTTTTGTTTTAGACCTACTCAATAACGCAAATAATTTCATAAATTACTATGTCTGTATCTGTTCAAGCCATGCACTCAAAACTGCCTACATGGATTCAAAACATTGCTTTCACTACACCTTCTAAAATAATGTTACACAGAAGTGAACCTGTGCACACAAGGAGCTGAAGAATATCCAAACCCAGGTCAGAGGTAAAATGGTCCACATAAGCTAACTATTTTAAACAAGGGACGAGTAACATGTGAATAGTGTTATGTTCTCTAAGAAGCATTTTCTTTTAGAGGATGGAGAATTATTTACAATCGTAAAAATTCAATATAATTGTGTCAAACCCATGATTGACCCTCTGTGAAACCCAAGTCTTTAAATCATACAAAATAAGATAGATCATCTTTCTCCCTTGGAGTTACTGGTGGACTTGAATTTCCAGAGAGCTGTGGCTTCCAATTGTTTTAGCAGTGAAATTCTCTATGGACTAGGCTACCCAAGATATATATATGTATTCTGCTTCATTACATGCCTCCAGAAACTCTATGAACCCTGATAAATGATGATAGTTATAGAAAAGCTTCAGGTCTTTTGTCCATAGGGTCACTATGGGTTGTGCTCGACTCAACAGCAATCAACAACAATAATATTTATTAAAATGTAGATTTGATAATTTTCTTTAAAACACTTGTTTATTTCTGACTTCAGAAAGACTGATTATAATCATAAAAATTGTTTTAACATACATAAACTACAGAAGGATTCTGAGGCTCTGTCTAACATACTTTGGACATGTTGTAAGGAGGGACTGGTCCTTGAAGAGGGACATATCATGCTTGGGAGGGTGGAGGGACAGCGCAGGAGAGGAAGGCCCTGTATGAGGTGGATTGATTCAGTGACTGGGGTAATCGGGATGGGAGTGTCGGAGACAGTGCGATTGGCACAGGACAGAGCTGAGTTTAGGGCTGTTGTACATAGGATCACCATGAGTTGCAAGCGATTCGACGGCACATAACAACAACAACAAACTGTAGATGTTTGTCTTCCTACAGATATTCACGTAGTTTGGCTGTATAGTATGTCTAAAGATTTCTCTGTCCCTGCTAATAAGAAAACCTTTTAAAATTTTCATAAGTTAAAATTTGCATTCTATTGGGGGAAAGGTTACTATGAGTTAAGAGCCCCCTTGAGGGCACCTAAATAACACTGTAAAAAAATAAAATGTAATATAATCACTATGTTAAGTTGCAAAAATTTGTACTTACGTTCAGCTAGATTTTGTTATGTACACACATATTTTAGTTTCATTTAATATGAGATATATATAAAATATCTAAAAAATTATCTGAGAGAGATGATCTGTATTGATGTTTGTAGCTTCAATATTCTCTATGAAGCCTATGTGTAGTTTAAAGGTCAATCTATTACATGCAGTGGTAGAATTTAAGTTTTTATAGTTGCTGTAAATTTAACTAGTATAGGGCTATTATTGTATATTAGCCAGTAGTATGTGTGACACAATAGCAGGTCTCTCTAATAATGACCATTAGTTGGGAAAGCAGTTCAGGGAGACCCAGAGGGAGGTCAGGAGTTACATCAGTTTCTGAGGTGACATTTGAGAAAGTAAAATAGTTTAGTGAAGATAGAACATTAAGTTTACTGCTATTGTCTGTTCAAAATGTGGTTCTTAAAATAAATATTTGATAGATGATGGAAGTTTGTTAAATATTTTCGATAAATATTCTTAGTACATTGGTGATTGATAGGTAACTTCATTCACTACTATATTTGATAAAAGGCATTATATAATAATGGTTCGTACAGTAGATTTCGTAGCAGAACTCTCTGGGTTCACACTCTTTTTTGATGCTTATCCATTCATCTTTTGGTTGTCTAAGTGTCCTCATTTATAAAATAGAGAAAATCATATCTTCCCCTGAGGTTGATTTATGGACAAAATTGATATATGAGAAACTAAAAAATTGATTTGGGTTGGAGTAGACTCACAGCTGAGCCACCAGCAGGTTTTATGAGGCTGTAAATCTTCTGTGAGGACTGCTGGTGACATTGAACTAGCTGCCACCTTAATATGTGAGAAATGCATGCAAAGCACTTAAACATAATGGTTATGGGAATGTTAAACTAGTAAAACAGGTTGCCTGTAAGTCAATTCCATTTCATAGCAACTCCAAGTGTGTCAGGGTGAAATATACTCCCTAAGTTTTTCAGAGGATCATTTTTCAGAAATAAAGTGCTAGGTCTTTCTTCTGATGTATTACTGGGTAGATTAGAACCTCAAACTCTTTAATTAGTAGCTGAATATAAAAGTATTTTCTCACTTATAGATGAAGATAAAGAAATCCCTATGAAAATGTTTCTGTTGTTAGGTACTGGTGTTTAAAGCAACTGCTAGCAACTCTAAGAACAACAGACCTAAAACCTAACTTACCCTGTGACAACCTCATCATCTTGGATACATTTGAGCCCACTGCAGCCTATTGTGTCAATTCATCTGTTGGGGTCCATTTTTCACTTAACCTTCACTTTTCCAAGCATGATATTCCTTTCCAAGGAATAGCCTTTCCTAGAAGCATACCCAGATTACGAGAGACACTCCTTCTCCATTCTTGCCTCCAACGAGCATTCCGTCTGCCCCCTCTGAAAGACATATACTTCGTTTTGTTGACAGTCTATAAGATATCCAATACTCTCTCCTCCAACACCACAGTTCAAAGTAATTGGTTCTTTTTCTGTCATCCTTGTCCATTGTCCAGTTTTCAACACCATAAAAAGTGATTGAAAAGACCATGTCCTGAGACCGTGGCACCTTAGTCTTCAATCTGACATCACTGATCTTCAGATTTTGGAGAGATTCCTGATAACAGACTTGCCCAAAATATGATGTCTTCTGATCTCCTGACTGCTGCTACCAAAAATTAAGGATCCAAGCAAAATAAATCATTGACAGTTTCAATCCTTTCTCCATCATATTGTCGACTATTGCCGTGGCACTTTGCTAATTAGCAAATACAAAATGAAAAATGACTACTTAAATTTTCATTTCAATGAATGGTGCTCTTTTTAGTAGGGAGTTGTGGACTAACATAAAGGTGGCTTCTCTTTGACAGTTCAATTTCACCATTGTCTCTGAGGGAGAAAAATGGGCAAGCTCTTTCCATGTGATTTACATACTCAGAAACTGCAGTGAAGAGTTGGCACTGAGTTGATTCTGATTCACGTTTAGATGCCTATCCTGTGTATTTGCCAACTGCAGCAACTGTGTTTTACATTATTCCATTAATTTTCACTCCTCTCATGAGCTAAATAATGAACCTTAGAGAGGATGATTTTTAGGATGGTTATCAATGGATAATGGTTTTAAAGGATTTCCCAGCTGTAAAATGTTGCATTTTACCCAGTCCCAGACAAATAGTTATTGGGAATGTAATAGTTTATTAACTCTCAAACAAGTATTCTTGAATTGACCCTCCACTTAAATATTATTAAATTCCCTTTTGTCCAAGAAAAAAAAAATGTTTGTTTTCTGATGGTTACTCTACAGTTGTACACTACAGTAGGTAAAATAAAAACATTGTGGACCACAGGCAGAAAAGAACCAATTGATAAAATCAAGAGACCAATCTCTTTTAGTACATAACAGATCTGTTTAGTATTGCATGTCCTAAGAGTGGGCTGAAGTTGCCAGGAGCATGCCTGAGTTAAGTCTTAGTGACCTACGACTTTTATGTCTTCATTTTGTGGAGATTGCCACAAGATGGCATTTTAGCTCCTCAGAAGTGTTTTTTTTAGCTCAACAAATTCACATTATAAAAAGGACAAATGGTGGTTAGGCTCTGATTTCAAATCCTGGTCCTATGTGACATGGCATGTAAAAAATATTTACTCTGCAGGACTGTTTGCAAGGTAGAACAAAGTACTGTGTATAGAGGGTTTTGTGCATGCCTGGAATGCTGAAAGAGCCCCCTGAGAGTTCTCTGCCTACCTTTTCCTTCAGCATTAACCTAGAAACATTTTTGGTGCTTGAGCTAATGTTGGCTCTAAATCCTGTGAATATATTCTAGTTACAGCATAGTCACAGATGGCATAGTCCTTAGGGAACTGCACTTCCAACTCAAAGGTGATACCCCTCTGATAATTCGAATCCACCAGTGACAGCTCAAGAGGAAGCTGGTCAATCTCCTCCAAAGAGATTTGTTGTTGTTATTAAGTGCCATCAAGTTGTAGATGACCCATAGCGAGCCTATGAGCAAAGACCTGAACACTTGTATATCTTTCATCATTTCTCCAAGTTCATAGAGTTTCTAGATGCAAGCTGTTTCGGAAGTTGATGCCACTGCTGCCTCCAAGCTTATTTTAATCGGGGAGCTCCACCAAACACAGTCCACCGTAGTTAACCATTATCACATTTGACACATCAGTGTCACAGTGTTTAGCATCACAGCAACCATGAGTTACCTCTGTATAGCAAATTGACAGACTACTGTTATACTACTGATATGAATGTTTGACAAAAAAAAAAACAATTAAATCAGACCTGAGTGCCACGCATTAAAATCACCCACCTTTGTCTTGGGAGCATAACTTTCTATCCACCAGGCTAACAGCACTGTCTCTGTGTTGTTGTTGACATTGTTAGAGTCCCTCAAAACCCACTAGAGCGTGAGCTTTGAGTCCTTTCCAACTCAATGGCAATGAGATAAGGAACATTCCGATTAATCAGAAAGCAAAGGTGAAGGAAGAGACAAACACATAAATCTTATTGATGCTATTTCAAATCTTAATTTGTGTAGATTTGATTATTTCATATAGCATAAAGTTACCTAGATCCCTGGATTTTTCCATCATACCTCTTTTGATTAATCTATTGGGCTAAAAACCCAATCTCTAGAAATCATTCTTCCCTTTTAGAGATGATCTATTGCTTCATAACCTCAGACTTTCCTGATACGGAAATACCATTCTAATCTAACTACGTATTTGTCTCAGATACTTCCAGCATAATGGTGCAGCTGTATCCAAGTCCTTTAGTATAAAGTTCAGAACTTCTAGCTAGAAGAGGCTTAGAGGAAACACTTCTGCTAAAATTGCTATGAAGGAAGATGGAGGTAAAATACGGACTTTCTTTTAAGCTAAAATCATATGACAGGCTGGAAAAGATCCATATTAATTCCTATTCCAAAGAAAGCTTACCTGATATAGTGCAGAAATTACCAAACAATATCATTAATATCACATGCAATAAAGATTCTGCTGAAAATTATCCAAAAATAACCAGAACAGCACATCAGCAGAGAACTGCCAGAAGTGCAGGCTGGGTTTAGAAGAGGTCATGGTACTAGGGATATTATAGCTAAAGTTAAATAGATCTTGGCTAGAGAGTACCAGAGGAATGTCTATCTGTGTTTCATTGACTATGCAAAGGTATTTGACTGTGTGGACTACAACAAACTTTGACTAACTGTGTGAAAAATGAGAATCCCAGAAAACTTGATTGTGCTTATAAGAAACCTATATTTTTACCAGAAGGCAGTATTTATAACAGAGCTAGGAAACACTGCGTAGTTCAAAATTGGAAAAGGTGTACACCAGGGACGTGTCCTAACTCCATACTTCTTCAATCTATATGTGGAATAGAGCACCAATAGGCTGGGATTTATGAGGAGAAATGTGGCATCAAGATTGGAGGAAGACTCATCAATAACCTACGTTATGCAGCTAACATAACTTTGCTTTCTGAAATTGTGGAGGACTTGAAGCTCTTGCTGCAGAAGGTAAAAGACTGCAGCCTTCAATATGTATTGAAGCTTAATATTAAGGAAGCAAAAATTCTCACCACTGGATTGATTGGCAGCATCATGATAAATGGTGAAGAGATTGCTGTTCTTAGCAACTTCAATTTGCTTGACTCCACAGTCAGCAGTCTTGGTACCAGAAGTCAGGAAATCAAAAGACAAATTGCATTGGGAAATTCTGCTGTCAGGAACATCTCCAGAGTACTGAAAAACAATGATGTCAGTCTGGCGACTAAGGTGTTCCTGATACAGGCCATGGTCTTCGCAATTACTTGCTCTGCATCAGAAAGCTTCACAATGACTAAGGACAATAGAAGAAGAATTGATGCCTTGGAGCTATTGTGCTAGAGAAGAGTATGGAATATACCATGGACAGCTAGGAGAATAAACAGGTTCATCCTAGAGAGGATGAAACCAGTCTCCTCCTTGAAGGCAAGGGTCCTACTTTGACCTGTATCAAGGAAGGACCAGTCCTTGCCTGAAGCTTTGTATGACCTACTTTGGACCTGCATCAAGGAAGAACCAGACCTTGGAGAGGGACATAATACTTGGGAGCATGGAGGAACAGTGTAAGAGAGGAAGACCCTGGATGAGATGGATTGACCCAGTAACTGGGTAATTGGGTAGGCATGTCAGAGACAATAAGCTTGGCTCAGGATAGAAAAGATTCAGAGCTGTAGTACATAGCACAAGAACATATGGCAGGCATGCTATAATTCAAAATAAAATTATTATTTGCAAATATTTTATTTGGATTAGATAGAAATACTAGTCAGCCCCATTGATGCTTGTAGCCACCATTCTATACACTGATGTGAAGTTAGGGTTTGTGTCTAGGCACTAACTGAACCCAGCCTGCCACATGTAGCAAGATATTCTGTAACTGTGGAGTAAAGAAGCCAATTGGAATATACTCTTTTGTTTCTGAGCTTTTTTCAAAATTAGGAGAGTTTGGGGGATTTTTGTTGTTTTGTTTTGGTTGTTGTTTTTGGGTTGGGGTTTTGGTTTTGTTTTTGTTCTATGGGTTATCTTTGTTGGTTTCACCGGGGTTTATTTCTTGTGTTTGTATATAGTTTTTGTCAGGCTACCTTAATTAAAAAGAGGCAGGGATGCCAAATATTTTTTTAATTGTGCTAAAAGATCTAAATTATACAAAATTGCAAAAATTATATAAAATTGCAAAAATTCAAAGAATATATTCTTCAATATGGACTAAAGCTCAACATCAAGAAAACCAATTCTCACCGCTGGGCCAATTGGTAGCACTGTGATAAATAGAGAAGAAATTGCAATTGTTAGCAATTTAAGCTTGCTTAGGTCCACAGTCAACACACTTGGCACCAGCAATCAAGGAAATAAAAAATGAATTGCATTAAGAAAGTCTGCTGTCAGGGACCTCTCCAGAGTGCTGAAGTGCAAAGATATCAGTCTAGATAATTTGGTGTGCCTGATTCAGGCCATGGTGTTTGCAGTTACTTGCCATGCATCAGAAAGCTGGACAATTACTAAAAATGATAGAAGAAGAATTAATGCCTTTGAGTTACGATGGTGTGGAAGAGCTTGAACATACCATGCATGGCCAAGAGAACAAACAGTTCTCTCCTGGAGAGAGTGGAACCAAGTTGCTCTCTGGAGGCAAGAATTTTGAAGTTCTATCTCAAATGCTTTGAGCATTTTGCCAGGAGAGACCAGTCCTTGGAGGGGAACATCATGTTTGGAAGGGTGGAGGGACAATGCAGGAGAGGAAGACCCTGGATGAGATTTTGTGACACAGTGACTGAGGTAATGGGGGCATTCGTGTCAGAGACAGTTATATTGGCTCAGGATAGGACAACACTTAGAGCTGTGGTACATATGGGCTCTATGAGTCGTAGGTGACTTGACAGCATGTAAAACAACAACAATTCACTGATTGTATTTGAAGTTGTTTTGCTAGTTTAGCCCAGAAGGTCTATGATCATAGGCAAAGCTAGAATCAAGAGTATTCCAAACTAAAATCAACCTCTGTGGGGAAGAACTCTGAAAATAGAGTACATGAAATTCTGTCTATAAATAATACCTTGAATTTAAATGCTAATAAGGCTTAAATATAGAGGTATAGAATTTCCTTAGTAAGTTTATTCCTCAGGGTTGTTTTCTGTTAATATACAAAATCTGTTTATATAGAACATAAATATATTAAATCCTAAGATGGATCAAGTAAATAGAAACTATATTAGAGGAATTTATCTTCTTACTTTATAATGGGAAAATATCCCTGTTATTGGAAAAATACAAGTAAAATAAAAGTTATATATAAGCTATTTCCAGGCAAAAGTCAAATAATTTGAACGTACTAATTTTTTCCCAGTTAATCAAATTGCAGAGAACTTAGAGAGATGAGTAATAGCATTTAAATGTCCAATTAATGCTAATTAGGACACAGGACTATTCAAGACCTTCAAGTTTCAATCATAAAACCCCTGTATCTATTACTATTCAATAGTATTAATAACATTGCACTATTAATGAGACAAGTTTTCGAAACATTCATATCCCTGTTTGTTAAATGATGAAGTTTGAGTTTATGTGGAAATTGAATTACAAAATATGGAGTGCTCAGCTGCTGAATCTGTCTCTAATTACATGGAAAATTATATTTATTGAAGAATCAGATATGGAACATTGTTTTCTTTTTCACAATATATGCTGCTTATCCCTGATGTTACCTTTTTTGAAAGAAAGTAAACCATCCTATTGAACTGACTTAAATGCTGTCCAGGTAGCTCATTTTAACCAATGAATGTAAACAAACTGATACTTATCTCCTCATGGGTGTAGAGAAAGAGAAGGAGGGAAAGAGGGAGGGAAGGAAAGGGAGGGAAGGAGGGAAGGAGAGGAGAGAGGGAGAGGGAGGGAGGGAAGAAGAGGAGAGAGGGAGAGGGAGGGAGGGAGAGGAAGAGGGAGGGCAGAGGAAGGGAGGGAGATAGAGATAGAGATAGAGAGAGACAGAGAGACAGACATAATATTCCTTGTTTCTAGACTGTTCTTAATTTTAAAAGTGCTAGTGTAATGTTTGGCATAATGCCTTGTGAACAGTAAATCCTCATAAATAGTTAATGATAAATAGAACACTGATGGTATAACTATGAAAATAATACTTTGACTCTTACCCAAAAGGAAATATTTGTCAGTGAAGTAAAGTTGATTGGGACCAGGTGATGATGAGCCCTCTGTATAACCCTATGAACAACAGAGCAGAAAACCTTGTTCTCTAGCGTGCCACCCTCAAGATCTCTGCCATGCTCAAGCCCTTAATTAGTCATGGTGCCAATCAATTTGTTGAGGCTCTTCCTCTCTTTCTCTGACTTTCCAGTTTTCCTTGATGTCTCCTTCCAAGGACTGTTAACAGGCCCAAAGTATGTGGGATGAGGTTTCACCATCCCTCTCTCTAAGCAGCACCCTGGCTGTGTTTCCTCCAACAAAAATTTGTTTGGGAACAGATGAAAAAGAAAAAATATATATATTAATGACAACAATCAACCATAATGAGCTAGTTTTGCCACAAATGATTCAATAAGAAATTGTGGTAGGTAACAGCAAGCAGAATTCAAATTCCACGAGTTTGCATATATTTGCCATTAGAGTTTTATTTTTATGTTGTCTTTTTTTTCCCAAATGGCACTGAGTCTTATTTTCAATTTTTCACTTGAATAACTTCAAACAATTTAAATTCCCTCTAATTCATCACACTCTTCTTTTATACATCTCTCATCCAACATTCTAATAAAGTTCTTACATATCCTTTAAAACATAAGATGACCATTTTTGTTGTGGGATCCAACCCACAGCTGACCCACTAGTGGTTTTTCAGAGGCAGTTCAATCACTTGGAAGTAGATTTCCAATCTTTCTTCTGTGTTGCAGCTGGCGAAGGTGCCTTTCGGACCACAGTGCAGGTCCTTTTCATTGGCCACCAGCGCTCCCTCAAGATGACCTGTAGGCTAATTTATTGTTATTTATCTCCTATTTCAGAACATAGTGCAGGGGAGGAGGAGGTGCCATGGAGTTTAGTTGTTATGGTTGAAGGCCTGGAAATGGACATTATGGTACGACCTTCCCCTATTCTGCATAATAGGTGTGAAAGTGCAGTTGAAGAAGAAATCAGAGGGTATTAAGCTAAACTTAAAGATCAGGCAGATAATTAGTAATGAAATGTGAGGTCACAAAAAAATGGTCCAGATATCATCAAAGATTAGCATATTATTTAGAATGTCATTGGTGGAAATTTTATAAACCAAGTTTTATAGGAAAGACAATATTGTGAATAGTCCCTGGGTCAAACAATTAATCTGTGTGCCAGATTATGAAATTAATATTTTATATGGGAATTTAATTATGAAATTTGGCTACTTCCAGGGAGGTTAGTGGTTGGAATCCTTAAAAATTGCTTCAAAGTAAAGACTTTGCAGTGTACTTCCAGAAAAATAAAGCACTGAAAAACATTATGAAACACAGATTTATCTGACACTCGTGGGATTGCCATGAGTTAGAATTGACTGGAAGATGATTTTTTCATAAGAGAAAAGAACCGCAGGCCGTGAACTATGGTTCTGGGGGAGAAGAACTAGCCCCAGGCTCAGGAATGATGCTTACGCTTGCTTAGCAGAATCAGACAGGCAATAGGAACTGACAGAAGAGATCGAAGTGACAAGAAAGAAACGAATCCGAAAGTCTCACTACAAAAATGAGGTTGGGGGGCGGGGGGGAGGCACCAAAAAAAAAAAAAAAAGCAAAGAACAGACTTCTCAGAGCAAAATGATCTTAATTGGATTTCTAAAGGAAAATGAACTAGGTAGGCACTACTCCAACATCCATGACAGCAGAAAACCTCAGAATATTGATTATTATAAATATTGACAAAACATTTTTCCTTTCAAGACCTGCTAGAAAATATTAATGCTAAAAAATGTAGTTCAAACTTCAAGGTATTCCTTTTGTTATTGTATTATGAGTTTGCTAAAGAGTACAATAAAAACTTCTAATTGGAAAAAAATGTAATGAGCTTGGATCAAGGCAAAAAAGACAGGGCACTGATGGGCAAGGCCCAATAAGTGATTAATTTTATAAAACAGAATGCATGAGAATAATTGTATGAAATGCAATGTGAATGAAGAATAGTGTGAAATACAATGCATACAAATTTTGAAAGCAAACTATTTTTTTTGAAAAAAGATAAATTCCCTCTAGAAAACAACAACAACGGGAAAAAAGGAATAAACTTGGATCACTGCATGCCCACAAGACTCATTTGTACACAGTGCTCTTTGTTCCTAGCAAGCCAGTGGCACCAACTGTGTAGACCCTAGGATGCTATTGATCGTCCTCTTGTGCACTCATTTGGGGTCCTTTGTGCAAACACAACCTGTGCAGATGATGGTATGAGGCTGTGACAGGTAGAAAGACCAGTCCTATAGGTATCTCCTGCTTCAAGCCAAGTTGGTCTACTTGTAGGTGATTTGGAACTCAGCTAGAATTACTAGGGAGAACAAGATTTTTCAGTTTGGCAAAACTCTGTTGGCTCTTGATTAAAGGTATTATTATTTTACTGACAAGCAGGGACAAACATCATATAAAGAAAGATGCAATTTAATATCAGTGAAAAGAGACTCTAAGCATTCAATCAGCTTTAAATAAGGGAAGTTGTTTTACAGAACTAAAGTTTTACCAGTTTTCAGCTGTGCTTTATTAGAAACTCTGAGACTTTAGTGATTTTTAAAAACATATCACTTTACATCAATGCTGTATGTAGAAGCTCTGGTGGTCTAGTGGCAAGAAGCTGCACTGCAATCCCAAAGACAAGTTCAAGGCCACCAGCCGCTTCGCAGGAGAAGGATGGGCAGTCTTCTCCCATGCAATTCATTACCTCTGAAAATCTACCAGAGGGTCAGCTATAGGTTGGTTCTGATTTTACAGTTCACAGCAACAATAAATACTCTGTTAGTTGTCGAATATTTGTCAGCTTAGGAAATAAAATACTGGAACTCTCTAGTGACCTAGGGGTGAGAATCCTCACTGCCATCCAAAAAGCTTGTAGTTCGAATCCATTAGTTGCTCCACAGAAGAAAGGACAGTCTCATCCAGTGGTTTACTGCTTCTGAAAACCCACTGAAGGCTGAGCTGTGAGCGTGTTCCAACTTGACAGCACACAATAACAAGAAGACAAAACACCTTAAAATATCATACTTTAGAAACATTCGTCTTAATGCAGTGTTTGTCTATTTATTGCCTAATTGTAAGTATCTGGGCAAGTGACTGCCTTCTCTGGTGCCCAGTTTGCCCATCTGCAAAAAAAAAGAATGTATGCACAGAAACAGAAATAAACATAGCTGTTTTATTGATGTCTGCCTCACTCCCAAAGGGATAAAGGACCACACCTACTTACAGTCATGTATTAAAATTGTGGCTGTTCCAAATGTAGACCCCAGAATGACTGTCAAATGTGACAAATGGGAATTTTATTGCAATGAATTTACACAGATACTTCAGGAACTAAACACCTTCCACACTGTTGCCATGCCTAGAATAGACAGGTCTCCTGGGTATTTACTATAATCATATTATTCAGCTTACTCAGGAGGGAATTGTACCAACAGCAGTTATTAATTTTCATTTTTATTATGCTATTCCTTGAGATGTTTAAGCCACGTGTGCACATAGTTTTGCAGTATTGCTCAGTGTCTTTAAGTAACTCTTTTAACAGATAGGTATTGAATCTGTTCCAGATCCAGGCTCTGGGAATGCAGAAATGAAGAATAAAGATAACTTTCCTGTTCTGAAGTAGTGCATAGCACACAATGGCAGAGCTGAAAACAAGAAATAAAATAAAAATTCACATAAATATAGTGTAAGAAAATGTCTGTGTTGTGTTTTTAAATGCTGTCAAGTCAGCTTAGCTGTTCGTCCCTCTGCCATGCTTAAACCCTTGTTGCAGACACTGTGCCAATCCATCCTATTTAAGTGTCTTCCTCAGTTTCACTGACCCTCCATATTGAAATATCTTTGAGGACTGTCCCCTCATGATAATATGCCCAAAATATGGTGATAAAATATTACCATTCTTGCTTCCAAGGAATTCTTCTAATTGTATTTGAAGTAAGCCTGGGAAAATAGAAGGCTCTCCCTTGCAATTCGCAACATTGGAAGCATCAACTATGAAAAGGTTACAACTCAGCGGTAATGAACTTCTTCGAGCACATAACAAGAGGGACCTGATCTAGTCTGGGAGTTAGAGAATGCTATCACCGAAAGTTATGTTTAAGCAGAGATTTAAATCATTAGCAGGAATTATTTGTGCAACTTGAATGTAAGAGTAATAAGGTACTAAGTAATAAGAACAAAAGAATGCTCCAGAAGGAAAGTTTGGCATACTCAAAGAGCACGGCATGTATGAAAAATTGAGAGGAGGTCAGTTTGTAATGATTTTGTAGAAACTTATGATATAGTCACCAATAAACTTTCTGCATATCATCTTAAGTAATCTGAAACAAAATAATAGTGTAATAATAAATGAAAGTTAGATATACATGAAATGGAAGACCTATGAAGGATCCTATTTCCAAAAGTATTTACATATATATTTATCATGAATTAGATGAATCTAATATTAAAGCATGATAATATTTTTAAAAAATGTATTGGGTTTTATTTCCTAATTCTCTAGCTATAAAAGGTTTAAAGCTATACAGAATTTGATATCAAAACTGAAAAAAAGAGCTAAAATGAGAGCTGAAAAGAAGGGAAATGCGATTATGATTTAAGCTGAATTAATCAGCGAGTTCTTTGCTGAGCTTTAGTCATTATACCAATATGAGAGTGAATTTTGCTTTCTGCTTCCTCTTATATGGTATCTAGTCTAGAACAGAAAAGTTACTTATATGAATTTTAAGGTGATTTTTTACTTGGATCTTATATTAGTGAGAATGTTAATGTGGAATTTAATTTAATAATTTCCAAAGTCATGGTGACTTGGGAAATATATTTTAATATGCCAAGACTCTCTTCCAATGTGACTGAAAGATTCCTATTAGAAGCTTCAAGGGGTTTTGTTTGCTTAATAATAGGTGTAGCAGAAAGAGGGTGGCTTCTCATTGCAGTTCTCACAGAAGAAGGAAACTTCTTTTGATAAATCACCCCTCAAAGCATTGCATTGTGGCTTACTGTTTCACCTCCAAAGTCCTTGTGGCCAGAGTCAGACAGCACTGATTGGCTTAAAGCAAAGAAGCAGTTAAAATATTTTTTTTCTTTATTTTACTGAAGGTTTGTTTTCTGTGCATCAGAGAGCTGGATAATGACTAGTGATGATAGAAAGAGAATTGATGCCTTGGAGCTGTGGTGCTGGAGAAGGGTGTTGAATATGACATGGACTTCTAGGAGAACAAACAGGTTTGTCCTGGAGAGGGTGAAGCCGGGCTATTCCTTGGAGGCAAGGATTCTAAAGTTTCGTCTGACATACTTTGGATACGTTGCAAGGAGGGACCTATACTTGGAGAGGAATGTCATGCTTGGGAGGATGGAGGGACAGCGCAAGAGAGGAAGACCCTCGATAAGATGAATTGACTCAGTGACTGGGGTAATAAGGGTAGGTGAGATTATCTCTGACACAAGGTAGAGCAAGGTTTAGGGCTTTTGTACATAGGGTTGCTATGAGTCACAAGTGACTTGATGGCACATAACAACAACAACAATGAATATTAGTATGGTGGAAATAGACAATTTGACCTTGGGTAATATTGTTGAACTGCCAAATGAAGTCTCATTAGAAATCTTCCTTATTACTGCATTTTATAATCATGTGAAAAGAGAAATTCCTTTGACTGTGATCATCAGTTTAGGCATATTTTCTGATCTAAAAATTCCTAATAAAAGCAAGTTCCAAGTACCTGAGACTAAGTATATATCTTTCTTCGTGAACAGTTGTGTGGTGCTTCTAAATGATGATGCTATTTAAAAAAAAAGGTATGGGCATATACTGTGATTAGTTGCCCTGGGAGCCGGCCAATCCTGACTGTCCCTTGTTTTTGTTAGTCTTGTAAAGGTGTTTATTAGTCTTACAAAGTTCAGGTCAAGTTACAGATAAGTGACCCCAATAGAACAGGCTAGAAACCTGAGTGTTGGGTTGATCAGACATTATAATTACTTAATTATATTAATCAGTTGCAAGGAATGTCATAAAAATAATTATGAATGATCAAATAAAATTACAATGTTATAAACAAGGAAAAAAAAGAAGCATCATTATATTCCTAGTGGAGTTGAGAAGAAAAAAAGACATCAATGACATAGGAATAAACAAAAGAAAATGAAACAAAAGCCATCATAAAACAATATTTCAAAAATTCAAGTAAGAGAAATGATTACTCACTTAAGCCTACAAATTTTATACTGTGTCTTGAAAACACTGACATAACCCATCTGGCCAATATTAAAGAAAGCCTTTTGGTGCTCAAGGGTTTCTTGATTCATGAAGTTTTGAAATAACACGAATCTCAAATCTGAGATTCAGTTTCTAGCTCTGATTCCTATTTTTCATAGTATCATAAAGGGCACAGCAACCCACTACTATCTATTATTGCTCATCTTGTCTCTGGGAATCCACATGAATTCAGTTCTCACTCACCTGGAAATGGACCCACTAGTCTCTTTTCCAACTCTCTATCCTGCCACCTACCCCACCATATCCCTCCAAATTGTCTGAACAAGAGCTGTTAAGAGTTTACAGGTTAAAAGGACATAATCTTTCTGACTAATTACCTATCTAGCCTTTCTTTACTTTAGCCACCCTAGTTAAGACAGAGCACAGAAGTTAAAATAACAGCTCTGTTAACTGCCAGGTGGGCTGATATTGGTTCTTGCAGCTCTTGTGGGTCTGATAACTCATTGAAACAGCTCACACAGTTCAAGGAGAGTATACTTTCTGCTAACTGAAAGGTACAATGGTTCTATGAAAGAAAAGGACCTGAAAATCTGACCCTATAAAGATAACAGCTTAGAAAAGTCTTTGAGGAAGCTCTTTTCAATCACATGAGATTAGTATGATTTCGAATCAGTTCAATGGCACGCAACAACTTGACCCTTCAGGCACCAAAGGCAGAGACTAAATCCGGGTCTTTGTCTCTCATTGGCCTTATTAACTGTGGGGCAAATAGATTGACTATACCGGGGTTCCTTACTGTTTAAATAGGGCCATCCTTACTTCAAAGGATCACTGCAAGGCTCAAATGAGATGCCTAAACTGCCTAGTACAAAGTAAATGAGCATGTGCTTATCTTTACTTCACATAGATAAAGAAAGAATATAGCAGGGCCATTCCAAATGAGCTAGAAATTTGTTTGCTGTGGCTATTATTATGACCATATTCACAGTCTGAATAAAACTTAGCCTATGATCTGAGAAAGCCTCTTTCTATTAATTCAAAATTGACCTGGTAGCTAATTTGCACCTAAATTATGAGGGTTAGGAAGAGAACAGAGACTACACATCCTTTGAGAAATCCAAAGCTTAGGCGGGTTTTTTTTCTTATTTTTTTTAACAAAAATTGGAAACGTGAAATGAGAGACAGTACCATTCGTTTTCACAATGAAATGATTGCATCTAATTGTGTTGTGTGCATCTGTGTTTGTGTTTAATGGCAAGTGTAATTATGCACCTGCAATGTGCAACTCTTCTAATTTTAGTAAAATTGATTAAACTATTTAGAAAATACATAACAAATTACTCTTTAAAAGGAGGAAATTTGAATGCTGAAGGCTTTTTAACTATCTGTCAAATTCTTGGTCCTCTAATTACCTCCAGTAGCCACACATAGAAACTGTGTGTAGCAGAAGAGCCTGGATTCTTCCCAATGCGTTAAGAATCATGCTGTGCTTTCTGCTGGATTGAGTCAGCAGAGCCAGGCATGGTTGCCTTTCCTTCTTGTGAGCAATCCTTTTAGATAGGGCTTTAGAGAGGGAGCTCTTGATCTTGTGTCAGATGGATAGCTTTGAGAGTTGGAAGAGATCCTTTTTTTTTTCCTTCTGAACAATGATAATAAAGCTTGAAGTTAAGGTACACATAACCAATTTGTATACTTACTGCCACAGAGTTGTAACTGAAACATGTACCACCTTTGAGTTAATATCTTGAATCCCCCTACAAACTAAGACACTTGTTGTTATTATTGATTGTCATCAAGTTGAGCATGATTCCTAGTGATCTTATGAACAAAAGACCTGAAGACCTTCTATAACTGTCATCATTTCTCAAAGTTCATAGAGTTTCTAGAGGTATGTTGTTTAGGAAGTAGATGCCACTCCTGCTTCCAGATTTTCTTAAACTGGGAGCTCCACCAAACGCTGTCTACCATGTGTAACATTATGGCATTTGACACCTCAATGGCACAAGGTTCAGCATCACAGCAACCCCAAGTTACCTCAGTATAGCATATTGACAGAAGAGTGCTGTACCACTTACAAGAATGTTTCTCCAAAATATAATAACAACTGGCTTTTAAATACAAAGACCCACAACAAGGTTTTGTTGATTCTAAATAAGAGGTTTAAATAAAACAACAACCAATATAGTATATTGTTATTATAAGCTACAGAGTCGCCTGCAACGTATAGTATCCTTATGTACAGCATCGCTGAACCCTTCCCTGTCATTGAGCTACTTAATATTTATATCCAGAGGCTAAAGGACAGTGAACCAGAACATTCAAATCAAATGATATTCTTTATATTTTTAAATCCTATTTCCCTGCTTGTTATATGCTTGTTTAGTGATGTTGTTGTGTTGTTGTTGTTGTTATGTGCCATCGAGTCGCTTGTCATTCATAGTGACCCTATGTACAAGAGTTCTAAATACCATTCTATCCTATGGCAACTTCGCCATCTCAAATGCACTCATTCCCACCACTCCACTCACAGAATCGATCCATCTCATTGAAGGTCTTCCTCTCCTTCGCCGCCCCTCCACTCTGCCAAACATGATGTCCCTCTCCAAGGACCAGTCCCTCCATGCAACATGTCCAAAGTATGTCA
>NW_006399832.1:13052799-13060059 GCF_000299155.1 Elephantulus edwardii | reverse complement strand
AGTCAGTTGGCCAGCTGGCTGTCCTCCAGATTTCTTGGCACAACATAGTGAGCACATCCAGGGCAGTGTCTGTTTGTTGAAATATGTCAATTGGTATGCCATCAACTCCTGGATACTTTAATAATTTTAAATATTTTAATTACCGGTGTTTTGTAGGCAGTCTTAGATCAATCCACATGTTCATCCGTATAACTTAGCATGTGTCAAACGAAATTTTTTATGGTAAAAATATAGTTGCATGTATTAAGACAGGAAATAGTATTGTCCCTTATATACCATATGTTAAAATTTTTTTTATTTAAAAATTACTTTGGAGTCTGTATCTACTTGAGATATAAGAGTTTGTAAGGTATGTAAGAGTTAAAGATTTTCCTAGGATATCAATGACTATTTTTGGCAAGCAGATTACCAAGTCATCTGGGTATTGTCTAAACCAGATCGGTATTCTCACCATCACCAGCACACAGAGGTTCCACAAACTCTCATTACTGATCACTATATCACAAAACTTGTTGATGTTGAATCAGCTGTGAATGTTGATGTTGAATCAGTTGAATGTGCTGTGTAATCAGCTACAGTTTGTAGTGACACTATGAATATAAACCGTGCCCTATTCTGTGGTATCTTCACAATTTCTGATGTACTTGAGTCCATTGCTATAGTCACGGTGTCAATCCATCTCATTGAGGATCTTTCTTTCTCCAGCTTACCTCTCTACCTTTCCAAGCTTCATGTCCTTTTCCAAAAATTAGCCCCTGCTAAAACAGATCCAAAATATGTGAAACAAAGCTTTTACTTCCTTGCTTCCAAGGATCACTCTGGCTGCACTTTCTACAAGAAATACTTGTTTGTTCTTTGTTAGTCCATGGGATATCCAGTACTGTTTTCCGCCATCACAATTCAAAGGCATACATTTTCTTCTGTCATTATTAGTCATTGTCCAACTTTGAGATGTATAACACATAATTGAAAAGACTATAGCTTGGATCAGAAGTACTTTAGCCTCTAAACAGCTCCTTAACACCTTACAGAGGACCTTGACAGAAGATTTACCTAACGCAATACATCTTTTAATTTTTTTTTTTTAAATTTCCGGTGCAAACGGTATTGGTTGTGAATCCAGGCAGGATGAGCTAGCTGAAAATGTCAACCTTTTCTCAATCTGTCATGATGTTGACTATTGGCACAATGTTGAGGATTTTTTTCTTCTTGATATTGAGATGTAATCCTTATTGAAGGCTATAGCCTTTGACCTTCTGTAGCAAACATTTACAGTTCTCATTGCTTTTGGCAAGAAATTTTTATAATTTGCATAACACAGGTTATTTATAAGGCCTTATCAATTTATAAGTTGCATAACACAGGTTATTGATAATCTCTGATCTTGATGTCACTCTTTTCATAAATTCCAGCATCTTGAATTATTTACTCCACATCCATATTTATACAGAGAAAAGCTAGGATCTTGTTGGATACTTTTAATGTTTAGGGATGATAGAAGGAGAATTGATGCCTTAGAGCTGTGATGCTGGAGAAGAGTGTTAAATATACCATGGACTGCTAGGAAAACAAACAAGTTCATCCTGGAGAGGGTGAAACCAGGCTGCTTCTTGGAGACAAGGATTCTGAAGCTTCATCTGACATACTTTGGGCATGTTTCAAATAGGGGCCAGTCCTTGGAGAGGGACATCATGCTTGGAAAAGTAGAGGGACAGCACAAGAGAGGCAGACCTTCAATGAGCTGGATAGATTTAGTGACTAGAGTAAGGAGAAAGGTGTGTCAGAGATTATAAGCTTGATTCGGGATAGAGGAGGATTCAGAAATATGAGTCACAAGTGATTTGATGGCACATAACAACACCACCACCACCAATAACAGTATTCCTTTGCTTTGTTTGGGAAATAGCTTCTTGGTCTAAATGTACTTTTCACATGAGCACAGTTAAGTATTCTGGGATTCTCATTCTTTTAAATGTAAGAATTTGTTGCTTTCCACAGTTAATGCCTTTGCATAATTAATAAACAAAACTTCAAATTCTCTACTTTCAGCCAAGACACATCAGACATCATCAATGACCTCCTCCTTTGTTTCAAGGCCTTTTCTAAATCCAGCTTGAATTTATGACAGTTTTCTGTCAATATACTACCCAGCTTTTTTAGATAATCTCCAGCAAGATTTTTGCTTGCATGTGATACTAATTATCTTGTTCAATAATTTCCACATTCTCTTGAATCACCTCTTTTTTGGGAATGGGTGTAAATACAGATCTCTTCTGGTAAGTTCACCAAGTAACTGTTTTTCAAATTTCATGGCATAAACTGATGAGCACATCCAGGCCTGTATCTTTTTGTTGAAATACTTCAGTTGGTATCTCATCAATTCCTGGGGCCTTATTTTTTGTCATTATCTTCAGTGCAGCTTGAATTTCTTCTTTCATCTTCATTGGCTCAGGATCATATATATGCTACTCCATGAGATGGGTCTCTGTCAGCCAAGTCTTCTCAATACAATGACTCTGTGTATTCCTTCCAACTTCCCTTGGTGCTTCATGGATCATTCCAAGCAACAGCAGTGGTCAAAGGTGATTTCACTTTCTTTTTTCTTTTTTTCTGTTTTTTGACATTTTCCTGAATATTTTGAAAGTACTTAGAAACAGAAGCTTTCTTTGTATACTACTATTGGCATTAATAAAGTGTTGCTAGGTCCACATAAGTCATGACACAGAAATGTAAAGCAAATATTTTCCAAACTTTAACTGAAAACTCAGCTTTAAAAACATGAAGATGTGCAGGGAGAGGGGAGATTAATCATGGAGTTGTACAATTTGTTGAATGGGGGACTGAGAGAAATTGGAAGAATCAGTTCTGGAAAACAGTGTTTTCTAATTTTGAATGAACTAGCATAATAAAAAAAATTAAATGTTAAAATGCAATTCCTTTTATATTAATTTATGGTTCTAGTTCTCTTCACCAGAGGAAGCTCTGGTGGCCTAATGAATAAGGAGCAGCACTGTCAACCCAAAGGCAGGCTATTCAAATTCACCAGCTGCTCTGTGGGAGAAAAATAGACAATCTCCTTCCATAAGATATAGTTGTTGTTGTTGTTGTTGTTGTTGTTATGTGCTGTCGAGTCAGTTGCAACTCATAGCGACCCTATGTACAACCACCCTAAACTCTGCTCTGTCCTGTGCCAATCGCATTGTCTCTGACACTCCCATCCCGATTACCCCAGTCATTGAATCAATCCACCTCGTAGAGGGCCTTCCCCTTCTGCGCTGTCCCTCCACCCTCCCAAACATGATGTCCTTCTCCAAGGACCGGTCTCTCCTCACAACATGTCCAAAGTATGTTAGATGGAGCCTCAGAATCCTTGCCTCCAAGGAGCCACCTGGTTTAACCCTTTCCAGGACAAATCTGTTTGTTTTCCTAGCAGTCCATGGTATTCTCAATACTCTTCTCCAGCACCACAGCTCAAAGGCATCAATTCTTCTAATTCTCCTTGGTCATTGTCCAACTCTCTGATACATAACAAGGGATTGTGAAGACCACGGCCTGTATCAAACACACCTTAGTCTCAAGAGATACACCATTGCTCCTCAGTACTTTGGAGAGGTCCGTAACAGCAGACTTTCCCATGGCAATGTGCCTTTTAATTTCCTGGCTACTGGTGCCAAGAGTGTTGGCTCTATATAGAGCCTCTGAAAACCACTGGAGGTTCACCTATGAATTGGTTCTGTCTCAGTAGCATATGGCAACAATCTAAGTTTTAATTCTCATCTGTAGAAATTATACTGGAGATACTCAAGTTATTCAGACTCACAAGTTTCCAAATAAAATTCATTCATTCGATTTCATATATTATTTAAACTTTAACATAATCATTAATAGCAAAACTAGTATGCATATTTTCTGTTTAGCTTTTTGGATTAAAAAAAAATCCTGTATAGATACAAGGAAAAGTCAAGAGTATTTTAAAGATCGTGACAGTGAATGACAGAATTGCTTTTGTAATTGTGTTCAATACGGGATAGAATGTTAATTTAATTAAAATGATCTTTGTAAAAGTTTGTTTTTTCCCCTCTACTGTATAAACATTGTTTGTTTTCCATTTAAGATAAAACCTCACTTTTTTAATAGAAGTCGTTTAGTAATTTTTATGAATTTTCTTCTAGAATCTCCTTTTTTTACAAAAAAGCACTTTTGTTTTGTTTTGGGATGGGGTTATTTATGGTTTTGGGGTTTTTTTCAGCTATCTCAAAAGCAAGGATGTTTGTCAAATAGCACTTAACATGTCTCTTTGTTATAGTACATGCATCTTCATAACTAACTGGTGATGTTTATATCAGTCCAACAAATCTGAAATTATAGCAGCACATTCTTCTGTAATATTTTAAGTTTTTAAAGATGCTTTTGTGCCATTTATAACTAGAACTTCTCCATTAAGGACCAGTGGAGAAGGGGTAGATTTACCGGCTAAACTGGGACTCAAAGGATGCATCCAAGGCTTTTGCATGAAAAACGTTTCATGAAATAATTTTCATACCCATGTATGTTCTTTAGTTTTATAAAATTCCTTAATGCAAAAACGTGAAAAGGCTTGAAACAAGTGAATCAAGTGTATTTTTTAAATGTTTCATGAAAAATTTCAGCTTAGTATACCACTGTGTCTGAGCTTTGGTGATATAGTACATTAAGTATTGCATTGTTAACTGAAAAGCAATGATTTAAATCCACAGTTTGTTTCTCAGGAGAATATGAGTAGCCATTGCACATCAAGATTTACTGCCCAGAAAGAAGGGTACTTATGAGTTAGAATCAAGCTGATATCAGTGGACAGATATCCTCAGTGGAAGTTTGTCAGTGTGAGGGAACGGCCGGAGATCAGCACTGTGACTGAAGTAGTGTGAGGTTCCAGGATGGCAGGGCGGGGAGAGACAGACTGTCTTCACTCATTAGGCCCTGACTGCTCACCAGGTGTTGGAGCCCCTGTGAGCTTCTAGTACTATAAAAATTAGAATTGATACCTATCATTGTTTTCTGTATATAACCTAAAAAGAATGCAAAATACTCCCTAAATCAATGTGTACTCGAGTCTCAAAAGTGAAAACTTCATATTCTGCCAAGAGTTTCATGATACACTTTAAAATTAATATACTTTAAATCCTCTTATAAGTATATAAATACACCCCTAGGAATAAACAGAAGACTTAATATGCATGTCTTTGCTCTATTTATCATACCCAAGGTATATGTTGGAAAATGTATTTGCTTAGTAGATGAGATATTTTTAGATTGCCTGATGCAACTATTCCATAAGGAAAGCTATTTAACTTATTTTTTTTATATCTTTGTAAAGTAGAGGTTACATAGTCAAAAGTATAGAGGCAAATTTTAGATTCTTGGCATTTCTGGCAGATACTGTTTACTTTCTAAAACAATACAGTTCTGGTATTCAGTCTAGAGATTAAGGTGTGCCTGACACAGACCATAGACTTTGTAATTACTTGCTATGCATCAGAGAGCTGGACAATGACTGATAGAAAAGGAATCCATGATTCTGAGTTGTGGTGCTGGAGAAGATTATTGAACATAACATGGGCAGCCAAGAGAACAAACAGGTCTGTCCAGTAGAGAGTGAAACCAAGTTTCTCCTTGGAAGCTAGGATTTTGAAGATCTCTCAATCACAGGAGGGTACCAGTCCTTAGAGAAGAACGTCATGCTTGGAAGTGTAGGACAGCGAGGAGAGGATGACTCCAGTTGAGGTGGATTGATACAGTAACCGGGTGACGGGGGTAGACGTGTCAGAGTCAATGAAACTGGTTCAAAGTAGAGCAGGCTATTCGTACATAGGGTTGATATGAGTTGCAGTGACTCGATGGCACATAACAATAACAATAGTATACTCCACAGGCAGTTGTGCTGCTAACCCAAATTCCATGCCTCTGTTTTTCCAATATATTAGCATCTCTATGGGAGAAAGATGGACAGTCTACTCACGTGTGGTTTACAACTTAAAAACCTGCTGGAAGGTCAGCTATGAGTTCGTTCCAACTCAGTTGCAATGAGGGAATGTGATAATGAATGAGTGAGGCATTCATCTCACCTTTTCTCATTGCCGTAGAGTGGGAGACAACTTATAGCTGACCATCCAGCAATTTTCCAGAGGCTGGTATATTTGAAACTTGATAGAAACACAGCATTTTCAGTTAGCAGGTAACTTCCCAAGGACTATGCCGTGGGAGTTCCTCTACAGCGAAGCATTATTGAATTTTTGTGTGTGTGTGTCATCAAGTGGGAAGAGACTCAAAGCTTATCTCCCAGTGGGTTTTCAGTGGCTATAAATTATACAGGAGAGTGGCCTTCCTTCTCCAGAAGAGCAGCTGGTAGATTCAACCCATGTGCCTTTGGGTTGACAGTACAGCTCTTTAGCCAATAGGAGAGATGGCCTTGATCTGATTAGCAGTGAAGAAAACACTATTGTATGTCCAATGAGGGATGTTTATGGGCCTTTTACAAGACAATGATTGAAAGTTATGTAATAGATGGAAATTTGTTAGATTGTTTCTGTCAGCATCAATATAATACTTGAAGACATCATGGACACATCACTATAAAGCTACTGTGATTGCAAGGGGCATCAGAAGTCCAACAGAAACCTAACATATCTATGAATATTTTTACAATTCTATTACTAGCCAAGATTCACTGAAAATAATTGATTAGGTAAATTTAATTTTGATTCCTCAAAAAAGTAATTGAAATGCATATATGTGTATACTTGATTCTTCTCTTTTTCTCAGTATGTCTGTGTTTGTTAACATAATTGTTATTTTTGTTGTTTGCTGTTGATTAAATAGCTGATTTTCAGAGACAGTTAATCACATGGGAGGAGATTGCCCAACGTCTCCAATGGAATAGTTGGTGAATTTGAACTGCTTCCCTTTAGGACTGTAGTGCAACTATATACCACTAGAGCCCAGAGCTCCCTGTATGTGTGTATAGAGAGAACAAAAGTTATTTATAGTTGTAAGCCTCAAGTTTCAATATTTAAGGAAACTATGAGCAAAATTTAGTCTGTCTGCAGAATAGATCATCTGAGATGCTGGGCTGTATGAGGAGAAATGTGGCATCAGGATTAGTGAAAGAGTCATCAACAACCTGCATTACGTAGATGATACAACCCTGCTTGCTGAAACTGAGGAGGACCTGAAGCGCTTGCTGCAGAAGGTCAAGGACTGCAGCCTTCCATGTGGACTGAA
>NW_006399832.1:13050425-13051074 GCF_000299155.1 Elephantulus edwardii | reverse complement strand
TATTACTAACATCACACACAAGCAAAATCCTGCTGAAGAGCATCCAAAAATAACTAGAACAGTATATCAACAGAAAGCTACAAGAAATATAAGCTGGGTTTAAAAGATGTTATCGCCAGTGTCAGATGGATATTAGCAGAAAACAAAGAGTAAAGGAATGTCTCTGTAATTCATTGACTATGCAAAGGCATTTGACTGTGTGGATCACAACAAATTGTGGCTAACATTGAGGAAAATGGAAATCCCAGAACACTTGTTGGTGCTCTTGCAAAACCTACACTCGGACCAGGAAGCAGGGGTCAGAATAGAGCAAGGAAACATTGCATGGTTTAAAATCAGGAAAGGAGTGCATGAAGGATGTGTCCTGTCTCCATACTTTTTCAATCTGTATACAGAACAGATCTTTGGGAGACTCAGCTTTTTGAGGAGGAATGTGCCATTAGGACTGGAGGAAGTCTCATCAACAGCCTTCCTTATGCTGATGACACAATCTTTCTGGATGAAACTGAGGAGGACCTGGAACACTTGCTGCAGAGGATCAAGGACTGTGGTTTTCAATATGGATTGAAGCTCATCATCAAGAACACAAAGATTGTCGCCACTGGGCCATTTGGCAGCACCGTGATAGATGGAGAAGAGATTGAGGTTG
>NW_006399832.1:13048380-13049040 GCF_000299155.1 Elephantulus edwardii | reverse complement strand
ATCCAATTGAAAAATGGGCACAGGATATGAACAGACACTTCACCAAGGAAGACAATGAACACTCTTAACCCCAGCAGTCAGGAAGTTCAAAGATTAATTCCACTGTTAGGGGGCTCTCCAGAATCCTGAGATGCAACGAAGGTGCACCTAATCCAGGCCATGATCTTTGCAGTTACTTGCTATGTATCAGAGAGCTGGACAATAACTAAGGATAACAGAAGAAGAATCAATGCTTTTGAGTTGTGGTGCTAGAGAAGAGTCTTGAGCATACTACAGGCTGCAAAGAAAACAGGTAAGTCTGTCTTGAAGAGAGTGAAAACCAAGTTTGTCATTGGAGGCAAGGATTTTAAAGTTCCATCTCACATACTTTGGGCATGTGACCAGGAGAGACCTGTGCTTGGAGAAGGACATCATGCACAGAAGGATGGAGGGACAGCACCAGAGAGGAAAACTACAGAAATGATGGACTTATACAGTAACTGGGGCAATGGCATAGGAGTGTCAGAGTCAGTGGGAGTGGCTCAGGACAGGGCAGATTTCAGAGCTGCTCTAAATAGGGTTGCTATGGGTCACAGGCAACTTGATGACAAGTGACAACAAAAAATTTTAACTTCACTGACTCCAAATTAGAGAGTTGATCATATTTGGCTATGTTAGGCT
>NW_006399832.1:13041007-13047761 GCF_000299155.1 Elephantulus edwardii | reverse complement strand
AGATTAATTTTTTCCAAAGTTACATAACTGATATATGGTAAATCCAAGAGTTGAGTTTACATGTATTTGTAAATCATTGTATCTTTTCCATCACACTTCACTCTATATCCAGAAGGCATGATTTAGAAACTATTGAGTGATTTTAAATAGAGCCATGACAGGGCTAAATTTACACACCAGAATTATTTTCTTTGGCAGCTATGTGAAATAAGGCTCGGAAAATGGAGTCATTAAATAGGAAAACAATTTAGGAAAATGTTATAAAGTCAGGTAGAGGATATTAAGCACCTGAATGCAGCAAAAGCGATTAAAAATAAACAGAGAAAAGATTAGAGAGTAAATTAAGAGGTAAAAATTGTAGACTTGGATAACCACCAAGATGTATGACTGATTTTTACCTTTGATGATACAATCACCAAGAAAAGATATCTTAATTTGGGAAAGAACATAGAGTATTAGTCTTGTAACAGAGGTTAATGATAGACATGGTAGAAGAAATGGCCCAGGAGAGCTATTGAAATTGATTAAAATTATGTCTGCAATTCAGGAGAGACAACGTTAGAATGTAAAAGTTATTAGCAAATAAGCTGAGAGTAAATTAAATCCCCAAAGGAAAATGTGAAATGTGAAAAGGGAAAATTCAACAAGAAAATCCAATGCTACAGATTGTCTTCTGGATTTATCTTTTTTATTCCTTTCCACAGCCTGTGTTTCTAGTTCTCACCCTTATTACCTCTACAATATCCTCTGCACTAACTTCTCGAAGTCCCAGTGTAGTTCAGTTGAAAGTCTGGCATTTCATGTTGGCCTAGAGATGTCTCAGAAGACCTTGGAATCTCCTTCTGAAAAACCAGCCACTGGAAACTCCGAGGAGCACAACTCTACCGTGACACAATTACAATTACCTTAACGTTGGAGCTGACTACACAGCCACTGATAAGCTTTCTTCTCCTCACCCCATTCCATTCCTGTTCTCTATTTCTATCTAGTGTCATTTGACTATCCAGTGATTTACAAGTCAGAGTGCTCAGATTCCCCTTCATGATTATCCTATCTTTCAGATGTTGCATTTGATGGCTGATTTTACACTTATTGTTTACACTTAATCAAAATAGATAATGTCCCCCCCAAAAAACCCCACAAACTACAACAAAACACCTGGATATTTAATATTCCTATTTGGGTTGTTCTCTTCTTCTTGTAGGAATATCAACTACTCTGAGACTCTCTGATAACTCAGATGTTGTTGTTGTTGTTGTTATGTGTCATTCAGTTGCTGCCACTCATAGCAACCCCATGTACAACAGCCCTAAATCCTGCTCTATCCAGTGCCAATCTCACTGTCTCCAACACACCTACCCCTATTCACCCAGTCACTGAGTCAATTCATCTCATTGAGGGTCTTCCTCTCTTGCGCTGTCCCTCCACCCTCTCAAGCATGCAGTCCCTCTCCAAGGACTTGTTCCTGTTGCAACATGCCCAAAGTATGTCAGATGAAACGTCAGAATCCTTGCCTCCAAGGAGCAGCCTATATTCACCTTCTCAAAGAAAAACCTGTTTGTTCTAGCGTTCCACGGTATATTCAATACTCTTACCCAGCACCACAGCTCAAAGGCATCAGTTCTCCTATTATCCCTCGTCACTGTCCAGCTTTCTGATGCCTAGCAATTAATTGCCATGACTATGGCCTAGAGCAGGTACACTTTAGTCTCCAGACTGACATCATTGCTCTTCAGTTCTTTGGAGAGGTCCCTGACAGTAGACTTTCCCAATGAAATTCATCTTTTAATATCCTGGCTGCTGGTACCAAGAGTGTTAGGAGCAGCATATTCTTACAACATGATTTTGAAGTTTTGTATGCTTATAGTTTCTCTTATTCATTCGTAAAATATTGTGAATTATTACAATTCACCCATATTTCCAAAACATAGAGTCAAATAAGATGCACCTTTAAGATATTAAATTTCAATATAGTAATTTATCAACATTGAGTTAATCATCATATGCTATTTCATGATGTCTTTTGTTGATCATAATATAAACCAATATAATGTACTTTGAGTTTAATAAATACCAACGCTAAAGTAAAATATTCTTATATGAGCCATTTAATCTAATTATGATAAAGCCATAGTCAACAATACATTTGCCTAATATATTTCACTGCTATTATTGCCTTTATATTAGTTTACTTTCTTTTTTTATTTTAATGGATTTTTAAAAATTCTTTTTATTATTCATCGTATTACATATTAAAATTATATGCATTATCTTTCATTTATATACATTTTGTTCACACATTTCTCTATTCACATTGTGTTTCAAAGTATTATCCCAATACATTATAGTTTATAAAATTAGTCACCACTGATCCATGCACATTCCCCCACCTTTCTAGATCCCCATTCGTCCTTTCTTCTAACCCCTAATTCTGTGCCCTCAAGATTGCCTGTCCCCTTCATTCTCAGGCCCCTTCCTGTTTCCTCTTTCCCTTTTGGACTTTTAGATATATCTTATTGGTTGTGGTATATTATTGAGTCGGAACCGACTCATAGCTGACCTTCCTGTGGGTTTTCAGGGGCAGGTAATCACATGGCAAGTGCTCCCTCAGAGCAACTGGTGGATTCATATCACGTGCCTTCAGGATTACAGTGCAGCTTCTTGCCACTAGGCCACCAATTCTCCTTCTATTCCTTCAACAATCCTTCTATTTTCACATTAACAGACTTATGCAGTATTTGTCCTTATAAGATTGAGTGAGTTGACTCAGCATAATGCTCTCTAACCTCTCTCATGTTATATAACCCATCATGTGAAATACCACAATTTCCCAACCCATTTGTTTGTTGATGAACATTTTCTTGCTATTGTGAATAACGCTGCTATGAACTTAAGTGTACAAATTTCCATTCTTTAAAGATGTGTATGAGTTCTCAGCGTGAGTACTGTTACAGAACACACTAGAAAATAAGTTGGAGGACTAGTGAAACAGTACTGTACAGAAAAAAGCTAAACTGCAGAGAGATTAGGCTGCTTCCCCATAATCATTGTAGCAACTGCCCCACTGACCTTGATCATGTTTTGGTTTTTGCTTTTTGTGTTTGTTTGTTTTTTTTATTTTTCTGGTGTCTTCTTAATGGGGCAACTTTGCTTTCACATTAGATGATCTTAGATCTAACTCAAGAGTAAACCCTGTATAGTTTGGGTCCCTAAGACTAAACCCATCCCATGTACTAAACTTAAGTGTGATAACATGGTTTATTGTTTATTAATAAAGTAATAACATACTCTGCTTAAAGAGTCATAGAAAAAAATAGTAGGTCTTAAAACCAGTTTTAGTTATGGTTGACACAGACACCAGAAACCAACCAAAATTTACAAAGGAAGGGTTATCAGAAATTAATTGGAAACATTGTAATCCAGTCCTAGAAATGGAGTCTCAGAAGAAGACTCAGGAGACCTTTCACAAACCCATGCTGATCACTGGCATTGTCCTGACCTGCAAAGATTAATGCACAGACAGTGCCATGCAGTCAGTCACCATCTTTCAGCCCTGTACCTTATTCAGACTGTTGTCAGTCAAGCAATTAAATTGCTGAACAGTATACACTACCCTTGTTTTCTAGAAGAATAAGTTTCAGACAGTGCATTACTGTGCATATCATCCAATTTCATTATTTTACGGCATACCCATATTTTTTAAACCTCTGTTCTTTACCAATAGAAATTGGTAAGAGAAGAGAACTTCATCAGTGGTGAGTGAACCAAGTAGAATCCACTGTCAAATGATAGAAGTATCAGAGAAAAGAAGTCTTCATCTTCAGTTAAATGGTATTCTGCTGAATTCTGAATGTTCAGTACTATTTATATAATGACTGGCTTTATGATAGCTATGTTGGGTTATTAAAAAAAGCTAGTTGGATATAAGTAATATTTTTTAAAACATGGAAGATGAAGGGGGAGATTGTATCGTTGAGGATTTTAACGAACAATCGGATTAACCATTCTAGGAGTACTGGTGGCATAGTAGATTAAGTGTTGAGCTGCTAAGAAAATAATTTGGCATTTAGAACGCATTAAACATTCTGGGGGGAGCTCTGAGAGCCTGGTGGTAAAAAGCTGAACTGTAATCCCAAAGGCACACATTTTAAGTCTGCAAGTCATTCCAAGGTAGATATGTTATACTACCACTTAAACCCCCCCAGAGAGTTAGCTATGAGTCTGTTCCAGCTTGATGGCAAACCACAAAAACAACTGGCATTCCATGAGGGAACTCTGATGGCTTAGTGGTAAGGAATTGCACTGCCTGCGCAAAGGTATGCAGTTCCAGTCCTCCAGCTGCTCCACAGGAGAAAGACGGGCAATCTCTTACCATGCAATTTATGGGCCTCTGAAAATTCACTGCAGAGTCAGGTACAAATTTTTTCTGACTCAACAGTAAACAGCAATAGCTGGCAGTCTATGGATGGAAGATAGAAAGTCCCTTTCTGTTAAAAGTTACAGCCTCAGAAATCCAATGGAGGGTTGTAGTTAATTTTAATAGGTTCTAGAGCAGTGAGTTTAATTGGCTTGGTTTAAGAACTCTATTTTAAGACATCATGTTATGTGAACCAATAATTTAAGATACAATTATTTTGTCTGTTAGTTACAGCTTAAAACATCACCTAGGTAGAAATAATAATACCATGATCAAAATCCAAGTATACTTACTCTACTTTCGGTGACTTTTCCAGATATCCAGGCTTTAGTATACTCTCTTATGTCATATGTTATTGTGTTGTTATATGTGGTTGAATCAACTATGACTCATAACAATCCTATGCACAATAACTCTGAACCCTGCTCTATCCTGAGCCAACCTCACTGTCTCAGACACCCCTACCCTCATGACACCACTTATTGTGTCAGTCCATCTCATCCAGAGTTTTCCTCTCCTGAGTTTTCCCTCTACACTTTTAAGCATGATATCCTTCTCCAAAGACTGCTCTTTTCTGGCTACATGTCCAAAGTATGTGAGACAGCATCTCAAGATCCTTTCCTCCAAGAAGCAGCTTTGTCTCACTCTCTCCAGGACAGACCTGTTAGTTCTCTTTTCCATCCATGCTATGTTCAATACTCTTCTCCAGCACAACTCAAAGGCATCAATTCTTAATCTGTCATCCTTGGTTGTGTAGGCTTAAAAAAAGTAAATTCTAAGACTAGGGTCTGTTGTTGTTGTTATTAAGGTCCCTTGAGTAGAGTACATAGTGACCCTGTGTAAAAAATATCTGAACCCTGATAAGATTTAGATTTACATATTTAAATCCCAAGAAATGCATGGCACAAGGCAGTAGGTGATTAACAAATAGATAGGTTGGTGTATTTCTTACTACACATAAGGAAAAGCAAATGAGATGCTTGAGGCTAAAAAAAGGTTATTAAAGCATTTTACTAGACTCGACCAAATGACATTTAAGGTAAAGAATTAGAAGAAATATCTAAGGACTTTATTGTATTTAAAAAGTGATTGCAAATTAACTAAAGGTATTTTCCAGAAAACAAACAAATCAATGCAATCTCTGTGAGGATGATATACAACAAGTATCTACGTACTCATTTCAGGCCTGTGTTGGGCCAATTAGGAGGATTAGGAATGAAGTATAGGTACAAATTTTTCATTGCCCCTGAAAAGGTTTTCTTAGTCTGAACACGCAGGCTAATGTATTCTGAAATAATGTCTAAATCCTAGAAATTGGGTTATAGTCTTTCATTAATGGCTTGGAGCAAGTAAAATTTTAATGCACCACATCTAAATGAAAACATTAAAATTAATTATTCAAATTTAATCTTCTTTTCAGCTTTTCAGAGACATGTATATTTAAATTGTGCCATTTAAAGTGTAATCTTTCAAGTGATTTAATATTGAAATAATTTTGTAGGTTTTCCCCTTTGGTTGATAATAAGATAATTTTTCCTTTTGTCACATGTCAATAAGTAATTGGGCTCACAGTGTACAAAAAAGAAGAAAAGCTAATGAGAGAGGTTAATGGGAACCTTGACACCCACTGTTTACTGTAAAGAACAGGTCTTTTCCATTTCAAACTTGAATACAGTCTAGGTAGTCAAATACAGTTTTTGCATTTGTATTAAGCATGTTTTTAACTGGGTATGTGGACCAATCAGAATGCAAGTAGTATGTTCCCGACATCCATATACAAATTTGAAATTGTTAAAGAAATAGAAATATTTGTGCCACAGTGTTGCTTAACAATCACAATGCTGCAGAAGGTGAGCCCATATGATACATTGCAAGCATTAGTATTTAAACTAAATTTATCCATTCAAATATCCATCTGCTTAAAATCATAGAAAGTGTAAATCAAGTTAGAGATTAACAAAATATATTTATGTTTTACTTCATACATGACATAAATGGCATAAGTAATTCCCACAATATGCTATCTCTGTGATAACTTATTTTTAAGGTATGCATTTTCCTTTTCTAATGTGCATATTTAGCTTTAGTTTTCATATATTTCTTTAGTACTTGACAATTTCCCTGATTGTTTTAAAAGAAAATATTTTCTCTTTTCCTCTTTAAATGCTAAAAGTCCTTGTGTGTGTGTCTGCGACATTTTTAGAGGTTTAATTAATAATTACCTCTCATTTTAGTAAGGTAAATCAATTAGAAATGCATTTTTCTAATATCCCTGTGATACTGGAAAATAATTCTTTATAGTAGACCTTTCTTATCAAATATTATTGTTCTTGCTAT
>NW_006399832.1:13036072-13040104 GCF_000299155.1 Elephantulus edwardii | reverse complement strand
AGGTAACTGGATGACCAATAGATACATGAATAAATTCTCAAAATCACTGGCAATAAGAGAGCTGCAAATCACAATCACAATGGAATAACATCTGTCCCCAGTAGCAGTGGCAAAGTTTTAACAGAATAGCAAGTAATAAATGTTGGAGAAGATGTGGTGAGATAGGAACTCTCATACAGTGTTGGAGGAATTGTAAAATGATACAACCACTCTGAATGGCAGTTTGGCTTTTCCTCGAAAAGGTGAATATAGAGATTCCATATGACCCAGCTATTCCAATACTTGGAATATACCCTGAGAAAATAAGAACTGAGGCACAGAGATTTGTACACCAATGTTCATAGCAGCACTATTCACCACAGCGAGAACATGGAGGCAGCTCAAATGTCCAACCACAATCAAATGGATTGAGAAATTACGGTACATTCACATGATGGAATACTACACAGCATGAAAGAGCAATGATTCTAAAAATCGCACTGCACTGCAGAGCATTATGTTGAGTGACCTAAGTTGGTCCCATAAGGACAAATACTGTATAAGACCATTATTGTAAAAATAGAAAGATAAAACTGGTAAAACCAGGATCAAAGCTGTGAGAATGGGCAGAGGAGTAATCATAAGGTTGTGTAATTTGGTAGGTAGAAGGAGGTAAAGGAAATGGGAAAGATCCTTTGTAAAAAACAATATATACAAACATTTTCAGTAAACCAGTATAAAATAAAAATTTTGTTTAAAAAAAAACACCAACACAAAAACTCTTTGCTGTTGTTGTTAAGTGCCATCGAGTCACTTGACTCATAGAAACCCTATGTACAACACTGAACTGTATTCTGAGCCAAACTGTTTCTGACACACCTATCCCCATTACCCTAATCACTGAGTTAATCCTTCTCATCCAGGATATTCCTCTCTTGTGCTGTCCATCCATCCTTCCAAGAATGATGTCCTTCACGAAAGACTCCTTGACACATGCCCAAAGTCTGCCAGATGGAGCTTCAGAATCCTTTCCTCCATGGAAAAATCTGGATTCACTCTCTGTAGGACAAACCTATTTGTTTTAACAGCCTAAGTTTCCAGACACCTTAGTTTCCAGACTAACATTGTTGCTCTTCAGTACTCTGGTGAGGTCTCTAATACCATATTTTCCCAATTCAATTCATCTTTTGATTTCCTGGTACCAAGAATGTTGATCATGGAGCCAAGCAAAAGGAAGCTGTTAATAATCTCTTTACCATCTACGGTGGTGCTGCCAATGGGTCCAGTGGTTAGAATTTTTTTTTCCCCTTGATGTTGAGCTTCAATCCATATTGAAAGCTGCTAACATTGACCTTTTTTAATTGAAATTTTAGTAAAAGTTTATAGAAAACATGGATTTCCATTATTCATTACTGCACATTTTCCTCCCTGCTCACCTCTCCACCCCAGTTCATTTTTCTTTTTAGAAAAAAAAAATTCTTTCTTTGTTATATTATCTCCTCACCCGCAGTCCACTTTTCTATGCAGCTCTTACTCTGTACTCTTGTCATGCAAATAATACCTAATCATAGATTCCTTTTAAGCACTTCTCTCCCTCATCTATTTCAATGCAGTGTACATTATTTATCCCCTTTTTTCTTGGTTTCCCCTCAACCCCAATATCAGTCCTGTTTTACAACAGTGGCATTATGTAGTATTTATCCTTTTGTGATTGAGATATTTCACTCAGCATAATGTCCTCCAGGGATACCCATTTTGTATAATATTACATAAGTTCCTTGTTTTTCAATGCTGCATAGTATTCCATTATATGAATATACCACAGCCTCTCTATCCATTCATTAGTTGATGGGCACTTGGTTTGTTTCCATCTCTTTGCCATTTTAAACAATGCATCAATAAACATGAGTGTGCATATATCTGTTTGGGTGGCAGTTCTGGTTTCTTTAGTGTATATTCCCAGTAGTAGACTTTCTGGGTCAAATGTTATCTCTATTTCTACAGCAAATGACTCAGGTCCTCCTCAGTTTCAACAAACAAGGTGGCATTAATGCAGGTTGTTAATGAGTCTTCCTTCAGTCCTGACACCACATATTCCTCATAAAGCCCAGCATGCTGGATGATCTGTTCTACATATAGATTGAAAAGGTATGGAGATAGGATTCATCACTGACATGTTTCCTTATTTTGAATCATGCAGTGTTTTCTTGCTCTGTTCTGACAGTTGTCTCCTGTTCCAAGTATGTTTCAAATAAGCACTATCAAGTGTTCTGGGCTCCCCATTCTTCTCAGAGTTAGCCACAGTTTGCATATACCTTTTCATAGTCATTGAAACACAGATAGACATTCCTCTGGTACTCTTTGCTTTCAGCCAAGATTCATCTAACATTAGCTATAATATCCCTAGTACCATGGCCTCTTCTACACCAAATCTGCATATTTGGCAGTTCTCTGCTGTTGTGCTGTTCCAGTTGTTTTGAGATAATTTTCAGAAGGGTCTTGTTTGCATTTCATATTAAAGATATTGTTTGATAGTTTCCTCATTCTGTCTCCTCAACTCTTTTTGGACTGAAAATAAATATAGTTCTCTTCCAGTAATTTGGCTAGGTGGTTATCCTCCAAATTTTTTGGCACAACTTGGTGATCATGTCCAGGGCAGCGTCTATTTGTTGAAATATGTCATTTGGCATGCCATCAATTCCTGGGGCCTTTTTTTTTGCCAGTTCCTTCAGAGCAGCTTGAACTCCCTCCTTCATCCCCATAGGCTCTTGATCATATGTTGGTTCAGAAAATTATTCTGTTTCAGCCAATTCTTCTTGGTACAGTGAACGTATACTCCTTAAATTTGTTCTTTAGTTCTGTCAGCTTAAGAAATGCTGAATGAGTTCAGCCCTTTTGATTTTCTGACTCCACCTCTTTACACATTTCATTATAATCCTTTGCTTTATCTTTCCATACTACCCTTGAAAATCGTTGTTGGGCTTCTTAACTTCTCGCTTTCTTCCCTTTGCTTTGGCTTCTTGGCCTTCTAGTGCAATATTCAGAATTCCTTCTGACATACATCTTGGTCTTTTCTTTCTCCTCTGTCTTCATAATGATTTTTGCATTCATCCTGGATTATACTCTTGATATTCTCTAACAGCTTATCTGGTCTTTGTTTGTAGCGTTCGAGGCCTCAAACCTGTTCCTGAGATGGCTTTGAAATGCATGTGGGACAGACTCAAGGTCAAATTTTGGTTCCTGTGGATGTGATTTAACCTTCTTTAGCTTTAATTTGAGCTTGCATATGAGTAGTTGATAGTCTGTTACACAATCAGCACATGGCCTAGTTTTCAAGCTGAAATTGAGCTTCTCGAGTGACGCATTCTAAAAAAGTAATTGATCTTGCCTTCAGGTGAAACTCATGGGTGTAGTCTGTGTTTATGTTTGTTATAAAAGATATTTGCAATGAATAAATTGATTGTACATAGTTCTAGCGTTCTTTCTCCAGCCTCATTTCTGTCACCAAGTCTATGTTTTCCAATTACTGATCCTTCTCCCTGTTCCCAAGTTTTGCATTCCAGTTACCTGTTATTATTAATGCATCTTGATTGCATGTTCTATCAATTTCTGACTACAAAACGTAGTTGTTTTTGTTAGTGCCATCGAGTCATAGACAACACATAACGACCCTATGAATGAAATACCTGAACACTCGTATAACTTATATCATTTCTCCACATTCATAGAGTTTCCAGAGGCAAGCCATTTTGGAAGTGGATTCCACTAATGCTTCAAAGCTTATTTTTATTGGGAAGCTCCGCTAAACACCATCCACCATGGGTAACCATTATCACATTTGACACATCAGTGTCACAGTGTTTAGCATCGCAGAAACTATAAGTTACTTCTGTGCAGCAAATGGACAGACCAGTGCTATATCACTTAGAAGAATGTTTGTATGAATAAAAACTTGTGTGTATAAAAAACTTTTTTTCCAATTAGGTGAAAAGGAAACCTACTGACTAGGAAAAAAAACAGTTGACAATGCTATCTCATATAAGAGTCTCATAA
>NW_006399832.1:13015214-13035140 GCF_000299155.1 Elephantulus edwardii | reverse complement strand
CCTCAGTTTCAGCAAGCAAGGTTGTGTCATCTGCATAACGGAGATTGTTGATAGATCTTCCACCAATCCTGATGCCACATTGATATGAACTATGAATTACTATGAAATGGCTACTGCTTGCAAAGTTCCCCATGTAGCATTTGTTTAGAGTACTTTGCAAGGATGATTTTCTGTGGGGAAATGGTACCGTACCAGCCACCTCAGGAAATGAATGACAGTGTAATCAAAAAGTAAGAATAAAATTAGAACTAGCTCCAGTAACTCGGAAACTGAGGTAATGGTTCAGCTAGAAGCAGCACTGAGTAGGCCACTTTGGGCTTCTTTTTCAAGTTTACTTTGCTAAATAAGTAAGATGAAGTGAGTTTTATTTATGTAATACTGCAACTGCTTGATAGTTCAACAAAGTTTACTGAGTTTCCAATGTCTTCATTTCAGGAACTGAATGCAGTGGTTTAACAAAGTTTCTTTTGTCTTTTAGAGCTTTGGTGTTTGTAATTTCAGAGTTGATAAGTTGCTAAGACTAATTGAACAAAGCAGGCCTAATCAGCTCTTTTAAGAGGGGAAATTTATGAGCTTCCCATATTCATCTGATTGAAGAAAATGAAGATGCCACAAGGAGTAAGAGATTCAGGTGTAGATAACCTTTTGACACATGAGAGGGGAACAAGGTTGAGTGTGAGGGCAAATGTGAGAGCAAGGACAGTTGTGCAGAGAAGATTTATTAAACACTTTTTTATGGTCCTCTAGCCTTTGTATTTTGTTAAGCTTGAAGAGATAAGAGAAACCAAAACATCCTCTCTATCATTCAGGGAATTTATCTGGTTGGGGAAACAGAACTTAAATTATCATGGTCTCTTAACTCTCAGTTCTTCATGAATCCTATTTAGGAATTTGAGTGGTTGCCTAGCAGAGCAGATGTTTGTTGAAAGGTCCTGAAAAATGGCAGTTATGAGAGATTCACATCTAGGTGTAGATTACGTGTTTGTATTTAGAAAGATTCACACTAGCACAAACACTAATTGTGTACCGAATACTTCAGATGGCCAGTACCACAGAAATTTCATGAAGAAATAAGTGTCGGTAAGCCAGACTATGAAGTTGTTGTTTTTGTTAATTGCCATTAAGTCTATTACCACTCATAGTGAACTTATGAACAAAATCTTGTGAACCCTGCGCCATCTTCATTGATATACTTAATCCTATGGCTACAATCACTGTGTTAATCCATCCATCTTTTTGACAGTCTTCCTCCCTTTCTCTCATCCTTAACTTTCCCTTGCATTATTTCCTTTTCCAAGGACTAGTCCCTCCTGACAATATGGCCAAAGTATACAAGGCAAAGTTTCACCATTCTTGCCTCTTAATGTGCACCTTAATTGCATTTTGTCCAAGACACTTGTTCTTTAGACAGTGCATGGTAGACACAGTACTTTTCTCTAATAACACAATTCAAATAAATCAATCCTACTTCTGTCATGCTTATTTATTGTCTAACTATCAGATAGATATGAAGCAATTGTATCTACCATGGCACCTGATTCAAACCATGGTTAGACTATGAAAAGAAGGAAGGATTTACTTAGACTCAAGAGAATAGTCTAATGTATACTCAAGTAAGCTAATGTATCCTCTCCAGACAATTTTTCATATTATTATCATATAAAGGTGACATCTAAGATGACTCAGAAAGGATTATAGCAGCCTCCTTAAAAATAATGTTATCCTTCTGGGTTTTTAATGGAAACTTTTATGAAAGTGACACATTTATGTTCAAAGTTAATTGATGACAGAATAAGTAACCACTGAAAGAAAATAATGGGATGAATTTACTTTATAATATTTGTAATCTATATCATGTTGCCCAATGAGTACATATTGTTATTTTTTTTCAAATAATAATGAGTTTTAGTGTTCCATTCTATGTTTCTTGTCTAATGGAAATATGGAGCTCTGGGGGCCTAGGGGTGAGAAACTGTGCCGCAATCCCGAAGGCACATGGTTTGAATCCACCAGCTGCTCTGCAGGGGAAGGATGGACAATACTCTCCCACATGGTTAAACTTTCTCTGAAAACCTGCTAAAGGGCGTCTAGGGGTCAGCTCTGAGTCGATGGTACATAACAACAATGAAAACAGGAGGGGTTTGTGTGTGTGTGTGTGTTGGTGTGTGTGTGTAACACAATTTTAGAAAAGCATAATTTAAAAACCTGAATATTTACACAGGCATGCCACACCTATTTGTTCCCAAACTTAAGATAAAACATGGATTTTAAATTCTTTTGATCTTTACATAGTTTCACAAGGATAAATACAGTTGCTATAAAATATGTTTCCAAATGAATGTTGACTAGCACTTGGTTTCTGTAACAATACTTGGTTAACATTTATCTAAAATTATAATAATTCAAGTAGCACACATAACTTTACTATCCTGGTGAGTTACATTTATCTAGATAATAAAATTTTTAGGTCTTATGCCTGAAAGATGATAAAGTCCACAGGCTTTTCTTGTTTATCTATTGACATTTCTTCTTCAACTTAATATTTTAGGTTTACATACATCTTATATATCTACCTTTCTTTAAGCAAAATAATAAAAGAACTGCTTATCCTCCTTCTAAAGTAGTATGCTCCAAAAGCTCTAGGATTCTGATCTCATTAGATGTTGTTGTTGTTCTTTTGAGTGGAATATGACTCATAGCAACCCTGTGAACAGCTCACATGAACCCTTTCTTATCTGGTTCCATCCTAATCATCTCTCACACACTGGAGTCCATTGGTGAAGTCATCATATCAATCCTTCCTCTCCTTTCTTATCCTTTCCTTCACAGATTCTCCATTTTTCCAAGCATCATAACCTTTTGCAAGGAATATCCTTGCCCAAGTACATAGCCAAAGTATGAGAATCAAAACATCACAATCTTAGCCTACAAGACACATTCTGCCTAGTGTAATGTTTTATTAGTTCATTGTTTTTCAGTGCTACGTAGTATTCCATTGTGTGAATATAGCACCCTAGAGCATATCATGGTGAATTAAATATCCCAGTTACAAAAGGATAAATACTGCATAGCACCACAGTTACAAAGCAGGTCTGACATAAGGAGTTGAGAGGAGTTGAGAATAAGCATGACTAATATAATGACCAATATGTTGGAACAAATGAAAGAAAGCTGTCTAAAAGGAATATATGATTAAGCATTATATCTTCAACAACCCAGAATATGAGATATATTATTGCAAAAAGGACTGAGGGGGAGGGAAGAGGGAGGTAATTGAGCAAGAATTAATTACTATTTTAAAAAAAGTAAACTGGGGAAGGGAATGGGAAGGATGGGGTAAAATGTGCAACAGTGAATGCATGAAAATCTAACTTCTCTGTAAACATTCATCAGAACACAATTAAAGTAAAATTTTCTTTTAAAAAAGAAGCATTCTGGCTGTGCTTTGTGCAGGTTAGATGGTGCTAGTGTTATGTGCCATTAAGTTGACTACAACTCATAATGACCCTATAAACAATAACACTGAACTACTTCCTACTTTAAGACAATCTTATTGTCTCTGTTACACCTGCCCTCTTTGTCATAGTGTGGAGTTTGTCTCTCAAAACAGATTGTCTAGTGTAGATGATGACTGTGTAGAGGAGTGGGACTGTGCAAGTTATTCACAAAAGCCATCTGCCATTCCACAAGAGGTTTGGCCAGTCTCAACAATTTACAAGAGGTTTGTCTAATCTACCCAAAAAGTGAACTCTAGCTGCAGATAATAGAAATTATTCCTATACCAGAATAGATTCTGTACTTAGTCAGAACATACAAACTTCCCCCAACCCAGGATGATAGCAGCAGGGATGGCTGAACCAGAGAACTGGATGTGAGATGGGACATTGGGAGGAGGAAGTCAATATAGGCAGGACTGAGAATTTTGCTGGACAATATATGGAGGAAGCCAATATAGTAGGACAGAGTACTTGGGAACCCTTAGAGCAATGAGACTTGAGGCTGACGTACCTAAGTACACATTTTGGGAGTTGTTTTGACTGTATTTTGTTATTAATTTGAAGTATAACGTTTTTAATATTCCAATATGGTTCTTTATGGTCTGTGAGCTATCACGTCTTATTTTGGGCCCAGCCAAGCAGTAAGATTGATGTTGAGATGTGTATAAAGAAGTATGGAAGCATCGAGGACATGTGTGACCACATGGGAATTGGTTTTGTGTTATTGATGCTGTGGGTGTGGATAGTATCCTCCAGTGAATTTGGTAAAGATAAGATATGGCGCTCCCTACATGACCCTTGATCTTTTTACACACAGTCATTGTGTCAGTCCAACTCATCCAGAGTCATCTTCTCCTGAATGGTCCCTCCAACCTTCCAAGCATGCTGCATTTCTCCAAGTACTGGTCCCTCCTGACAATATGTCCAAAGTATGTGACACGGAGTTTTAAAATCCTTGCTTCTAAGGATGGTTTCACCCTCTCCAGGACATACCTGTTTGTTCTCTTGGTAGTCCGTGATATGTTCAATACTCTTCTCCAGCACCAATTCTTCTTCGATCATCCTTATTCATTTCCCAGATCTGAAATGCATAGGAAGTAATTGAAAAGACTATGGCCTGGATCAGGTGCACCTTAGTCTCTAGACTGATGATGTTACTCTTTAGCACTTTGGAGAGGTCCCTGACTTCAAAGTTTCCCAAAATAACTTACCTTTTGATCTCCTGATTGCTAGTGTCAAGAATGTTGATTATGGATGGGAGCAAGATGAAATTGTTAGCAACCTCAATTTTCTTCATCTATCATGATGCTGTCGCTTGACCCAGTTGTGAGAATCTTTGTTTTCTTAATGTTGAGATGCACACAATATTAAAGACTGAATCCTTGACCTTCTGCAGCAAACTCTTCAAGTTCTCTTCAGTTTTGGTGAGCAAAGTTTTATTATCTGCATAACTCAGGTTCTTAATAAGTCTTCCTCTAATCCTTATGCCACATTTTTCTTTATAAAGTCCAGCCTTCCAATTGATCTATTTTGCATGTAGATTGAAAATATAAGGAGAAAGGATAAAGTGAAGTGGTGTTGTTTTTACTTGCTGTCAAGTACGACTCATAGTGACCCCATGAATTAAAGATCTGAACCTTGTTCTATCCTATACCATCCTCACATTTCCTGACACAAGAGCCCATTACAGCAGTCTCCATGTCAGTCCACCTGGTTGAGGGTCTTCCTATCCTTCCCCGACCCTCCAGCCTTCACAGAATCATGTTCTTCTACAACGAATAGCACCTCCTAGCAACATGTCCAAAGTAGGTGAGGCAGAGTCTCTTCATTTTTTACTCCAAAGAGTATTTTGACGGCACCCTCTCTAAGACATATCTGTTTGTTCTCTTGACCATCCATGGGATGTTCATTGCTCTTCTCCAACACCACAGCTCAAAGTAGTCAATTCTTTTCCTGTCACCCTTATTCGTTGTCCAGCTATCAGATGTACAGCAAGTAATTGGAAAGACTATGGTCTGAATCAGATGCATCTTATTCTTCAAACTGACGTCGCTACTCCTGCCTAATTTGGAGAGGTCCCTAACTGCAGATTTTCCCAGTGCATATGTCTCCTTATTTCCTGACTGCAGTTGCCAAGGTTGTTAATTGTGAATGCAAGCAAGATGAAGCTATTGACAGTTTCAGTCTCCTCTCCACCCATCAAGATACAGCTTATAGGTCCAGTGCTAAGAATCTTTATTTTTCAGGGGAGCTCTGGTGGCCTAGTGGCAAGAAACTGCACTGCAGTCCCAGAGATGCACAGTTCAAATCCACCAGATGCTCTGCCGAGGAAGGAGGGACAATTTCCTCCTGTACCAGTCAGATTCGATTTGAAGGTACACCACACAAAAATAATAAAAAATTTAAAAAATATTTTTAAAAAAATAATATTTATTTTCCTGACATTAAGAAGCATTTCAGACCGAAGGTGCAATTCATACCTTTTAAAGTGAGATATAGTGTAACATAAATGAGAAATCAAGGAAATTGGTTTTGTTTTAGCTGCTGAAATATATATGTGTGTGTGTGTGTGTGTGTGTTTTAGACCGAATCTCAGTATCTTTATCTTCTTTATCTTTTAAATAAAAAGGAGAACAAAGATTCAGAGTCTGTTTTTATCCTTGTAATCATGGTTTTAAAACATCTATAATAGTCTTACATCTCTCAATACAAACCCTTCAACTCAATATTTCTTAATTAGATGAATTCAGCATCATCCAAATATGAAATAGACTGGGGTATATAAATTCAGAACATTAAATTCTACACCTATCATGCCATTGGGATCAGAATGAAGCTTTAGAAGAAAGAGTTTTATTAGTACTAGGAAGAGTTTGGGTATGCATGAAGATAAATTTGACTTTCTCTGAACTTTGGCTTACACATCCTCCTCTGGCTAGAAATCTCATCACATGCAATTTAGAGCATATTTGCTCTATGAACTGTAACACAGAGAGCAATAAACAGATTTACGAGATGGCAAAGGTGTAGGAGAAATGGAGTTCTATAGCGAAGTTGTAAAGCCAATGGAAACTTAAAGGCTATTGCCACAATTTTAACATTTACCTTTCAAGAGAGCTTTTGTGTTCGTATGAATCTTTTAACTTCTTAGAGGCTTCTCAGCTAGTTCAGTTTTTTTAAAGTTCCATCACACTTTAGTGTTTATTAAAACAATTACATTTTCACTGTATGTCAATGCCAGACACCTATATTCTTATTCATATGTTTGCAATGTTTCTCACTTTAAATTGCTACTATACAACCTTGTCTACTTCACAGCAGTCTTTTTTTCTATTTTTTTTTTCTTCTCAGTACTCTACTGAAACACTTCTCTTCGGGTAAAGAAACACACCTTTCCTTTTTGTTTTCACTTCCATTTCAGGAATTAAATGTTTTCAGTGAGTTGATAGCAAGTAATTATCTAAAATTTTTGGAAATAAAGTAGAAAAGAAGCTTAAAATGTACAATAAAACATAATTGTAAATTACAAAATCAAAGTACAGTTCTAGGCACCAAATAATGACCAATCAGTTAGGATTCAATATTTCAGTTTTAGCTCTGCTACAGTCGTGTAATGTCTCATTCATGTCTCTCTCCTCTTGAATATTCTTGGGTTGTGCATCATTTATTCAGCCTCACAAATGCTGTTGCATTGTGATGTTGTAGCTCACTTTTGCTTGCTTCAAGCATTATCCTTCAGAGTTCATATTGCTTCCCTTACAAATAGAATTTTCCACATCCTGAACAGCTATGCCTGCAGAGCATTTACTAGCTACTGTCCCGTGAGATCCCTTGTGTACCACATACTAAAATCACTCCTCAGCTCATTGCTATGCTATGCATCATTGTAACCTACAATTAAGAGTAGTTCATTTTTTTAGACACCAGAAGAAACAAGTTTTCAAAACTGAAGCATGACACAGAGTAATTGTGAACTCTTCAAGTATTTTTTTTAAAAATAAAACTTTTATTTTATACTGGTTTGCATAAAAGCATTATTTTCACAATGGATCTTTCTCATTTCCTTCTCCCACCCTTCCCTCAGCCCATAAAATTGTGTGAACCTATGATTACTCCCCCTGCCCATCCTTGCCCCTCTGTCCACCACCCCCTTAGATACTCATACCCATTTTACTTGTTATCTATTTCTATAATGTCTTATACAGTATTTGCCTTTAAGGGACTAAGTTCACTTAGCATACTGCTCTCTATTTTCTCCCAATTTAGATAGTGATTTTCAAAATCATTGCTTCTATATGCTAGTATTTCACCATTTGAATATATCACAGTTTTCTCAATCCATTTGATTGTGGTTGGACATTTGGGCTGTTTCCATTTTCTTGCAATAGTCAATAATGTTGCTATCACTATTAGTGTATAAGTCTTCATTTTGTCTCCATTTTAATTTTCTTGGGGTATATCCCAAGTAGTGAAATAGCAGGATCATATGGACTTTCTGCATTCAGCTTTTTAAGGAAATGCCAAATTGCCTTCCAGAGTTGCTGTGATATTTTACAGTTCCACCAACAGTGTATGAGGGTCCCTTTATGTCTACATCCTCTCCAATATTTATTGCTTTCTATCTTTTTAAACACTGACCCTGCTGATGTAGTGAGATGGTATCTCACTGTGTTTTTGATTTGCATCTCTCTTATTGCCAGTGGTTTTGAGCATTTAATCGTATGTCTTTTGGTCAGCAGAATAACTTCTCTATGGAAAGTCTCTCCATGTCTTTTTCCCATTTTTTGATTGGGTTATCAGTGTTTTTCTTGTTGAGGTACCGTAGGATTTTGTAAACATTGGATATAAGTTCCTTGTCCGAAATGATTCTGCCAAATGTTTTGTTTGGGTTTTTTTTTTTTTTCCTAGTCAGTAGATTTTCTTTTCACTACATTGGAAAATGTTTTTGATGTGCACAAAGATTTAATCTTTAGTAGGTCCCATTAATCAAATTTATCCTCTCTTGGTTGTGTATTTTTAACTGTATTTGTCAGCTTTTTATACCATGAGCAAGGCCTTCTAAGCTTAGTCCTACTTTGTCTCTTATGATCTTTATGGTTTTAGGCCTCACCCTTAGATCTCTCTGATCCACCCTGAGTTGATTTTTGTGTGTGGAAAGGAGTGTGCATCCTGCTTCAGATTTCTGCAGGTAGCAGTCCAATTTTTTTGCCAGCACCATTTGTTGAAGAGATTTTGTTTCCCCATTTGATAAGTGTGTTTTGTTTTGCTTTTTGTTGTTGTTGTTGTTGTTTTGTTTGTTTGTTTGTTTTTTGTCTACTATCAGATTACCATAGATATATGGATTAATTTCTGGGTTCTCAATTCTGTTCCATTGGTCTATGTGTCTTTCCTAGTACCAGTACCATGCTGTTTGGGTTATTACAGCTGTGCAGTCATTTTTAAGATTAGGGTGTACTACGCCCCCCACTTCATTCTTGTTTTTAAGAAGTGCTTTGCTTATTTGGGGTCTCTTTCCTCTCCAGATAACCATGCCACCTTTTCTATCTCTGAAAAATGAATTTGGTATCTGTATTGAATTGCATTAAACATATAGATTGCTCTTGGTAAGATTGTCATTTTTACTGTATTGAGTCCTCCTATCCTGAATGAACTTTTGTTATTTACTCATCACTCTATCTATAGAGACCCTGTATTATTATTATTCCAAGGCTGTAAATCAGAATGAGAAGAGACTGACCATCTTTTTTTTTTTGTGGACCCACTGGTGGATTCAGGCTGCCAGAGTAACCAGCACAATTCACTCTAGACTGTCCCATGAGAGTTTCCTGTATCTATAATTAGCTGTTCATATTTTCACAGCCAAAATGAAGAGCTTATCAGTTTCTAGTGTTATTTAGTTATACAGAGGCATTTAATGATGCTTCAGTCAGACAGAACCCACACCAAACATAGAAAGGACATTTGCTTGTTTAGTTAATTAGCTGCCTTCATTCCTTTTTTATAAATCTAGATTTCTTATTAAAGTGGCATTCTAGCATTTCATTTCACACTGCACTTCATTAGACAGACTGTAATTTTTCATCTCAGATGTGAACAAAGTTTTTTTTTAAAGTTACTTACAGGACTAGGCAACTGGTATGACAGTTTGAAAGAGTTTGCTTCATTCACAAATGTATATGTATAGTTAATGCTGGTTTTAGTTCATTGTTCAAGTTAACCAAGTAACTGGAGGGAAGGTATCCAAGTCCTCTGTATTTACACAGTATCCACTCCAAAAAGAACATATTAGAAAACCCAGCAAATATGATGAAATCCATAAATTTTTAACTGAATGTTGATATCATACTTAGAATATTTATAGAGCTGATTTAATGTAATGTTAGGATTACTGATCTTGAAATTTGGAAAGTCAAGCATTAGATAATTAAATGCTAGGTAATTCTAAAATGCATCATATCCTGTTAAAAACAAAAACTAGCTTTGAAATAACCTACACCTTCATTTTCATGTTGTTGTTGTTATGTGCCCTCGAGTCATTTCCAACTCATAGAGACCCTATGCACAACAGCCCTAAACCCTGCTCTATCCTGCGCCAACCACACCACCTCTGACACACCCATCCCGATTACCCCAGTCACCGAATCAATCCATCTCATAGAGGGTCTTCCCCTCCTGCGTTGTCCCTCCACCCTCCCAAGCATGATGTCCCTCTCCAAGGACCCGTCCCTCCTGGCAACATGTCCAAAGAATATCAGATGAAGCCCCAGAATCCTTGCCTCCAAGGAGTAGCTTGGTTTAATCCTCTCCAAGTTAAATCTGTTTGTTTTCCTGGCAGTCCAGGGTACATTCAGTACCCTTCTCCAGCACCACAGCTCAAAATCATCCACTCTCCTTCTGTCCTCCCTAGTCATTGTCCAACTCTCTGATGCATAACAAGCGATTGCAAATACCATGGCCTGTATCAGGCGCACCTTAGTCTCCAGAGAGACACTGTTGCTCCTGAGTACTTTAGAGAGGTCCCTAACAGCAGACTTTCCCATCGCGATACGCTTTTTGATTTCCTGACTGCTGGTGCCAAGAGTGTTGACTGTGGAGCCGAGCAAACTGAAGCTGTGAACAATCTCAATCGTCATCCATCCTGATGCTGCCAATTGATCCAGTGGTGAGAATCTTTGTCTTCTTGACATTGAGCCTCAGTCCATACTGAAGGCTGCAGTCCTTGACCCTTCGCAGCAAGTGCATGAGGTCCTCCTCAGTTTCAGCAAGCAGGGTTGTGTCATCTGCATAACGGAGATTGTTAATAGACCTTCCACCAATCCTGATGCCACAAGTCTCCTCATAGAGCCCGGCCTCTCGGATAATTTGCTCTGCATACATGTTGGAAAGGTATGGAGACAGGATGCATCCCTGGTGTACACCCTTCCCAATTTTGAACCATGCAGTGTTACCCTGCTCTGTTCTGACTACTGCCTCTTGGTCCAAGTATAGGTTTCGTAGTGTTGTGAATAATGTTTTGGTATTTTGTTATGTTAACCTTCATGAAAAAAGCAAATTTGAGGTGAAAAATGTGTTATGTTTTAAGAGCTACATTTCTGTATCTTGTAACATCATCTTGAGTTGAACATGTACCCTTTTTGTTAGTTTCTTTCATTCATATGTGTTTGTGTATATGTATGAACTTTTTATTAAGAATTCATTGGAAGTTTAAAGGACAGATCAGTAAATTGTTTTTACACTCAATAATTCACATGCTGCTTTGTAACATTGATTACAGTTTCCACAATGTAGCATCACTCATCCTACTTTCTTTCTAGGACTTTCAATTCCAATTCCATCCTCCTTCTTGCTAGCACTTTAGTCTTCTGAACTAGCAAAAATGCTGCCCTTTTGATTTTGAATGGTTATAATTGTAAGAAATATATGATTCCCTAGAGTTCTTCACTTTACAGACTACCCTATGTTTTTCACTCAAATTGAACCAGAGAGATGAGAACATGCTCAGATTAGATTATTCTTTAGGGAATTTCACTGGTCTCCATACCACAATTAGGCCTGGTTTGTTTGGTTTCTAATGATTTTGAGTTTTTGTTCCATATTTTCCTTTCGTTCAACCAAGGATCTTCTAATCTAATCTTGAGTGTTGTTCTCCGTGGAGCACAGCTTGTACCTACTACTTCTTCTGGTTTTAAGATTGTGGATGGTAACTTTCATATGTTCCATTAGTTCTTTTGTCATTTTTCTTGTATCTTTTCTTTTCTTAACTATTCTTTATAGAAAGAGATCAGTAATTGCACCTCAGATGACCACTCACAAGTTCTTAAGGCATTAGTTTCAATTTCATTTTAGACTGTGTTGTGCCAATTGACTTTTCGGGAGGTTTTGGTTCAATTTTTTAAAATTTTAATTGAGATTTTATTGTAAATTTATAAAGAATTTGGATTTCTATTCATTCATTGTTGTACATTTTCCTCCCTGTCCCCTTACCCCCAGTTCATTTTTTTTCCTTAGAAAAAAAGTTCTTTCATTATTATTCAGCCCCTCCCACAGACCAATTTACTATGCAGCTCTTATTCTGGACTATTGTTGCACCAATAATAACTAAATATATATTCCTTTTATACAGTTCTTTCCCTTGTCCTTTTCAATGCCATGTACATTACTTATCACTTTTTAGTTTCCCCACAACCCCTTTTCAGTCCTGTTTTCTGTAACAATGCCATTATATAGTATTTGCCTTTTTGTTACTGAGATATTTTACTCAGGATAATGTCCTCCATGTCACCCATTTTGGATAATATTTCATGAGTTCTTTGTTTTTCAGTGCTGCATAATATTCCATTGTGTGAATATGCCATGACTTCTCTATACATTCATTAGTTGGTGGACACTTAGGTTGTTTCCAACTCTTTGCTATTGTCAACAAAGCAGCAATAAACATGGGTATACATATATCTGCTTGGATGGAAGTTATGATTTCTTTATGGCATATTCCCAGTAATGGAATATCTGGGTCAAATGGTATTTCTATTTCCAACTTTTGGAGGAAGCGCCATACTGCCTTCCATAGTGATTGCACCATTTTACACTCCCAACAACAGTGGAGGTTCTCCACAACCTTGCCAGCATTTGTTCTTTACAGCTCTGTAGAATTTTGCTATTCTTACTGAGGTGAGATGATATCTAATAGTTGTTTTAATTTGCATCTCTCTTAGAAGTAGGGATTTTGAACATTCCTTCGTGTGTTTGTTCACCATCTAAATGTCTTCTTTGGTGAAGTATCCATTCATATCCTGTGCCCATTTTGCAATAGGGTTATTTACCTTTATCTTGTTGTGGTGCTCAATTATTCTATAAATTCTAGATATAAGTCCTTTGTCTGACATTTCATTATCAAATATTTTTGATAATGAAAGTCTGTGGCTTTCCTTTTAACCCTGTTGGAAAAGTTTTTGTGTGTGCATAGGGATTTGATTCTTAGAAGGTCCCATTCATCTATTTTATCCTCTTCTGGTTGTAGGGTTTTTAGGATGCTTAGAAGACTGTTCATGTTGTGAATTATTGTTTCTAGGATTCTTCCAAGCTTTTCTCTAATGAAGTTTATGTCCTTGGTATTAGTCCTTTATATTTTTTACTATGTTGAGGAAATTCCGTTCTATTCCTATTTTGTTGAATGTTTTAACCAGGATACGGTATTGGAATTTGTCAAAGGCCTATTCAGCATCAATAGATATGATCACGTGGTTCTTGTTTTTTGTTTTGTTAATGTGATGAATTACACTGATTGCTAAACCATGCTTGCATATCTGTTATGAATCCCACTTGGTCATGGTAAATTTTTTTTACTGTATTGTTGGATTCTATTGCCCAGGATTTTATTCAGGATTTTTGCACAAATGTTCATGAGAGATACTGGCCTATATTTTTCTATTTTGGTGGTGTCTTTACCTGACTTTGGTATCAAGGATATGTTTGCTTCATAGAATGAGTATAGGAGAAGTCCATCTTCTGTTTACTGAAATAGTTTATGTAGAATTGGTTAAGAGTTCTTCTCTAAATATTTGATAAAATTCACTTAAAAAACTATATGGTCCAGGGCTTTTATTGGCTGGAAGTTGTTTTATTACCTTTTCAATTTCTTCTTTTTTAATGGGTCTGTTCAAGTATTCAATTTCTGTTTGTGTTAGTTTATGTAGGTTATGATTTTCTATTTGTCCATTTGCTCTAGGTTTTCATATGTGCTTGAGTATAGTTTTTCAGAATATTCAGTTGTTAACCTTTTTATTTTAGTTGGCTCCGTTGTGGCATTTCCCATTTCATCTCTTATTCAGATGTTTGTGTTTTTTTCCCTTTTCTTTGGTTAGCTTTACTAGTGGATTGTTGATTTTATTGACTTTCAAAGAATGAATTCCTGATTTGATGGTTTCTGTTGTTTTTCTGTTTTCTATTTCATTTATTTTTGCTCTAATGATTATAATTTCAGGTTTTTTAGAGGATGTCAGATTTTCAAGCTATTCTTTTTCAGTGTGTTGGAGATGTGGGTTAGAGAGTCAATGGTCAATTTTTCCGTCTTTTAATGTGCTTGCTTTTCTTAAAAAAATGTGTTTGCTTATTGCTGTAAGTTGACCTACCTCTAATTACTCTTTGGCTGTTTCCTACAGGTCTTAGTAAGTGATGTTTTCATTGTAACTTGTTTCAAAAACTTTTTAACTTCATTTTTTATTTCTTCTAGTACCCACTCATTTTCAAGCAAGGTGTTGTTCAGTCTCCAAATGTATGGATTTTTCCTTCTTTATCCTCATTATTAATTTCTAATTTTGTAACATTGTGGTCTGAAAAGATGCTTTGTATTATTTCTATGCTTTTGAATTTATTGATGTTTGCCTTGTGTCTTAAATGTGATCTAATCTGGAGAGCATTTCATGCACGTTGGAGAAAAAGGTATACTGTGCTTTTTCAAGGTGTATTTGCCTATAAATGTCTATGAGATTGAGTTGGTTTATTATATGGTTTAATTGGTTAGCATCTTTTTTTTAGTTTCTTTCTGGAAGTTCTTTTATTGAGAGTGGTGTATTGAAATCTCCAACTACTATAGTAGTATCTATTTCCTTTTTCAGTATTGTCAATGTTTGTTTTATATTTTTGGCAGAACCTTCATTTGGTGCATAAATATTTATTATTGTTACATCTTGTTCTGTTGACCCTTTTATCATTATGTAGTGACTTCCCTTGACTTTTATGATGGTTTTTGCATTGAAATGTATTTTATCTGAAATTAATATTAACACTCCTGCTTTTTTTCTGGTTGCCATTTGCTTGGTATATTTTTCCCATCCTTTCATTTTTAGTCTTTCTTTATCTTCATTTTTTGGTGTGTCTTTTGTAGACAGCATATTGATGGATTTTGTTTTTATACAATCTACTATTTTTCTCTTCGGGGGTGCATTTAAACCATATACATTCAGTGTGATTATTGAGAAGCAAGGTTTCATTGCTGTCATTTTGTTTCGTTCTTTTTGGTGGTACTGTTTGTTACTTTGGTCCATCCTGCTTTCTGTGGCACTTTAGTAACAAGGCCATCTCAGTATTTCCTGAAATGCTGGTCCTGCTTTTACAAACTCCCTGAGGTTCTGTTATTCTGGAAATATCTTGGATGGACAATTTGTTGGTTATAATATTCATTGTTGATAGTTCTGTTCTTTGAGTGTTTGATACATGTCATTCCATTTTCTCCTTGCTCACATGGTTTCTGCTGAGAAATAGGCACTTAATCTTATTTGCTCTCCCTTATAGTTTACTCCTTTTTTTTCTCCCTCTTTGCTTTCAGAATTCTCTCATCTTTCATTTCAGACAAATTTGATTATGATATGTCTTGGTGTTTTTCTTTTGGAATCTATTCTATATGGGATTCACTCAGCTTCTTGAATATATATTCTCTCATTCTTCATTATGTCTGGAAAGTTTTCTTCTAATAATTCTTCCACAGTTTTTTTTTGGTGACTTTATTTGCTTCCTCTTGCTCTGGGATTTCAACAATGTATATGCTATTTCTCTTCATGGTGTCCCACATTATTCTTAGGTTTTCTTCTTTTTTTCCTTCCTTTTTGATTCTGCTTTTTGTTCTAACAGCTCTGGTGACATTTCTATTTCACTGATTCTGTTTTCTGTCTCTTCAGCCCTGTTCATGCATCTGAAACATTGGTCCTCATATTTTTTATTGTGGTGTCTTGTTTTTCCAGAGCCTCTAATGCCTCATTTGTTTTATTTGCATTGTTTTGGAATTTTTTTAAGCTCTTCCTGGGTTTTGCTTGCAGTGTCCTGTAATTCTTCAAGTTTGTCTTTCACCATTGAAAATATTCAATCTTCGTTCTTTTAAATTCTGGGTGAGAAAATTCTATCAGACTTTCTGGCTTCAGGAAATGCATTGATTCTCTGTCAGTTTTGGGGGGTGGCATCTTGCTTTGAGCTTGTGCAGGGGGTAAGGTAGCCTGCTTCCAATGTGACATTCCTGTGGTAGAGTTTTTCATGTCTGGGGCAGTAGCAGGTTCTTGATCTGAAGACACCACTCTACAAGAGGGTGGGGCAGCTACCCTGTCTGTGTTTCTCTCTGCCTTTGACCCAAGGGAAAATAGTTCAGTATATAAAAGGTGAGTGGAAGCAGCCTCTTGTGTCAGACAACTACTGCATCTAGGGTAGCCCAGGGTGTTCTGGGCTAAAGGCAGTTGATGTGTTGGACATGAGGAGATGGCAAGATGGAGCACAGAGAACTGACTGGAACACCAGGAAACCTTGGTTTTCCCTTCAAGAACGAGTTCCAGCTGTCTTGTTCCCTTCTGATTGAGCTTACAGGGTCCCACATGCTCCAGGTAAACAACAGTGATCGCCTCCCACCCCCCTCCACCCCCTAAGCACTTCATTTAAGTTTTAGTACCGCTCCAGGTGCACATCATCTCCCAGTGTGGGTATAGTTGTCAGGACCGGAATTCCGGGTACAGGCCAAAGACATCAGGACCAGAGTTCCAGGTGTGGGGCATTGTTGCCAGGACTGGGGCTCATCAGCATAGGAGATCCGGACATGGGACGTCCATGTCGGGCCATTGGTGTCAGGCCAGAGTTTTGGGCGTGGGCCATGGGCATTGGGGCTGGAATTCCAAGTGTGGGGCATAGGTGCCGAGGCCAGAGTTCTAAGCATGGGGCGTGAGTGCCAGGGTTCCAGGCACGGGGCTAGGCATCAGGGCTGGGATAGAATTATAGGACTGGAATTCTGGGCACAGGGTGAGGGTGCTGGGTCTGGGCTGCAGTTCTGGGCTGGAGATCTGGTCATGGGCATGGGTGCCAGGGCTGGGGTTCTGGGCATGGGTCTTGGGCACTGGAGCAGGGCCAGAGTTCCAAGGCCAAGGTTCCAGGAGCGGTGTTTGGGTGCTGGGGCCAGGCCAGATTTCTGGGTGCAGGTTGGAGGTGATGAGATTAGAGATCTAAACTCACACTAAGAAATTATTGAGGAAGGTACCTATTTAGTTGACTGGATTCACGGCACGGGCCAGGGCATGGGACATAGCAGCTACCATGCTAGTTAAGTTTAAATACTCCAAAATTTTGGTTCTGAGCTGCCAGACCCAGTGACTTATTCCTTCAAGATTTGATTCTGGCCAAGATATTTTTCTAATTTCCCCCTGTGTAATCTATTTTTGAGCATATTTACACTACAGGCATATACATCTTTAGCAATTAACTGTCTCAGAAAATTCACTGGAGGGTCAGCTATGGGTCAGTACTAACTGTATGGTCCTCAACTCAACAATTTACATATATTTAGGAGATATAGTCCCAGTCTTCTTCCCACACTACTTCAGTTTGTGGGAAGCTTTTTCTATCTACATCTCAATTAATATATTATTGTTATTCCTGTTCTCATAGGTTCATATATTTTTATTTACTCTGTTCCTTTTAATTCTTTACTCCTCTCAGATATTTTCTTTGTCTTAAACTTTTTTTATTTCCTACACTACACACAATAATGAAAACATTTATTTAAACATACTTTTTCTTCACTGCTGTGAACAAAAATGAGAAAATAAATGAATGATCTCTACAGCTCCTATCCTTGACTATACATTTATTGTATAACAGCTGGTAGTACACATTTACAGTATTACCAACTCCTAAGGAATCACTGTGTATGGCAGCATAACATTTCTGAAATCTTTTGGTAAATGTCAAATATTTTTAAGCAATCTTTATAATTGGAGAATAATAATTTTTAAAACCTAAGTAATAAGCCATTTGACTGTCTGAGCCTTGATCTTAATCACAAACCACACTTTTACATTTACAATAATACCCTAATAGAATGGACTATCTGTAATGAACAATAGCTCTTATTGTTTTTAGATTGGATTTGAACATTACTTTTTGAATTGTCTTTAAGTATATTACACTTGCATATGAAATGATTAAAAAGTGGAAAATAATCCATTTCAGCTTCTGTTCCTAGAAATAAAATAACCATAATAAGTTAAAAAATTCCCTAAGGCATAGAAAGTTTTTCTTATTTAGAATTTTTATTTGTAAAACAATTTAAAGCATTTTTTAATTCTTTAAAACTGCTAGCCATATGTTCATTTAATTAGAAAGAAAGTATAGTAAAATTGAAAGTACACATTTTATCTGATCACAGTAAAATCTTCATATAAATGGTAATGTACCTAATAGATTTTATATATGCAGTTAGAGTCATGTAAAATGAAAGCTATTTGTAGAGTAATAAGTTTGGTTTCTTCAGTCAGAAAAGATTAACTAATATATGAAAAGATTTGTAATTTCCTTGATTACTTTATTATTCCTTTGAATAGTTTAGGATAAAATGAGTACAATTAAAAAATAGTATCTCCCCCCCAAACTGTTGAGATTAGCAAATGGGAAGTTTTGTTTACAGTTACAAGTAGTATGTTATCTTTTCAAGGAGAAGTTAATCTGCTTCTCCTGCAATCTACTGTGTAATTTGCTAAAATACAAGATTTAACTAAGCTTTAGTACTATAAAAAACCCTAATTCAATAAACCCCATTGCTCTCCAGTTCATTATGACTCAGAGCAACCTTCCATATCCTATTTCCAAATTGCAATAGGAAGAGATTGCCTGTATATCTACTTCTTTAGTATGATTTGGTGTGCCTTTGAGTCAGAACTGATGCAAACCTGACCCCCTCCAGTGGGTTTTCAGAGGCTATAAACCACATAGGATGAGACTTCCCATCTTTCTTCCACAGAGCAGTGAGTACATCCAAACCACTGCCTTTGAAATATCAACAAAACTGCTTATGCAAAACCTATAACTACACCAAATCATTATTGTGCAAACTGAGCAAAGGAGAACTGCATGGTTTAACATGAAGAGAACTGTGTGGCAGGGCTTTATCCTATCTCCATACTTACTTAAACTGTATGCTGAGCAAATTACTTGAGAAACTGACCTCTGTGAAGAAGAATGTGGCTTCAGGTTCAGAGGAGGTTTGATCAACAAACTGTGTTGTACAGATGGGACAGCCTTGCTTATTGGAAGAGAAGATGACTTGAAGCACTTGCTACAGAAGCTCAAAGAACAGAACTTTCAATATGGCTTACATCTTATAATGAAACAAAAATTCCCACCATTGAACCAATAAGCAACATCATGACAGATGGAGAAAAAAAAAATTTAAATTGCCAGTGATTTCATCTTTATTAGATCGACAAGCAACACCCTTGTTGCAGCAGTCAAGACATCAGGAGACATATAACACTGGAAAAGTGTGCAGTCAGGGACCTCTTCAAATTACTGAGTAGCATCTGAGAACTGGACTATGAATAAAGATGACAGAAGAAGAATTTGTGTCTTTGAGTCGTGGTACTGGAAAAGAGTGCTGAGGATCCAATGGACTGATGAAAGAACAAGAGGAAATGTCTGCACTTGGAGAAAGTGCAGGCAGGATGATACTTGGAGAGAATGATGGCAAAGCTTTGTCTTACACACTTTGAGTATATTGTTAGTAGAGACTGATCCTTGGAGAAGGACATAATGTTTAGAGGGATTGAAGGTTGACAAAATTGAGGAATACTCTCGATAAGGTGAACTGACAAAGTTGGTGAACGAGGAGAAGAATGTAGGTAATATGGATTGACACAGTGGGAGCTGCAATGAGCTCAAAAATTTCAGAAATGATGAAGATGGCTCAGGATAGACAGGATTCAGATCTGTTGTTGATAGGGTCACTATGAGTCATACCTGACTAGATAGCACCTGGCAACAACAAAGAAGTGTATAGGCACAGAAGATGGAATATTTCATTAAGGGCCAAGAAAATGGGTTCAATAATGTATACTGCACTGAAGCAGAGGAGGGAGAGAACCGTCTAAAAGAGAGATGTAACTGGGTATTTCTGTCATCACAGGAG
>NW_006399832.1:12985810-13014104 GCF_000299155.1 Elephantulus edwardii | reverse complement strand
GATGTCATTGCTCTTGAGAGGTCCCTCACAGCCGCCTTTCCCAATGCAATTCATCTCTTGATTTCCTGGCTGCTGTTACCAAGAGTGTTGATTGTGGAGCCAAGCAAACTAAAACTGTTAACTATCTCAATCTCTTCACTATCCATAATGATGCTGCCAATTGGCCCAGTGGTGAGAATCCTTGTTTTCTTGATGTTGAGCTTCAATCCATAGAAGAGGCGGCAGTCCTTGACCTTCTGCAGCAAGCACTTCAGGTCCTCCTCAGTTTCAGCAAGCAGAGTTGTGTCATCTGCATAACACAGGTTGTTGATGACTCTTCCACCAATCCTGATGCGACATTCTTCTTCGTACAGCACAGCGTCTCGGATGATCTGTTCTGCATACAGATTGAAAAGGTATGGAGACAGAATACATCCCTCATGGACCCCCTTCTTGATTTTGAACCATGTAGTGTCTCCTTGCTCTGTTCTGACAACTGCCTCTTGGTCCAAGTATAGGTTTAGCATTAGCACAGTCAAGTGTTCTGGGATTCCCATCCTTCTCAGAGTCAACCACAGCTTGTTGTAATCCACAGAGTCAAAAGCCTTTGCATAGTCAATGAAGCGCAGATAGACATTCTTCTCATTTTCTCTGCTTTCTACCAAGATCCATCTAACATTAGCTATAATATCCCTAATATCACGACCTTTTCTAAATCCAGCCTGTACATCTGGCAGTCCTCGACATATTGTTCCAAATGTCTTTGGGTAATTTTCAGTAGAATCTTGCTTGCTTGTGACATTAATGATATTGTTCAATAATTTCCGTACTTTGTTGGGTCACCTTTCTTTGGAATGGGAACAAATATCGATCTTTTCCAGTTGTGGACCAGCTGGCTGTTCTCCAGATTTCTTGGAACAACTTAGTGAGCACATCCAGGGCAGTGTCTGTCTGTTGAAATATGTCAATTGGTATGCCGTCAACTCCTGGAGCCTTGTTTTTTGCCAATTCCTTCAGGACAATTTGAACTTCCTCCTTTATCACCACAGGCTCTTGCTCATATGTCATTTCATGAAATTCTTCTGTGTCAGCCAATTCCTTCTGATACAGTGATTCTGTATATTCCTTCCATCTTCTCTTGATAGTTCCTGGATCATTTAACATTCTACCCAAAGTATCCTTAAGTATTGCCACCTGTGGCTTGAATTCATTTTCCAACTCCTTCAGCTTAAGAAACGCTGAGTGAGTTTTACCCTTTTGATTTTCTGACTCTAGCTCTCTGCACATTTCATTATAGTATCTTGCTTTGCAATCCCTGGCTGCCTTTTGAAATTTTCTGTTTAGCTTTTTGATTTCTTGGTTTCTTCCTTTAGCTTTGGCTTCTCAGCGTTCTAATGCAATATTCAGAGTCTCATCTGACATCCATCTTGGTTGTTTCTTCTTTTTCAGCCTTTGTAGTGGTCTTTTGCATTTTTCATGGACAATTTTCTTGATATCCTCCCAGAGCTTGTTTGGCCTATGCTCATTGGTGCTCAAGGCCTCACTATGTTATTATTTATATTGCTTATTTATATTATTTATTATAATATTGTTATATTATTAATTCATGTGGTTTGGGTATTTGTTATTTAAATTATAAATTCATGTGGTTTGGATTCACCAGATATTCCTTGGGAGAAAGATGAGTAATCTCCTTCTGTATGATTAACTGCCTCTGGTTTGATGGCTTATACCTCCTACCACTTCTGTCCTCCCATTTCCATTCTACTCCCCTGTGATATTGGTGCTCCTGGTGCAGGGGCGGCAGACTCCACATGCTGGGGCAGAATCCATGCGGCAGGATAGGCAGCCATCTGTGACCCAAACAACTATATACTTGGATGTCACTTGATGGCCTACAGGAATCAGATTGATTAAATCTGTGGGACAAATCATTGGAGAAGCTCAATATCACCTGTGAAAACTAGGTCCCATGCTGATTGTGGAACAGATCATCAACTACTTATATACACGTTCAAACTGAAGGTAAAGAAAATAAAATAAAATTGACTAGAATCTAAGTTTGACCTTGAGTATATCCCCCCTAAATTTAAAGACTGACTTAGAAATAGGTTTGATGCCTTGAATACTAATGAATGAAGACTAAATTAGCCACGGATAATATCAAGACTATCATCCCTGAAGAATGCAAAAGAACTTTACAAAGATGGAAGAAGAAAAAACCAAGATGGATGTTAGAAGAGACTCCAAATATTGCACTGAAGTGTCGAGAAGCCAAACAAAAGGAAAGAAATAAAAAATGTGAAGGAGCTGAACAAAAGATTTCAAAGCACCACAAGGGAAGAAAAAACAATGCATTATAATTAAATGTGCAAAAAGTTGGAGTTAGAAAATCAAAGAGGACTAACTCCCTCAGCATATCTTAAGTTGAAAGAATTGAATAACAAATTTAAGAATGTTGTGGGCAGAATACTGAATGACCCAGGAAGCATCAAAAGAAGATGGAAGAGAACACAGCATCACTATACCAAAAAGAACGAGCTGACAGAAGAATTTCATGAAGCAACATATGATCAAGTGGGAATGGTGATGAAAGGGGAAATTCAATCTACTGTGAACTAACTAGGAAAAACCATAAGGCCCCAGGAATTGACAATACAGCAGTTGACATATTTCAACAAACAGATGCAGCCCTGGACATGCTCACTAGGTTGTTCCAAGAAATCTGGAACACGCCTACAGCCACCAAGAAACCAGCAGCTCAAAAGAAACCTGCAGCATAAACTCAAATTCTCCATTGGAACAGCTTATTTTAAATAAATATCTAATCAAAAGGCAGTACAAAAAAAAAAAAAAAAAAAAATCTGGAACACAACTTACTGGCCAACTGACTGAAAGAAATCCATATTTATTCTCTTTCAAAGAAAAGGTGATCTTACAGATTGTGGAAATTATTGAACAATATCAATAATATCACATGCAAGCAAGATACAGCTGAGGATTATAAAAAAAATGACTGGAACAGTAAGTACATCAAAAGTGAACTGCCAGATGTGCAGGCTGCGTTTAAAAGAGGCCTTGGCACTAGGGGCATTATAGCCAATGTTAGATGGATCCTCTCTGAAAGAAGAGTACCAGAGGGATGTCTGTCTGTGTTTCACTGACTATGTAAAGGCATTTGACTATGTGGATCACCACAGATTATGGCTAAAATTAAAAAGAATGAGAATCCCAGAATTCTTGATTGCACTCATGTGAATCTGATTCTTGGACTAGGAGGCAATTGTCAGAACAGATCAAGGAGACATTTCATGGTTCAAGGTCAAGAAAGGCATATCCCGGGGATACATCTTATCTCCACACATTTTCAATTTATATGCTGAATTGATCATTCAGGAGGCTGGACTTTATGAGGAAGAATGTGGCATCAGGATTGGAGGGAGACTTATCAACAACGTGCATTATGCAGATGACACATTCCTTGTTGAAATGGAGGAGGATTTGAAGTGCTTGCTGAAGGAGGACAAGGACTGTAATCTTCAATATGGATTGAAGCACATCAAGAAAACAAAGATTCTCACTACTGGGCTAACTGGAAGCATCATGACAGATGGTAAAGAGATTGAAACTTACAGTTTCAGCTAGCTTGGCTCCACAATCAACACTCTTGGTAATCAACAGACAGGAATCAAAAGATATATTTCATTTGGGAAAATTTACTGTTAGAGACTTCTTCAAAGTACTCAAGAGCAATCTAGAGACTAAGATTGTGCCTTATCCAAGCTATAGTCTTCACAATTACTTGCTATGCATCAGAGACCTAGACAATAATTAAGGATGACAGAAGAAGAATAAATATCTTTGAGTAGTGGTGCTAGAGAAGAGTATTGAACATTCCATAGACTGCTAAGAGAACAAACAGGTCAGTTCTAGAGAGGGTGAACATGGCTGCTCCTTGAAGGCAAGGATTTGGAAGCTCCATCTCACGTGGAGAAGGACATCATGCTTTAAAGAGTGAGGGACATCTCAAGAGAGGATAACTGTGACCTCAAGATAGACCAGGGTTCAGAGTTGTCATACTTAGGGTCACTATGAGTCATAAATGACTGGACAACACATAACAACAATAATGACATGATTTACAGCCTCTGAAATCTAGCTGAAGAGCCAGCCATGTTTCATTTTTTCCATGGCTACTTAGTTGTCACTGGAGAATAGATGACATCTTTTCTGCTGATATCTTCCAGGCAATCATTTTTTAATGGCAGTATTTTGTGTTTTATCATACTATTGGAAATAGTCTTATCTATTACCAACAACCTACTTATTGGGATGGACATTGTGATGTGGGTTGTGTCTCAGAGGTATGAGACCCCACATTAGAACATGTAATATAGAAATACTTTTACTAACACATGAAGAGGATGAATAGACTCAGGAAATAACTGCAGAATGAGGAAAACCATCCACAATTCACTTAAGGTGTTCCATTGAATGATAGCCACAGTTTTTATTTATAAATTCTTACACCATTGTCCATTGGACTGCCTTGGGAAACAAAACAATGAGATTATGATATACATGCAATTTTAATTCAGTGGTTACAGGATGAGTTTGGGAGTTCCCATTCTCCACCCACATTCCATCTCTCATCCCCCAACCCTAACTCTCTCCTTCTCCTGCCAGACTAGTTAGTGGCCATGGCTCTGACTCCTGGAAATCATTAAGGACATACTTTGAAAGCTTCCTGGTTCTCTGTGTGCAAGTTCCTTTCTACTGGAGATAACAGATAACTTTCAACTGCATTTTTCCTTAGGGCAAAACCACACGGCTGGTTTACTAAATAGAAACACAGGTGTCATCTGAGTCCTTGTAAAGAATCAGAATTAGGTTAGGACTCTGCTGTAGATGCCAACCCACCATAATCATATGGATCAAATTTCAAGCTCAAATACAGATAAAGTCCAGATCTTTATCCCAGAATCCCTCTCAGTGTCCTACATTCCCTGCCTGCTACAGTTGTCTCTTGTATGGGAGAATATGGATTGGATTTAAGTGTGAACTGCCTACTGGAACTCCATTTAGAAAATTACTCATTCTTAACAGATCCCAATTGTCAAAGAACCTGCTACAATATGTAATGCAGTAAGGTCTATTATAAGTTTGAGGAAGAAAAATTGATTGTGATATTTCCTGTAGTTTGTTACTGAGAAATTGCTGTTGTGAAGTACCCTCAAATCTAATACAGCTGATCTGAATCCTGTCCTATCCCATGCCATCATCATCGTTTCATGAAATACTTAAGCCAATTGCTTTAGTCACTGTGTCAATCTATCTTTTTAAGGGCCTTTATCTCTTTTGTTGATTCTCCACATTTCCAAGCATGGTGTGCCTTTCCAAGGAATAATCTTTCCTAACAATGTGTCCAAAAACTGTCAACAAAATTGCTTCCAAGGAGGATTTTGCCTATACTTTCTCTAAGACTTACCTGTTTGTTCTCTAGGCAGTCCATAAGAGCTTCAATACTCCAATACCATAGCTCACTGGCAAAAATTCTCCTCCTGTCATTCATATTTATTGGCCAACTTTCAGATGCATAGTGATTAAAAAGACCATGGTCTGAATGACAGGCACATCTTAGTCTTTAAACTGACATTTTTGCTCCACAGTAATTTGGAGAAGTCCCTGCCTATACATTGTACTAATTCAGTTTGCCTCCTAATCTTCTGATTACTGCCTACTGATTGTGAATCCAGGTATTAGGAAATAATTTACATTTTCAATCATTTCTCCATCTATCATAATGTTGCCTATTGGTCTAATGGTGAGAATTTTTGTTTTCCTGATGTTGAAAGTAATCCAAATTGAAGGCTACTTTCTTTGATCTTCTGCAGTAAGTGCTTCAAGCCCTACTGACTTTCTGCAAGTAAGATTGTATCATCTTATTCAGGTTGTTGTTCAATCTTCCTCTAATCAGCATCCTGCGTTCTTCTTCGTAGAATCCAGCTTCTTGAATGATTTGTTTATTGTACAGATTGTATAGATACAGAGAAAGGATATAAACTTAATGCACACTTTTCTTAATTTTAAGCCATACAGTGTTCCCTTGCTCTGTTTAAAAGCTTTTTGGTCTAGGTATAGGTTTTCAACAGGTTTGTCCTGGAGAAGGTGAAGCCAGAACGTTCCTTGAAGTCAAGGATTCCGAAGCTTCATCTGACATACTTTGGGCATGTTGTAAGGAGGGACTGGTCCTTGGAGAAGGACATCATGTTTGGGAGAGTGGAGGGACAGCGCAGGAGAGGAAGACCTTCAATGAGATGGATCGATTCTGTGATTGAGGTGGTGGGAGTGTGTCTGAGACGGTGAGGTTGGCACAGGATAGAGCAGGGTTTAGGGCTCTTGTTCTTAGGGTTGCTATGAGTTGTAAGCAACTCGACAGCACTTACCAACAACATAGGCTTTCAATGAGCACAATTAAGTCTTCTAGGATTCTCATTCTTCTCAATATTAACCTTAACTTGTTATGATCTTCAAATATCTTTGTATAATCAATAAAACACAAATAGGCATTCTTCTGATAGTTTATGTCTCAGACAAGATCCATCTGAAATTGGCAATAATATCAAATACTGCAGCCTTCAATATGGATTGCATCTCAATGTTAACATAACAAAAATTCTCATTGCTGGATAAATAGGTGGCATCATGATAGATGGAGAAAAGACTGCAGCTGTCAATGACTTCATCTTACTTAGAGTCACAATAAATATACTTGGCACCAGATCAGGAGTGTTATTGTAGTGGGAAAGTTTGCAGTCAGGGACTCTCTCAATTACTGAGCAGGAGTTATGTTAGTTTAAGGACTAAAAAGTGCCTGATTCAGACCGTGGTCTTTTCAGTAATTTGCTGTGCAACTGAGAGTTGGACAATGAATAAGGATGACAAGAAAAAGTCATGCCTTTGAGTTGTGGTTGCAGGAGAGTGTTGAATATCCCTTGGATTCCCAAAAGAATAAACAGATATATCTTAGAGATAGTGAAGCCAGATTGTTCTTTGGAAGCAAGAATGGTAAAGCTTTGTCTTGGATACTTTGGACATGCTTCTAGGAAAGGATGTTCCTTGAAGAAGGGTATCATGCTTGGAAAGGTGGAGGGACAGAGAAGGAGAGTAAGATCCTCAACCAGGCCAGGTAGATTGACACAATGACAGCAGCAGTGGACTCAGTTCAGGGAGGGTTCAGATCTATTGTTTATAGGGTTACTATGAGTCATACTTGACTGGATGGCACCAAATAATAATAGTGTTCCCTTGCTGTGTTCATACAACAGCTTCTTGGTATAGGTGTAGGTTTTGCATGAGCATAATTGTTCTGAGATTCCCATTCTTTAAAATGTTAACCATAATTTGTTATCATCCATACGGTCAAATGCCTTTGCATTCTTCTGCTATTCTCTGCTTTCAGTCAAGAGCCATCCGATATCAGCAATGATATCTCTAGTGTCTCTTCTAAACCTCCCTTAAGCTTCTGGCATTTCTGTCAATGTACTGTTCTAGTCTTTTTTTTTTTTTCATGATCTTCAGCAATATTTTGCTTGCATGTGATATTATTGATATTATTCAATAATGTCCACACTCTGTTGGATTACCTTTCTTGGGAATGGGAACAAATATGCCTCTCTTCCAATCAGTCAGCCAGGCTGCTGTCCTCCAAATTTCCTAGTATAGACTTTTGAGTAGCAAGGCTACGTCTGTAAGTTGAAACGTGTATTGGTATACCATTGACTCCGAGAGCCTTATTTTTTGGCAATTCCTTCAGTGCAGCTTCAGTTTCTTCCTTCACTACCCTACCACTGGCTCATGAATATATGGTATTTTATTAAAATTTTTAATGTTGACCAGTTATTTTGGGTACAGTGACTCTCCATATTTTTTGATGCTTCCTGGATTATTCAAGATTTTCCCCAAAACATCTCTCAATATTTCAATTTAAGACTTTAGTTTTTAGTTCTTCTAGCTTGAAACATACTAAGCGAGTCATTCCTTTCTTAATTCTTCATTTCCAGGTGTCTATACATTCTTTTATAATGTTTGGCTTTGTCTTCTGGAGCTACCCTTTGGAATCTTCTGTCCAGCTCTTTTATTTAGTCACCTATTTCCTTTATTTTGGATCCTCAACACTCTAGTACAATTTTCAGTTCCTTGTGACACTCATGTTTGTTTGTTGTTTTTGTTTTATTTCACTGTATTTATAATGAGCTTTGCTCTCTTTTGGAAGCATAAAGTGGGAAATACTAAATATTAGATACTGTTCTTGAGATTAAGATATATGTAGAAAATATAGAAAAGTATAGAGCTTTTATTTTACATTTGCAAGACGATAATTTAACATGATTCTTTTGTAGAGAATAGAACTTGTAGTGGAAAAATATTTTGGAAATTTTAAAATTATGGAAGAAAGGGCAAGTGAAGTAGAAAAACACAGCTGGAGAAAATTATAGGCTTATGTAGTATGAGTGGAATGTACAACAAAAAAGATTACAAATGATCAAATAACTTGAGTAGAGAATGATCCTGTTGTAAACTCTACAAATTTCTGATTATACAAAATTGATATGTGCTAATTATACAGTCGGGTTCCAAACAGCAGTCCGTGTGATTTCCTCTAGGATAAGGTAAGAGGAAGAAAATGGGAGTTTGGAAGTTAAGTATTATACTTCAAACACAATTACAACTTTAGGCCTAAAAAATAAGTACTTAATGAGTTTCTGAAGGTTGAGGTACCTTGCTGTTATAAATATCTTGTGTTTTGCTGAAATACAGCTTTGGGCCCAGAACAGTAATTTTATTTTTGTGTGGCTTGTACAAGGTACTTAGCCTCATGAAGTTCAATTTCTGCTTTTGTTAAAAAAAAAAAAAAAGAAGAAGATTATGCTTACACTGTAGTGTATCTGAGAAAAACTCATTGTTCTGGGATTGGAACTAATTCTTTTTGAACCCTCCAGTGTGTATCTGAGGCTGTAGATCACATGGGACGAGGATGCCCACCTTTTTTCCTGCAGAGCTACCAGTGGTTTTGAACAACAAAAAGAGACACCTTTGGATAGGCAGTGCAATACGCTAGTCAGCTATGAAAGACATCTCCAAATCAAAAAGTATACATTTTGCCTTGAGTGCTAATACATGGTGTTTTCACTTACTCATATGGTGCAAAGCTGGACAAATAATGAAGACTCAAGAATGGATATGTTTGATTTATGGTGTTGATGGAGAATATTAGAGTCCTGCTCATACTGCAGTTAAATCTTTTTGCTGCTTGCCAAAATATGGCAGTGAAGAACAAATAAATATATTTTTAGAAGAAGCATAGCCAGAATGTTCTTAAAAACAGAAAACTGGAAAGATTTCATCTCACTTTGCTCAGGTTATTGGGAGATACCAATGCGTGGAGAAGATATCAGTTTGATGAAGTGATGGGTCAGTGAAAATAAGGAGGGCCCTAAACGAAATGAACTGGGGCTGTAGCTCCAGGAACAATTGTGAGGATCGTGCTGAACAGGGCAGAGTGTTGGTCTGTGGTTAATAGGCTCTCTATGAATGAAAAACTAACAACAATATGGAAACCAAGAAATTTTACAAATACAAGTCTGTATGCTTTCATTTGGCCCCTGGTAACAGCGAGAAGGATCTGTAGTGAAAAAACACAGGCTTGGTGACAGAAATGAGGCTGGAGATAGCATGATAGAATTCTGTACTATCAATGCCCTATTCATTGCAAATACCACTTATAAGAAACATAAACGATGACTATACACAGGGACTTCACCTGATGGTCTGTAAAGGACTACAGATGTATTGACTACATCTGTGGAAGAAATTGATGAAGAAGCTCAAGATCAGTTGTGAAAACTAGACGAGGTGCTGACTGTGGAGCAGACAATCAACTGCTCATATGCAAGTCCTAACTGAAGCTGAAGAAAATCAAATCATATACATAAGACCCTAAGTTTGACCTCAAGTCTATCCCATCAAAAGTTAAAGACCATATCGGAAACAGTTTTGAGGCCTTTAACAATAATGAACAAAGACCAAATGAGTTGTGGGAGGATATCAGGAATATCATCCATAAAGAATGCAAAAAATCATTACAAAGACAGAGGAGGAAGAAAAAAATCAAGATGTTTGTCAGAAGAGATTGAATTTTGCACTAGTTCACTGAGAATCTGAAGCAAAGGGACGAAATCAAGAAGTTAAGGAGCTTAACAGAAGATTTCAAAGGGCAGCAGGTTGGGAAGACAAAGCAAAGTATTGTAATGAAATGTGCAAGGAAATGGAGTCAGAAAATAAAAAGAAACAAACTCATTTGGCATTTCCTAAACTGACAGACTGAAGAAAAAATTTACACCTTGAGTTGCAGTAGTTAAGGAGGCAGAGTGTAGAAAGTTGAATGACCCAGGAAGTACATATATATATATAAAAGGAAGTGATTTAAAAAAGCATTGTTCTTGTGTGCTGCATAGTATTCCATTGTGTGAATGTACCATAATTTCTTAATCCATTCAATTGTGATTGGACATTTGGGTTGTTTTCATGTTCTTGTGATGGTTATGAACCAGGGTTATGCTGCTATAAACATTGAAGTACAAGTCTCCGAACATTTCTGCCTCACTTCTCATTTTCTCGGGGTATACTCCAAACAGTGGAATAGATGGGTCATATAGAATTTCTGTGTTCACCTTTTTGAGGAAACTCCAAACTGCCTTCCAGAGTGGTTGTACCATTTTACATCCCACCAACAGTGTTTAAGAGTTCCTATCCCTACACATCCTCTCCAACATTTATTACTTGCTGTCTTGTTACATTTTGCCACTACTACTAGGGTGAGATGGTATCTCATCGTAGTTTTGATATACACCTTTCCTATTGCCAATGATTTTGAACATTTCTTCAGGTATCTGTTGGCCAGCCAAATATCTTCCTCTGTGAAGTCTTTCCATGTCTTTCGCCCATTTTGTGATTGAGTTATCAGTGTTTTTCTGCAGAGGCCCAGTCAGATTCTATAAACTTCTGATATAAGACCCTTGTCTGAAATGGTATTGTCAAATGTTGGTGTGTTTGTACTTTTTGTTTGTTTTTGTACCCTCCCCCCAAGGCAGTACGTTTTCTTTTTGCTCTGTCGGAAAATGATTTTGATGCGCAACAGAGATTTAATCCTTAGAAGGTCCCATTCATCAAAATTATCATCTCCTAGTTATATTATTTCTGGATGTATTTGTCAGCCTTTTTATACCATGAGCAAGGCCTTCTAAGCTTAGTCTACTTTATCTCTTACAATGTTTATGGTTTCGGGCTTTACTCCTAGGTCTGTGAGTAGTAATTGATGATCTGACCCACAGTCTGCCCCTGGCCTAGTTTTGACTGCTGATATTGAGCTTATCTAAGAATTTCTTCAATAAATGTTGATAATCTGATTCCTGTGCAGCGCATCAAGTAAAATCTGTGTGAAGTCACCTTTTTTTTTTTTTAAAAAAAAAAAGGTATTTGCAATGAATAAATCATTGTAAACACAAAATTCAGTTATTCTATTTCCAGCCTCATTTCTATCACCAAGCCAGTATTTTCAAAGTACTATTCTGTCTTTATTCTTTTCCTATTTTGCATTCCAATCACCAATTATCATTAAAGCATCTTGATTTCATGTTCGGTCAATTTTGGACTGCAAGATTTGGTAAGAAGTCTCAATTTCTTCCTCTTTGGCACCAGATGTAGGAGCATATATTTGAATAACAATCTTGTTAACAGGCCTTTCTTGTATGCATATGGATATTATCCTATCACTCACAACATTATCTTTCAGGATAGGACTTGAAATTGACTTTTTTATCATGAATGCAACACCATTCTTCTTCTATTGTTTTCATTCCCTGCATAATATACCATATGATTTTTGTTGTTGTTGTTATGTGCCATCGAGTCACTTGTGATTCATAGCGACCCTATGTACAAACCCCTAAACCCTGCCCTATTCTGTGCTAACATCACTGTCTCTGACACAACTAACCCCATTACCCTAATCACTGAATTGATCCATCTTATCAAGTGTCGTCCTCTCCTGTCCTGTCCCTCCACCCTCCCAAACATGATGTCCCTCTCCAAGGATTGGTCCTTCCTTGTAACATGCCTAAAATATATAGGAAAGAGCTTCAGAATCCTTGCATCCAACAAGCAGCTTGGTTTCACCCTCTCCAGGCTGAACCTGTTTGTTCTCCTAGCAGTCCATTGTATATTCAACACCATTCTCCAGCACCATAGCTCAAAGGCATCAATTCTCTTTCTATCATCCCTGGGTACATTGTCCAGCTTTCTGACACATATCACACAATTGCAAAGGCTATGGCCTGGATCAGGTACATTTTAGTCTCCAGCCTGATGTCGTTACTCTTCAGTACTCTGGAGAGGTCCCTGACAGCTGACTTTCCCAATGCAATTCTTCTCTTGATTTCCTGGCTGCTGGTACCGAGTGTTGATTGTGGAACTAAGCAAATTAAACCTGTCAACAATCTCAATCTCTTCACCATCCATAATGATGCTGCCAGTTGGCCCAGTGGTGAGAATCTTTGTTTTCTTGATGTTGAACTTCAATCCGTATTGAAGGCTGCAGTCCTTGACCTTCTGCAGCAAGTGTTTCAGGTCCTCCTCAGTTTCAGCAAACAGGGTGTGTCATCTGCACAACTCAGTTTGTTTATGAATCTTCCTCCAATCCTAATGCCACATTCCTCCTCATCTATCCCAGCATCCTGGATGTTCTGTTCTGCATACAGATTGAAAAGTTTTGGACACAGAATACATGTACCATATGATTATCTGATTCAAAGTGGCCAAAGTCGGTCCATCTCATCTCACTAATGCCTAGTGTGTCTATGTTTATGCGTTCCATTTCATTTTTTAATTTCCAGTTTTCCAACATTTATGTTTCAATTATCAAACGATGTTTGTTGTTGTTTTTCCTCATTTGAAGTGACCTCTAATCTGGGCTCTACTGCTGCACTACTATGACTATCCTCATTCCTGTAATGTTTATAGTGTTTTCAAGGGTTTGTTATTTAAGAAGTAGATGACAATCCTGATTCCTAGTCTGTCTTAATCTGGCAGGTCCACCAAACCCTGTCCACCAAGGGTAACCCTTATGGCATTTGACACACCAATGGCACAGCTTTCAGTGTCACAGCAACCCAAAGTTATCTCAGTAAAGCCACATAGAACAATGTCTCCCCAAACACAATTAATACCAGGTATAATTGATTTTTCTCATACTAAGGGTGTTAATTGTGGATCCAAGCAAGATGAAGCTGTTGACAGTTTCAATCTCCTCTCCATCCATCATGACCCTGCTTATTGGTCCACTGGTAAGAATCTTGTTTTCTTGATATTGAGGCACAATCTATACTGAAGGCTGCTTTCCTTGATCTTCTGCAACAAGTGCTCCAAATCCTCCTCACTTTCAGCAAGCAAGGCTGTGTCATCTGCATAACGCAGGTTATTGAGTCTCCCTCCAATCCTGATGCCACATTCCTCTTCACAGAGTCCAGCTTCTCTGATAATTTGCTAAGCATATAGATTGAACAGGTACAAAGACAGAATACATCTCTGATGCACTGCAATGGGAAAATCTGCAGTTTGGGATTTCTAAATTATTGAGGAGTATTGATGTCATTTTGAGGACTCAGGTGTATTTGATTCAGGCCATGGTCTTTCAAGTTACTAGCTATGCATCCAAGACCTGGACAATGAATAAGGATGACAGAAAAAGAGTTGATGCCTTTGCGCTGTGGGTTGGAGAAGAGCGCTGAACATTCCACGGACAGCCGAGAATACAAATAGATATGTCTTGGAGAGAGTACATATGGAGTGCTCCTTGGAGGAAAGAATAATGAGGCTTTGCCTGACATACTTTGGACATATTGCTAGGAAGTGTTATTCCTTGAAGAGGAAAATGATGTTAAGAAAGGTGGAGAGTTGGCAAAGGAGAAGGGGACCCTCATTCAGGTGGTTTGACAAGGTGACTGCTGCAATGGGCTCTTGTGTGTCAGAAAGTGTAAGGATGGGACAGGACAGGACTAGGTTCAGATCTTTTGTTCATAGGGTCGCTGTGAGCCATATTTGACTCGATGGCACCTAACAACAACAATTGATTTAAACAGGCTTCCAGCCAGCTGATTATGAACTAAATCCAGATGACCAATCAGTTTACACTTGATTGTTAACAAAATAAAAATAACCAGTTTACTCCTGACTTTCAATAAAAGCAAAACAAGCTACCCTCCGGAATCCAACTTTTTCACACAGAAGCGTCTGAAACTGGAGACCCTTAGACTGGACCTAACCGACTTTTAAGTACAAAGGTCAACCCACCATATCTTGATTAATTTAAATAAGAGGCTTCTAGCCCATAGGGGATTGTTAAGTAACTCAAATGCCCCATCAGCCTATATTTGATTGTTAACAAAAACTGAACAGTTTACACCCAACTTTCAGTTAAATCAGAACACTCTACTCTCCAGAATCAAATTGTCTCACACAGGAGGCTCCCAAACTGGAGACAATATCATTACTACTGAATAATTTGGAGAGGTCCCTGACTACAGACTTTCCCAGTACAACCTATCTCCTGATCTCCTGACTGCTGGTACCAAGTGTATTGATTGTGGATCCAGGTAAGATTAAGTTGTTGACAGTTTAAATCCTTTCTCTGTCCATCAGGATATTGCTTATTGGTTCAGTAGCAAGAATTTGTGTTTTCTTTATGTTGAGACGCTATCCATATAGAAGGCTGCAATGTTTGATCTTCTGCAGCAAATGCTTCAAGTTCTCCTCACTTTCATCAAATAAGTTCATCCACATACCAAAAGTTATGAGTAAGTCTTCCTCCAATCCTGATGCCACATTTCCTTTATACAATCCAGATCTTGAATAGTTTGCTCATCATAGAGATTAAATAGATATGGAGAAAGGATACAACTGTGCTTTTCCTAATTTTAAACCACACAGTGTATCATTGATCTTTTGGCACAATAACCTCTTGGTCTAAGTGTAGGTTTCACACAAGAACAATTAAATGTTCTGCAATTCCCCATTCTTTTCAGCCTTAGCCATTGTTTTTGTTGTTGTTCTTTTGTGCTATCGTGTCATTAATAAATCATATCTACTATATGCACAATAGCCTTGAACCCAGTCCTGTTCTGAGCCAATCTCACTCTCTGAGTGAGACCCCATCCCTGTTATACCAGTTACTACGTTAATCCATCTACACCAACTTTTTCCTCTCTTATGCTGTTCCTCCATCCATCTAGCATGATGTCCTTCTCCAAGGACTGGTCCCTCCTGGCAACATGTCAAAAGTACATGATATAGAGCTTCAGAATCTTTACCTTCAAGGAGAAACTTGGTTTCACCATCTCTAGGACAAACTTGTTCATTCTCTTGGCAGTCCATGGTATGTTCAATATGCTACTCCAGCGCCACAACTCAAAGAAATTGTTTCTTCTGTCATCCACAGTCATTGTCCAACTCTCTGATGCACAGCAAACCATAGCAAGATTAAATACACCTTATTCTCCAGACTGACATCATTGCACCCTGGAGAGGTCCCTAAGCAGCTTTTCCTAATGCAATTCGTCTTCTGATTTCCTGACTGCTGTCACCAAGGTTATTGATTGTGGAGATAATCAAGCAGAAATTGTTAACAATCTCAGTCTTTTCGCCACCTATAATGGTGCTGCCATTTGGCATTTGGTCATGTGATGAGAATTTATGTCTACTTGGTGTTGAGTTTCAATCCTTATGGGAGGCTGCAGTCCTTCACCTTTTGCAACAAATGTGTCAGGTCTTATTCAAATGTGGTGAGCAAAGTTGTGTCATATGCATAATGCAGGTTTTTGATGCCACAGTCCTCATTATAAAGTTGAGCCTCTTTAATGATCTGTTCCATATATTGATTGAAAATGTATGGATATAGGATACAGTCAAATGCCTTTGCATAGTTAATAAAGTTCAAATAGACATTCTTCTAGTATGGTATTCTTTAATTTCAGGCAAGATCTATGTGACATCAGCTATATTATCATAGTAACATGCAGACCTCCACTGATATATAAATGGTACTATGCATCAGGTGCACTGGCCAGGAATGAAGCCTGAGTCACTGACAATACTAGCAAGAATTAGACTGTTAAGCTATGGTTGTTGTTATGTACCATCCAGTTGTTGTTATGTATCATCAAGTTGTTGTCATGTACCATCTAGTCATTGTTATGTACCATCCAGTTGTACCATCAACTCACAGTTGATCCTTTGGCAGTTTTGTAGAACTTAAAATCACATGTTGTTGTTGTTGTTATGTGCCGTCAAGTCGCTTGCGACTCATAACGACCCTATGTACAACAGCTCTAAACTCTGCTGTGTCCTGTGCCAATCTCATTGTCTCCGACATATTCATTCGATTGCCCCAGTCACCGAATCAATCCATCTCCCAGAGAGCCTTCCCCTCCTGCGCCTGCCCTCCACCCTCCCAAGGATGATGTCCCTCTCCAAGGGTCGGTCCCTCCTCACAATATAACCAAAGTAGGTCAGATGAAGCCTCAGAATCCTTGCCTCCAAGGAGCAGCCTGGTTTGACCCTCTCCAGGATGAATCTGTTTGTTTTCTTAGCAGTCCACGGCACTCTCAGCACTCCTCTCCAACATCAAAGCTCAAAAGCATCAATTCTCCTTCTATCCTCCCTGGTCATTGTCCAGCTCTCTGACGTATAACAAGTGATTGCAAAGACCATGGCCTGCACCAGATGCACTTTAGTCTCCAGAGACACACCGTTGCTCTTGAGTACTTTAGAGAGGTCCCTAGCAGCAGACTTTCCCATTGCAATACATCTTTTAATTTCCTGGCTGCCGGTGCCAAGAGTGTTGATTGTGGAGCCAAGCCGACTAAAGCTGTGAGCAATCTTCATCTCTTCACCATCCATCCTGATGCTGCCAATTGCTCCAGTGGTGAGAATCTTTGTTTTCTTGACATTGAGGCTCAATCCATATTGAAGGCTGTAGTCCCTGACCCTCAGTAGCAAGTGCTTCAGGTCCTCCTCAGTTTCAGCAACCAAGGTTGTGTCATCTGCATAATGCAGATTGTTGATATATCTTCCACCAATCCTGATGCCACATTTCTCCTCATAGAGCCTAGCCTCCCGGATGATCTGTTCTGCTCAGAGGTTGAAAAGGTATGGAGATAGGATGCATCCCTGGCATACGTCCTTCCCAATTTTGAACCATGCAGTGTTTCCTTGCTCTGTTCTGACTACTGCCTCTTGGTCCAAGTATAAGTTTTGCATTAGCACAATTAAATGTTCTGGGATTCCCATTCTTCTCAGAGTCAGCCACAGTTTGTTATGATCCACACAGTCAAACGCCTTTGCATAATCAATGAAGCACAGATAGACATTCCTCTGGTACTCCCTGCTTTCAGCCAATATCCATCTAACATTAGCTACAATATCCATAGTACCATGACCCCTTCTAAACCCAGCCTGGACTTCTGGCAGTTCTCTGCTGATGTTCTGTTCCAGTCATTTTTGGATAACCTTCAGCAGAATATTGCTTGCATGTGAAAGCAATGATATTGTTCTGTAGTTTCCACACTCTGTTGGGTCACCTTTCTTTGAAATGAGAACAAATATAGATCTGTTCCAGATTACTCGCTTTTCTTCTGCAAACCAGCTGGTGGATTTGAACTGTGTGCCTTTGAATTGGCAGCACAACTGTTTACCCCTAGGCCGTCTGTAGCCTCTAAATGTTTGATTAAAGCCATTGTTTTTGCCATTCCTAGAAGCTTTCCCATCTCCAGCCTTCTACTCAAAGACTCATACTTTCATCTCTGTTGGTGTGTGTGTAAGAGCTGAGTCATGACAGTGTTTTTTTACTCTTGACATTTCTCAATGTCATTCACCTTACAACTTCTTAATTCAAACGTTAGCCCTATTAAATGGAACATTAATCTACCTGGAATTTTCCTTAATTGCCTGACAATAGTGTTAGCATGCTGATGCTTTCACTGAAGATAAGCATATCACAGATAGATGGTGATTTCAGAGGGGTAAAGGCATTTGTTATTAAAAGCATGGACTTAATAAGGCTCAGGGAGTGAAAATGCCATCTCATCACATTGCAATGTGAATAGTCCACGTTTGGAAAGAATGTAGGTTAATCCCACAGGCACCATCTGTTCTTGGCCCTGTGCAAAATGGTCATCAGGTTAATGATTATCATGTCTATAATTTCCAGTTATGACATTTGTATAAAAATGTATAAAAAAAATTTCATGCTCAAGCTGAAACAGCAATGTTAAATATATTTTGTAATGGGGAAAATATTAGATGTCTTTGTTTTTCCAGAGTAAATTCAAAGAGTAAAAGATTCAAGAATATTAAAACAACCTAACTACATGGGTGGGTGAAACAAGTTCACATATCAATATTTAACAATATCTAAAGCAACTTTTTAATATTAGTCCCCATCTCTTTTTCTGTTAGCCAACAAGTGCCTATTCATGTTTTCACTGTTTCACCTCCCTGTTACATCCAACTCACTCTTCTATGCCATCACTTCTCTGGCACTGACCTCAGCAAGGTCTTAACAGTAATAAAGAGTTTACATTTGACATTCATTATTTAAAAGTCTCTTCTTCAACAGCTAATATTTCTCATAACCCTCTAATTTTTTTAAAAATTTATATGTTTATGTGTGTGTATGCTGATCACCATCTTATTGGTCTTGTCATTTTAAAACCTCTATATTTAAAAAAATATGTATTACCCAATATTTATTCTCTGGCCTGATGTTCTTCTCAGAGTGTATACTGTTCCCTATTGTAGACAATAAGGTTGGCTCAGGCTAGAGTATACAATTTGAGAAGAAAAATAAGACAAGAGAATAAATATTCCTAGCAAAGATATATTCCGATCTCTGCTTCAAACTATTAAGGACCCTAAATTTATTTCTAACTAACTCCTGCTAGACACTACTATATGAATACCCTAATAACATTTCAAAATTAACATATTCAACACGTTTTTACTTTTTCTTTCCAAACATAAAGCTTATTTTCAGTGGTTGATACAACCCCCCCAGGTCAGAATTCTGAGAGTTCTCTTTAGTGTCTCCTTCTTCATCATCCTCTTTCACTCATGTGGATTGAAGCTCAACATCAGAAAACCAAAATATTCTCACCACTGGGCCAATTGGCAGCATCATGACAAATGGTGAAGGGATTGAGATTGTTAACAGCTTCAGTTTACTTGGATCCACAATCAACACTCTAGGTGCCAGCAGTCAAGGAATCAAAAGATGAATTGCATTGGGAAAGTCTGTTTTCAGGGACCTCTCCAGAGTACTGAAGAGCAACTATGTCAATCTGGAGATGAAGGTGTGCCTGATCCAGGCAGTAGTCTTTGCAATCACTTGCTTTGCATCAGAGAACTGGACAAAGAATACGGATGATAGATGGAGAATTGATGCCTTTAAGCTGTGGTGCTGGAGAAGAGTATTAAATACACCATGCACTGCTAAGACATCAAACAGGTTCGTTCTGGAGAGGGTGAGACAAGGCTGCTCCTTGGAGCGAAGGATTCTGAAGCTCCATCTGACATACGTTGGCCATGTTGCAAGGAGAGGCCAGTCTTTGGAAAGGGATATTGTGCTTGGAAGGGTGGAGGAACAGCACAAAAGAGGGAGATCATGGATGAGATAAATGGACTCAGTGACTGGGGTAATGAGGGTAGGTGTGTCAGAGACAATGAGCTTGGCTCAGGATAGAACAGGATTCAGAGCTGTTGTACATAGGGCCACTATGAGTTGCAAGTGACCCAATGGCACATAACAATAACAACAATATGTTGTTGGTTTTTAATTTTTTACTTTGTATTGTGGTCTGGGTGAAAGTTTACAGAACAAATTGGTTCTGCATGAAATTATTCATACGCCTTGTTTTATGACATTGATTATAATCTGAACATTAAATGTAACACATTGTTCCTGTTTCCTTCCTCTGGTTCTTCTTTCCATTTATCCTTCTGTACTATCACTCTCTACCTTCTGGGCTTTCTTCATGGACAAATAATGTCCATTTGATCTTGTCTGATTGATTATTTTAGGAATGAGTACTTCCCTGGTGTCATATTCAATCTTAGTTCTGGCTAAAAAGTGAATTACGAAGTAAACCCTTAGTATTTAATAAATAGAAAAAATACTTACAATATTTTTTCATGTCAATATTCTTTTTTTTTTACATATCCTTTTGTATCTATTGCCAAAGTTTTGTTTATATTATGCTCCTTTCTCTTTTCAACTATTGAATGGACTCTCTCATTCATGGTTTGTTCTTATCTAATCATTCCTCCATGGAGGTGCTAATGTTGTGTTACCAAGATGTAAAACTGTCCTTATTAAGCATTTTCATGGAGTAAGCCCAAACTCCTTAGCACAGCATTATCTTTGTGTCATTATCCACCATCTGTATGATTCCCCTGTGCCTTTTACAGCCAACTTTTCTGTAATTCTCTGGCCTTTAAAGTTATTGACCAGAATGTACCTGAGATTCTTGGTATGGTAGAAGAATATTAAGGACAATAATCCTGATTCCAGTTCTTTGTCTATTTATTTTTGTCTGTCTGGAGGATGTTTATCTGGTTATTTACTTGGTTATTCCAGAGTTCTTTTCCAAAACAATGCTTCTAAACCTTTTATGAATCCCCTGGGTGTCTTTTAAAATTACTAATTTGATTCATTGTGTCTGGGTCAGAGTGCATGATACCGTATGTCTTAACTGCTTCTTTAGGATGCCAGTGCTTGTGGTTCGTGAATGAAATCTGTCTAGGAATGTTGTTGAACTCATTTCAGCTATCATTCACTCAGAGAAGACTTGTCCTGTCTCCCATTATATAGGAAGGTTCTCCACATTGTACATTAGTTCATTTATACTGAACATAGTATTTGTGAGCTTCCAATATTACTGCCTTTATTTTGCAATGGTACATGATGATAATTTAGTCTAGTGGACAGTCATTATTCTACATATCTTGCACACCCAATGCCAGAGTGCATTCTGCCTCCAAGTGACCTTTCATTGGGTTTCTGAGGCTGTAAATATTTACAGTAGAGACCTGCTCATCTTCCTCCTGTCGAGTGACTCATAGTTTCAAATTTCTGACCCTCTGGTCAGAAAATGCTCTGTAAACCACTGCAGACCCTCTTGAGTTTGCCCCTGACTGGTGTCACTCCATGCATAGTGATAAATGCAGTCTTCTTTCTCTGCAATTCTAATTCTCGGTTAGAGAGTACTAATATTCTATGTCGTTTTCTAGAACCATCAGTGCTCTCTGCTTCTTTGGCAGCCACGGTTTCTCTGCAGTTCCATATTCTAACAGACATTTGGGTGAGAAGAAAAGTAGTTTTAAATTTTGTTAGAGTGTATTTTTCTGCTTGAACACCATGCTGGAAAACGTAACTATAATTTTCCAGAAATATAGGCACTGTGAAAATTCTTGTTCAATATTATATGGTGAGATTTAATATTTAATCATTTTGTGTCCAATAGTATTATATAAAGATTGCACTTGTCCAATAACACTTCTGTGATATATTGGCCGACATGCTTCTAGGAACAACTAATCAGAAACACCTTTTCTCCAGAATTTTCATCTCAGAATATCTTCAGATTTACCAAGGATCATTAAATTTGACTGCTGAAATGAAAGAAGCTTAGGATCATTCATAAACAGGTCAGGGGAAAATATGAGCATAGTAGCTATACTTTATGCTTCCTAATTGATCACTTAGAGAAGCTAAGGTAAATTTAAGATACACATTGTCTTAGTACATTATGGCTAAAACTAAGTCTGTCAAAAACATAATCAGAGCCGTATCCCTGATATTTAGTAGGAGGAGAGATAAGCATTCATTAAGTTATTTTTTGTTCTTACTTGGAAATTTTTAAAAGAGGAATAGGTAGATGAATAAAACATAGTAATAGAATGTAGTAAAGCAGAAATTGAGACATATCCACTAAGTAAGATCACAGATGTAGAATACAAATTTCACTGACCATTAAAATGGCTCACTGAGCAAGATTATGATATTTTTAATCCCCAAAATAGAAATCCCTAAAATAATTATGGGATAAGACTAGGAGAGTTGGGATTTTATTAACATTTTAAGAGTATATGAAAATGGATTCAAGTTTCAGTGTCCTGGATTCAGCATTCATTTTTTTAGGATGTAACAGCTCGGAAGTTTTAATGACTGTTGCCAGATAATTCTACTCTTCAGTTTGTGGAGAAATAATCACTCACATTGCCCATCAATTGTATGTCAGCTACTGGTGTGGGAACACTGTTCATGGAATAAAAGACTTTGCTTAACTCCTCACTCCTCTCCTTTAAAGTGTGTGTGTGTGCATGTGTGTGTGTGTGTGTGTGTGTGTGTGTGTGTGTATCTACTTGCACACTCACAAATCTCAGCTCAGGGCCCTGAAAACCTAGCAACAATGTTAAGGGAACAGACAGGACTAAAAGGAGGAAAAAAGCCTGTGGATTCCTAATATACAAAATACTGTCTTTAAGCTATGTCCATACACATACCCACATAAATAAGTTAAAGTACAGTAATCACATTATAAGAATTGAATAAAATATATTTATAATACCATTGTCTTCTCAAAATCTTATTTTTATTTTTATATTATAATTATTTTATGCTCTTATCAATCAGAAGATAATAATAATAATAATAAATCTTCTGCTGTAAGAGAAGGAAAGCAAAGCAAAGCTATTTGTCTGTCTACCTGTATATACAGTGATGTTATCGTTGCGTGTTTTTGCTATAATCATTATTAGCTGCTGTCACCTTGGCTACACGTGACACAATGGAACAAGTATTACCTAGACCTGCAAAATGCCGATGAGCCCTTGCAAATAAGACCATTGCCGTTTATAGGATTTTGATTGGCTAATTTTCAAATTGATGGATCCATAATCAATACACATGATATTAGCAGTCAGGAGATTGGGTGATGCACTGCATTGGGAAGGAAGGTCTGTAGTCAGAGACTTCTCCAAATTCTTGATGAGTAATGATGTCAGTTTGAAGACTAAGGTGTACCTTTTAGCCATTTGCTGTGCATCTGAGAACCAAACAATGACTAAGGATGACTAAGAAGAACTGATGCCTTTGAACTACGGTGTTGGAGAAGAGTGCTGAAGATGCCATGAATAGCCAATAGAAAAAAAAAATAGATACTTCTTGGAGAAAGTGCAGCCAGAAAGTTCCTTGAAGGCAAGGATGAGAAGGGTTCATCTCATACTTTGGACATTTTATTGGGACAGGTGATTCTTTGGTAAGGGACATCTTGTTTGGGAAAGTGAAGGTCTGCAAAGGAGAGGAGGACCCTCAACCAAGTGTGTTGCCACAGTGACTAGGACTTTGAGGATGGTACAGGATAGAACAGTGTCTAGTGCTATTGTTATATTGTCATAGAGTAGCTATGAGTTGCAGCAACTCTGCAGCACCTAATAATAACATAGCCACAATTTTCAAAGCAACTTTTCCTTGATTTTGTCCATAACTTTCTTGAGCTGGGAAACTTGTATTTGGTTACTGTCACATGATAAACTTCACTGACAGATGTGCAGTGTCTGAACATGGAATGCATTGGCCAGGAACTGAACCTGGTTTCCTGCATAGAAAGTGAAAATTTTACCACTGAACTATGTCTCAAGGGATCATTAATTGAAACAAAATTGTTTTCACAGTCTATCTTGAGAAATATAAGAAATGATGAAAGATGTAGATTCCTGTTACTATTGTTGTGTGCCATCGTGTCAAAACTGACTCATAGTTAACCCTACAGAGGGTCTTCAAAGGCTATAAATTGCATGGTAAGAGAGTTCCCTTCTTTCTCTCAAAGAGCATCTGGTGGATTCACACTGCCTGCCTTTGAGTGCAACTTCTTACCACTAAACCACAAATGCTTTAGGTAGGAATTGTGGAATGAAAATCTTTCTACATAATAAGTGTAATGCAGTGTGTGAGATTTGTTTGCTGTTTATGTGACCTTTTGGGAACTGGGTTGCACAGCATCCTAGTGATTGACTAGGAAACAAATAAGCACACATGCTAATTACAAGCTTTGGTTAGTTTTATATCGGAGTAGCTGTCTTAAAATCTATCTACCCAGTACGATTACCCATTTTATGAAAACTACACATTGAATTTGACAAGAATTGTTTCCATACACATGGTGAATCTTACAAGTATTATAGGGAAACCTTCTGATCAACAAGATTCTGAAAAGGACCTTGGTATTTCCACCTAGGGACCCTATGTTGAAAAAGTCCTAGATTCAAATCATAGGACAGCTGTAAGCCACTAACACTGACAAATTGGGGAGATGGTGATAAGCAGGGTGGAACCAAGCAGAAGAGATATTATATTAGTAGTAGGAACAGCATGCACCACCGTGCTGGTAGATGGCAGCTGAAGACTAGTCAGAATCCTCGGACTGAAGAGAGCCAGGTACTGCTGAGCAAGATATCAGCAATGTAGCGCTCCTCACGATGGGGAGACTGCAATAGTCCAGGTCATGCCGACATTAAAGCAGAACAAGTAGTGATAGCAGTGTGATAGATGAGCTGACTTATTTGTGGCAGCAGCAGATATCCTGGTGATGCTAAGGGTGGTAACTTCTAAGAGTGAAAGAGTAGCAGCCCTAGAAGGCTAAGTGGAGACCAAGAGGAGGCTGAGCCTGCTGGGACTAGGAGATGACCTGCTGTCCATATAACTCTATTGTCTAAGACTTGTTTCCATGCAAGCTTAAGTATGGCATTAAGATAATGTTCTCCAAAAGCAGTTGGTTGAAAACTTGACCAGTTAGCACAAGGAGCCAGAGCCAGTACAGAAAACCCAAGACGTGAGACAGAAGGAAAGAAACACAGTTTCACCACACCATATTTAACCTGAGGAAGAAGCACACCTGCAGAGTTAGCACCTGGATCATGCTGTGCTCACCCAGTGACACAGAAGTGGACTTGAGTCATGTGAAAACATAATTCATGATGTGGTGTTTAATCAAGAAACTGTGGAATTAAGGGAAGAAATTTAAGCCGCATAGTTGGAAGGCACTGATGAAAAACAGAATTCCAACAATTAGCAGAATATAATTTGGAATGTTTTAACAACATGATAATAAAAGTCTGTTAATACCTGGAAATTGAAAAACCAGCATCCAGTATGTTAGACAGAGCCTCAAAATCCTTGTCTCCAAGGAGCCACCTGGTTTAACCCTCTCCTGGATGAAGCTGTTTGTTTTCTTGGCAGTCCATGGTACCCTAAATACTCTTCTCCAGCCCCAAAGCTCAAGGGCATCAATTCTCCTTCTATCTTCCTTAGTCACTGTCCAACTCTCTGATGCATAAAAAGTGATAGCAAAGACTATGGCCTGTATCAGATGCACCTTAGTCTCCAGAGAGACACCATTGCTCTTCAGTATTTTGGAGAGGTCCCTAACAGCAGATTTTCCCATCACTGTAAGTATTTTAATTTCTTGGCTGCTGGTGCCAAGAGTGTTGACTGTGGATCCAAGCAAACTAAAGCTGTGAACAATCTCAGTCTCCATCTTGATGCTACCAACTGGTCCAGTGGTGAGAATCTTTGTCTTCTTGACATTGAGCCTCAATCCATATTGAAGGCTATAGCCCTTGACCCTCTGCAGCAAGCGCTTCAGGTCCTTGTCAGTTTTAGCAAGCAGGGTTGTGTCATCTGCATAACGCAGATTGTTGATAGATCTTCCACCAATCCTGACACCACATTTCTCCTTAAAGAGCCCAGCCTCCCAGATAATCTGTTCTCATACAGGTTGAAAAGGTATGGAGACAGGACACATTCTTGGCATACACCCTCCCCAATTTTGAACCAGGCATTGTTTCCCTGCTCTGTTCTAACAACTGTCTCTTGGTCCAAGTATAGGTTTCTCATTAGCACGATCAAGTGTTCTGGGATTCCCATTATTCTCAGAGTCAGCCACAGTCTGTTATGATCCACACAGTCAAACGTCTTGGCACAATCAATGAAACAGATAGACATTCTTCTGCTGTTTCCTGCTTTCAGATAAGATCCATCTAACATTAGCTAAAATATCCCTAGTACCTACCATGTCCCCTTCTAAACCTAGCTTGGACTTCCTGCAGTTCTCTGCTGATGTGCTGTTCCAGTTGTTTCTGGATAATCTTCAGTAGAATCTTGCTTCCATGTGAAATCAATTATATTGTTCTATAGTTTCCTCAATCTGTTGGGTCACCCTTCCTTGGACTATAAGGGATACATATTTCTAGTCACTCCAAAAAAAGGTGACCCAAAAAGTATTCAGAAATTATTGCATTTCAGTGATTCACACTTACATAAAATCTTGCTGAGGATAATTCCAAACAGGTTGTAGCAATCCATGGCCAGAGATCTGCAAGACTTTCAGGCTGGATTCACAAGAAGATATGGTAAGAGTTATACCATTATTGATACCAGATAGATTGTGTCTGTAAATAGAAAATACCACAGAGAGATGTACCTGGGTTTTATTGAATATGCAAAGATGTTTGGCTGTATGGATCACAAATTATGGAGAACATTGTAAAAAATGGAGATCTCAAAAGAGTCTCTCTTGTGTGGAACTTTTTCATAGACAAAGAGGCAATAAGATAATGGAATACACCATGGTTCAGTTCAGGAAAGGTGTGTGACAGGGCTGAATAATTTTATCATATTTAGTCAATCTGTGTTCTGAGTAAATAATGAGAGAATATCGATTATGTGAAAGTGAACAAGGCATCAGAATTAGAGGAAGACGAATTAACAAACTGGCCTTTGCAGATAGTATAAGCTTTCTTGTTTGAGAACTTGAGTTACCTACTGATGAAAACCAAAGAAGGCAACCATCAGTATGGCTTACAGCTCAATATGAAGAAAACAAAAATCCTCACAATTGGACAAATAATCAACAAAATGATAAATTTAAAAATGTTAAAGTTGTCAAAAGTTTCCTTTTTTTTCTGGAATCCACAGTCATTGGCTTTGGAAGCAGCATTCAATACATCAAATTATTACATTGTGGGTATCTGCTGCAAAAGACTTCAAAGTGTTGAAAAGCAATGATGTCACTTTGAAGAGTAAGTTATACCTGATTAAAGCCATGGTCTATTCATCTACCTCATATCCATTGGAAAGCTAGAATATGAATAATAAAAACAAAATAATATAAACATTTGAACTACTATGTTTGAAAATACAATCTAAATACATCATTAATTTCTGGAACAATGAACAAATCTAAGAAAAAAAATAAAGTAAGAATTCATTGAGAATCAGAGATCACACTTTGCCTCTTATTCTTTGTAAATGTTATCATAGATGAATAGTCCCTGGAGAAAGACAACATTCTATAAACATGTCTATGAAAAAGAGGGAAGCATTCAAGGAAATGGACTGACCGAATACCTGCAACAGTGGTCTCAATCACAGCAATGTTTATGAGAATGGCATAGCATCAGGCAATATTCCCTTCAATACATAGGGTTAGTGTGAGTAAAAACACTACTGTGTGGCACCTAACAGTCAAGGCACTTTTGGGAACAATGAATATGCCACTTTTTAGACACTGATATGTCCATTGCATCATGATGGCTAGTGGGCTACTGGTATGAGTGGAAGGACTTGTTTGTTATTTTCTTTCTATAAGCAATTTTATCCTGATGATACCTTTTATAAATAATAACTAACATTGTTGTGTCATTAGGTTGTCAGGTGCCATTGAGTCAGCTCCAACAAAGCAATCCTTTCTACAACAGAATGCTCTTTGTGTGTGTGTGTGTGTGTGTGTGTGTAATTATTTAGGGTTTTGGATTTGTTTAGCTTTTCTTCCCATTTCTGTTGTGACTTTAATGAAATTTTACAGAATATTTATTCATTGTTGCACATTTTCCTCCATACCCCGCCACTTCACTTTGAAAAAATATTGATTCATTGTTGCATAATTTCCTCCCTCCTCAGTCTACTTTGCTATGTACCTTTTATTATGGACTGTTGTCATACAGATACTGCCTAATCATATATTCTTTTTAAACAGTTAGTTCCTTCATCTGTTCCAATGCAGTGTTATTTATCCACTCTTGTCTCAGTTTCCTCCAACCCCCATGTCTGTCTTGTTTTATAACAGTGGTATTATGCAGTATTTCT
>NW_006399832.1:12983819-12985652 GCF_000299155.1 Elephantulus edwardii | reverse complement strand
CTCTGGTTTCTTTAGGGTATATTCCTAGTAGTGGAATTGTTGGGTCAAATGGTATTTCTTTTTCCAACTTTCTGAGAAAGCATCAGACTGCCTTCTATAGTGGTTGTACCATTTTGCATTTCCTTTGGCAGTGAATAAGAGTTCCAATCTCTCCACAAACTTGTCAACATTTGTTGTTTGCTACTCTGTTGAACTTTGCTATTGTTGTTGGGGTGATATGTTACCTCATAGTTGTATTGATTTGCATCTCTCTAAAAATTAGGAATTTTGAACATTTCTTCGTGTGTCTGTTTGTCACCTGAATGTCCTCCCTCTTTGATGAAGTGCCTATTCATATCCTGTGCCCATTTTGTGATTAAATTGTTTATATTTTTTTCTTGTCAAGACAACAGATGCTTTATAAAACTTCTTTGTGTGTTAATCTATTTGGATCAGTTATTAGATTACTTATACTGGCATTCTCATGATTGCTTGAAATTTAAATTACAACCTCTTTGCATTTGCACAGTGCAGTGATGTTTCTAATGAGACCTAATTTTAATCAAGTAACAAAGTCAAGATTGGTTTTTCTCTGCACAGAATTTAGGTGGAAAAAAATATGTCTAGTAGATCCAGGTTTTCACTCAAGGAAAAATGTTATCTGGAAAGAACTAACCAATATGGTTTTGGTAAAGAATATTTTGCTCTGATACAATGCCAGCTGAATATATATAGCAGCCAAGTTTAAGAACTTTATTGAGACCTTCAATTCCTTTAGTCATTATATTAACAAAAAAAAAACAAGAGTCCTTTTAAAGCAAGTTACATTTGTTATATAACTAGATTTAAAAAAATTACAGATCTTTTTAACAAAGTTTTTTATTTCTCCAACAAAAAATCTTTATACAATAGTCTGCAATGGTGAAATAATTGAAATGGAAGAAAGGTCCTGTACAATTGGTCCCAGTGGACTTCTGTTAGCTCAGTTTCAAATATTCTTCTAAACTAACTTGATAAAATAACAAATATATCTTTCATTTGACTTTGTCTACTATTGATATAGCTATAGTGTGAAGTAACCATTAAGAAATCATTTCTTAAAAATATCCTGTAAATTAAACTTCATACTCTAACTTTTTTTTATTAATTTAGGTTGTTTATTTTAAACTTTTATAGAACAATGTAAAACTACACACAAAGAAAGCAAATACAAACCAATGATGACATAAATGCAAAAATTATAACATCATATAAATCATTTCTAAGTATCTTAATTATACCCAAATTCAGCATATTAGGATTAATGTTACTTGTGAAATCATGAGTTTACTGTTCAAAATAGCTTTCTAAGCCATCAGATCGAGTTTCAGCACTTGAATATGTGGGACCATGAAATAGCTTTTGTATGAAGACTGTATCCTTCAATATGTGATACATTTCAACATCAAGAAAACAAAAATCTTCAATTCCAGGTCAATAGGTAATATGATAAATGGAAAAGAAACATAAATTGTCAATGATTTCATCTGGCTTGGATCCACAATCAACACTCATGGTACCAGCAGTTAACAAATCAAAAGACATATTGCATGGGGAAAGTCTGCTGTTAGAGACCTTTCCAAAGTGCTGAAATGTAATGACATCAGTTTGAAGATTCAGGTGCACCTGATCCAAACAATAATCTTTTCAATTCTTGCTAAGCAGCTAAAATTTGAACAATAAATAAGGATGACAGCAGAAGAACTGAAGCTTTTGAGTTATGGTGTTGGACAAAAGTGCTGAATGGACTGCCAAGAGGAAAAATATATCTTACAAAAAAGGTGCAGGCTGGGAGCTCCGTGGAGGAAAGGATAG
>NW_006399832.1:12977175-12979085 GCF_000299155.1 Elephantulus edwardii | reverse complement strand
CCTGTGAAAGGTGGACAGTAACTAAGGAAGACAGAAGAATTGATGCTTTTGAGTGGTGGTGATGGCAGAGTATTGAATTTATCCATTCCAAAAAAATTAAAAAGGTGACTCGACCATTTGTGGAAATTATCAAGCAATATCACTAGTATCACACACTAGCAAAAGCCTGCTGAAGATCATTCATAAATGACTGAAACAGTAGTATACTGACAGAGAACTACTACAAATAAAAGCTGGATTCAGAAGAGGTTGTGGAAATAGAGATATTATTGCCAATGCCAGATGATCTTGGCAGAAAGCAAAGAGTACCAGAGGAATGTCTATATGTGTTTCATTGACTCTGCAAAGGCATTTAACTCTGTGAAGCACAACAAATTGTGACTCACTTTGACGGTTGAATATACCATGGATTGCCAGAAGAACAAGCAATTGTCTCTTTTTTTTGTTTGTTTGTTTTGGTGAGAAAAATTTATATTTAGAATTAGCCCGCTGGACTCAGTTTAGATGATCCCAATTTTGTTTGCAACATCCAAAGCATCATAATCAGGAGCAAGTTGAACATAGGCCTTCTTCTCTCCATCAGGCCTAATCAAAGTGTGGACCTTAGCCACATCAATGTCATCGAGCTTCTTTACAGCTTGTTTAATTTGGTGCTTATTGGCCTTGACATCCACAATGAACACAAGTGTGTTGTTATCTTCTATCTTCTTCATAGCTGAGTCAGTGGTCAGGGGGAATTTGATGATGGCATAGTGGTCAAGCTTGTTTCTCCTGGGGGCACTCTTCCGGGGGTATTTGGGCTGCCGTCAGAGTCTCAGCGTCTTAGGTTGCCGGAAGGTGGGTGACATGCAGATCTTCTTTTTTTTTTTTTTCGCTGTGGACGCCCTTCAGGACCCCCTTCTTGGCTTGTAATGCCTTTGCTTTGGCTTCAGTTTTGGGAGGGACAGGGGCTTCCTTCTTAGCTTTCGGTGCCATCTCCTTAGAAAGCGCAATTGTCTCTTAGAGAAGTTCAACTGAAGTTCTCCTTAGAGGCAAGATGAGTGAAAATTTATCTCACATGTTTTGGGCATATTGTCAGGAGGGGTCAGTCCTTTGAAAAAGTCATCATGTTGGAAAAGATCTCTACAGGGTCAGTAAAAGTGAAGAAGATCCTCAACAAGATGGATTGACACAGTGATTGCAATGAAAGACTTGTGTGGTGGAGATTTTGGCAGTGGAATAATGTAAAGCAAGGTACCAATCTATTATTTTCAGGAATGCTATTAATTGTGATTAGTTGGACAGCATCTAACAATAACAACAACAACAACATCATTTTATGACATAGGTCTATAGATGACGCAAGTGGTTGGTAATCAGCTGCTAGCATGAAAAACTGAATTACAGAAGAATTGATGTCATTGAACTGTGATGTTGGAGAAGAGTAGTGCCAAAAGAACAAATCTGTTTTGAAGAAAATGCAACCAGAGGAAACCTTATAAGCAAAGATAGTGAAACTTCCTCTATTTTTCTTTAGGTATATTTTCAGAAGGAACCAGTAATTGGCAAAGGACATCATTCTGTGAAATATAGAGTTAGCTAAAGAGAGGAAGACCTTCCTTGAGATGGACTGACAAAAGTGCCTGCTACTGCAGGCTTGCGGATGACAGAAATCAAAAGGCTGGCACAGGATAGGACAAGGTTCAGATCTGTTTTTCAGAGGATCACCATGAATCATTGTCCATTAAATATCTTCTAACAACAGTAAGGATGGTTATGCAAAATCTATACTTGTACCAAGATGCAGTCATCAGAACAGAGCAAGGAAACACTCTGTGGTTTAAAATTGGGAAGGATGTATGCCAGGGATGTGTCCTTTCTCCATATCTTTTCAACCTATATGCAGAACAGATTATCCAGGAAGCTGGGCT
>NW_006399832.1:12971900-12976391 GCF_000299155.1 Elephantulus edwardii | reverse complement strand
CGTAACAACAACAGTAATGATAACACCAACAGAAGTGCCTTGGAAAAAAGATATGGTAAACTTATCATAAATCAGAGTCAGTTCTGACTCACTTCAGTTCATTACTGCTGTTGTTAGGTATCATCTAGTTGACTCATAGTGACCCTATTAAGCCGGATATGTCCCTGTCCCTGTCGTGGGCCATTCTCATGATCTCTTTTAAGCTCAAGGTCATTGTTAAAGTTACTGTGTAAATTCATTTTAAGAAAGAAAATTTGCATGGGTAGATTGCAACAATTTTCCCCTTTAAGAAACTGCTTTATTCAAATACTGCCCTTAACTGTTGCACTTACACGGGGTTTTTCTTCATAAAGATTAAAACAAAGAAAACCGTAAGAAATTGTTTTACCGTGGAACACATGAGGTTACTATGACTGCAAATCATCAGGATCTTAGTGGCTTTATTATTTTTTTCATATATATATAAACAATATTTAAAAATGCATTATCCTCAAGGTAAATACTTCAAGTTAAGGATAATTTGGGAGAAGGAAGGTGCAGGATAAACAACTCTGGACTATGTAACAATCGTTTTACATCAGTGGTTCTCTAATTCTAGTTGTCAAGATTCTAATAATGCCTTACAGGTCAGTATAAATGCTAAGAAGCAGAAGAGTTAGCAATGACTTTAAATCAGAGGAAATGATATAATAATAATATCTGAAAACAATTGTCATACTCTTCTCATTTTTCACTGTTTTGATCAATTTGGAGCTAAACATAGTTAACTGATGCTTTTCCAAAAATCCATGCTGAGAATTTCTACTTAGAAATGTACTTATTTCCATAATAGCTAATTAATCACTAATTCTTATTATCTATAGTCATTCTTGAATCAGGCAATGTGTGTGTGATGCACTTGCTGAAGCTTTTTAGACCTCCAAATGCAGGCAAATAAAGTAGAAAAGGCTGACCAGAAAGTACAAATATTCTGAATCCACTTTTACCAAATATCAGTGACAGATTCACTGAAGGCAAAGATGTGAGGACATGCATGTTCCAGTTTGAGGTTCTTTGAGGAGAGAAATGCCTTTCAGTAAAATACTGGGAGAATAGAGATCAGTGGAAAAAGAAGACCATATTTTGCTCTGTTAAGGGTGGTAGATAGATACTCAGTCTATGTTGACATCCTACCAAAAGCTAAAAAATGAACTTTGATACTGTGAGTTTGAATACATATCGTAACACCCCCAATGCATTCTTAGTACCATCAAGGTCACATTATCGAGCTACCTTATTCCCTGAGATAGTTTGACAAAGATTTACTAGCAATGAATGTCCTAGACATTAATTGTGTATACAGTATTGAAAGCATGAATGTGTTAATTCTCTTACAGTTCATATGAGATGAAAAGCAAGTGAGAAAATAAGAGGTGTGATTAAAGAAGAAAAACATGTTGTTGGATGAAATTCGGAAGCAGATGGTGAATCGATGAGGCAGATATAGTAAGATAGAATGATTGGTTACTCGAAAGTACATCTAGCTTCTTCTAATTAAAAAAAATTAGCTACTCATTGTCCTTATTTTCCCAGTAAAAGAGACATTTTTAACATCGAACCCTACTGTTTATAATATTTTACAAAATAGGTTTTCCTATTTCAACTTGTTAAAAAAGTGAAGTCATGGTATGATTGTTGGTTGAGAGATTCTAAACAAACCTGTGAAAAATGCAGATATTCAGTACAGGGATAGCACTTTAGAAGCAAGCAAGCAACATAAATGTTTAATAGAGAGAAAAGCTTCAGAATCTGAGAAATACAGGATGAATAGAAATGACTTTGCATTCTAAATTCATGCTGTGTAGCAATGCTTTACATTCAATTCACAAACATAGGACTTTACTCTGTTTAAATAATGCAGAGAAGTCTTTTGCTACACTCTTCTCTTCACTTAGCGTATTTCCTCTAACCCTGTCTATATACTACTTGACCTCTACTCACTTTGCAAGGCTTTCTTTCTGATTTCTTCCTGCTGCTTAGTGTTTTAGATTTCTAGTATTGTGTTTGAAATTATCATAAACTAAAACAACACATATTATTATATCACAATTTTCTTGGATCAAAAGACCAGGTATAGCTCAGGGAATAAGGCTGCAGAAAGGCTGTGGACTGGGCTGTCTTCTCATCTGGAAGCCTGAAGCCATGGGGGGGAAGATTTGCTTCCAAGCTCATTTAGCTGATAGAATTTGTTCCTTTTTTTAAATTTTAATGGAGATTTTAACAAAGGTATATAAAGAACTTGTATCTTCATTCATTCATTGTTGCACATTTTCCTCCCTACCCACCTTCCCAGTTCACTTTTCTCTTAGGGGATAAAACCCCCAAACTATTATTGTTGCTCAATTTCCCCCTCTTACTCTACTTTCCAATGCAGCTCTTACACTGGACTGTTGTCATGCAAATAATAGCTAATCATTTATTCCGTTTTAACAGTTTCCTTATGGCTCTAGTAGGGCCCTGCTTTTTTTCTTTTTTTTTTTTATGGCTGTCAAATATAGACTAACCTCAGTGTTAGCCATTTTCCTCAGTGTTAGCCTTAATTAATTGTGGTCCACAGTCCAATCAATGCCTTCACATAATCTAGAAAATACAAATAACTATCCTTCTGGCCCTCTCTTTGTTTAGTCAAGATCCATCTGACATCAGCACTGATATTTCTATTGTCATGGCCTCTTCTAAATCTGGCTTATATTTCTGGCAGTCCGTTTGTCAATATACTGTTCTCGTCATTCTAAGATAGTCTTTAGCAAGATTTTGCTTGTGTGTGCTATTAATCATTTTGTTCAATAATTTCCACATTTTATTGGTTCACTATTCTTGGAAATGGGGATAAATACTTTTAACTTACTTGCTTTGCATTAAAGAGCTGGACAATCTCTAAGGATGATAGAAGAAGAACAACTAATGCTTTTGAATTCTGGTGCTGGAAGAGAGATTTGAACATACCATGGACTGCCAAGAGAACTACAGGTCTGTCCTGGAGAGGGTGAAACCAAGCTACTCCTCAGAGGAAAGAATTTTGAGATGCCATCACATTTACTTTGAGCATGTACCAGGAAGGACTAGTCTTTAAGAAGGATACCATGCACAGGAAAGGAAGACCCTTGATGAGATAGGCTGACACAATAGGATTGTGTCAATGTTACAGTAACATTGTAGGGTAGTGAGGGTAGATGTGTCAGAGACAGTGAGATTGATTCAGGATAGATGAGCGTTCAGAGATATTGTACACTGTGTCACTATGAGTCAGAGTCACTCAATGGCACATGAAAACAACAACAACATTGATCTCTTCTAGTCATTTGACTAAGTGCGCAGATTTTTTTGACATATGGTGATCACATCCAGGGCTACATATGTTTGATGAAATATATTAGTTGGTATTCCATTAATTCCCAGGGACCTGTTTTGTGTCAATGCCTTCAGAGCAGCTTGAACTTCTTCCTTTCTCTTTCTCTGTATTTATATTTGGTTCAGGGAGCCTTGGTGGCCTAGTGGCAAGAAGCTGTGCTGCAATCCCAAAGGCATGCAGTTCTAATCCACCAGATGCTCTGTAGAAGGATGGGCAGTCTTTTTCTGTGCAGTCAGATCAAACTCAACGGGGAGTGCACACACACACACACACACAGAGAGAGAGAGAGAGAGAGAGAGAGAAAACAAAATCACCCATATTAGACCAGTCATTATTTATTATTGATTTAAATAAACAAATATTCTATTTCACCATAAACTCAAAAGGGCACATTATAATTCTACAACTAAGAGATTGTTCCAATTATTGTGTACCACATGGAAGCTAAAATAAGCAATCTGAGGTTTACTTTGTAATCTTACAAGTCAGCTTGGAAAACAAAGGCTTACCATTTGATTTTGTTAGTTTTAAAATTGTCTTTTAATGACCTAAAAGTTATTTTTGTCAGAAGGCTTCAAATGGGAAAGAATGACCAATTCTACAAGTGGTAGTACTTACTCTTGATTTTTCATTAAATAATGTCATCCCTTAGCAACTATAATAGAGCTACTGTTTCTGTTTCTTCCATTTTTTCGTATTAAATTTATAATGTCGGTGGTTGTTTTGTTTTGTTTTGTTTAAGGGAGCTCTAGTGGCCTAGTGCTGAGAAGCTATGCTGCAATTCCAAAGGCACATGATTCGAATCCACCAGCTGCTTTTCAGGAGAAAGATGGGCAGAATAATTGCCTCTGAAAACCCACTGGTGGGTCAGCTATGGGTCGGTTCTGACTCAGTGGCACACAATAACAACAGTAATAACAGGAATAGCAATTACTATTTTAGGGTGAGGAAGCCTGAGGACTCATTGATCTTAGGTATCAAACAAGTTTCATTTTATTTTATTTTATGTTTTATTTTCTTTTTTTGGGGGGTGGGCCTATTCAACTACTAACTGAAAGCACAATTGTTGGAATCCATTAATCACTCCATGGGGAAAAGAT
>NW_006399832.1:12956455-12970875 GCF_000299155.1 Elephantulus edwardii | reverse complement strand
ACTATGGAGCCAAGCAAACTAAAGCTGTGTACAATCTCAATCTCTTCACCATCCATCCTGATGCTGCCAATTGGTCCAGTGGTGAGAATCTTTGTCTAGAGAAGGAATTTTTCACTTGTACTTATAGGTGTGGAATTTTAGTTAATCATTTTTTAAATTTAACAAAGGAAAACATATTTAGACTTAATTAAAATAAAGCCTTTTTAACATGCATTAAAAAGAAATTTGCCTGAGTTAGAAAATATATGAATTTATTTTCTCTTCTTTTTGTGTGGTTTCCTTTTTATGTTCAGTAGATTGGTAATCATGCCATATTTTACTGAGCAATTTGATAAGCACATAGATCATTTGAATGGCAACACATAAGTATATTATAGCCCACTTAGGAATACTACTTTTCTTCTTATTCTGTGAGGAAAAAAAAATTTTTAAAGATACTTTTCTGGTAATTTTTGAGGTGAATTTGGAATTATAATCAAATAATAAATAAATAAATAAATTCAGGTAAATGGAGTGGGTGACCTCATCTGTGAATTTGTAAATAAATGTGTACCTTATGTTGTCAGATTATCTGTCTGAGAGAACCCAGTGAGCATTCACTGTGTTCAAGTTTGGTGTCTGAATCCAACTTCCACTTTGTTTTCTAGTGGACATTGATTTTTATTATGTTGTTGTTGAGTGCCATTGAGTTGGAATCGACCCATAGTGGACCCTCCAATGGATTTTCAAAGGCGGTAAACTGCAGGAGAGGAGATAGTCCAACCTTCCACAGAGAAGCTGGTGAATTTTAATCATGTGCCTTTGGGATCGAAGTACTGCTTCTTACCACTTATCAGGCCATATTATTTGAGCTTTTCCCCGCACTGCAAACTAGACACTCACACATTTTTCCCCCCTTGATATAACCTATAGAATTATTTTTTCTTAACCCAGAGGAATTTGAAATTATTTTTCACATTATTCTTGGTATACTCATTACTGAATATGTAATTAAGCCTCTGCATACACTATAAATAAGATATGGAGGTTTGAGCACAAATGTAATTCATAGAGAAGGTGAAAGCAGGGTGCTCCTTGGAGGCAAGGATTCTGAAGCTCCATCTTACATACTTTGGACATGTTACAAGGAGGGGCCAGTCTGTGGAAGAGGAAAACCGTGCTTGGGAGAGTAGAGGGACAGCACAAGAGAGGAAGATACTTGATGAGATGGATTGACTCAGTGATTGGGGTAATGGGTGTAGGTGTGTCATAGACAATAAGATTGACACCAAGATACAGCAGAGTTTAGGGCGGTAGTATATAGGGTCGCTATGAGTTACAGGCGATTCCATGGCACTAAACAACTACAACAACATGATTTAAATGAATTCTTTACTGTTTTAGTTTTCACTAATAAAGTATGCAATGAACTTTATGATGTAAATAAAACCTTGAATATTTGGGATGTATGAATATTTAAAAAATTCAAGGCTATTTGCAAGTATTGGGGAATGACTAGACTTTTTGCTTTAATCCTTGCTTTAATTTTATTTTTCCAATAATCTGCCAAGTTTATCCTTTTAAAAACTTTTTATTGTGATTTGAGTGAAAGTTTAGAGATCATGGTTTTTTTTAACATTTAATTATTTATATTTGCTTTGCTTTATGGTGTGATTACAATCTACACATTGTGATAGAAATCTTCCCACTTCCTGTGATTCTCGTTTCCATTCATCCATCTATCCTCTCCTTTTCAAGTCTTATGAGCTTTATGCCTGGCTTAATACAGCCCTTTTGATTTTCTATGGTTGATTTTTCTAAGGGCTTAGTACCTCCCTGATCTTACTTTTTATGTCATATGCTTGACTAGTACTTGGAAAAAGTTGGGACACAGGGGTAAGTTCAGTTCAAGGCTCCAATGTTAAATATGGCCCATTGTCTCAGGAATTCCCTACAGCTCATTGAACCTGGACATTTTTGTGGGTTTGCGTTTTGTTCCACATTTAGGACCTTGCACTGTCCAGGAATCTCTATTGTGATCCCTTTCAGAGTTGTCAGTAATTGTAGCTGACACCTTCTAGTTCTTTTGATCTCAAGTGGCGTGGAAGTTAAAATTCTTGAGGTTGATTAGTCATGCTGATTGTTTCTAGTAATATTTTATATATTCATTCTTCTTCATCCTATAAAGGCCGGGGGAGGGGACTAAGGCTTATACTTCAGGTAAGTGTTTGCAAGCTTTCAAGACTTCAGTTGCTACTTAACCAAAGTAAAATAAAGAACCTTGTCTTTTAGGCTGTTATGACAATTGACTTTGATGTACCCAAAGAAGATCCATAACAAGTAACACATTCTCACGGGATATTTTATTATGGCTAAGACTTTTATATAACTTTATATACCCTGTGCTTTACTGTTGTTGCTTGCGATTGAGTCAGAACCAATTGATAGCTAACCTTCCAGCAGGTTTTCAGAGGCAGTAAATTTCACAGGAGGAAATTACCCATCCTTCTCCTTCTGAACAACTAGAGAATTTGGCCCATGTGCTCCTGATAAAAATACAGAGCTTCTTACCATTTAGCCAGCAGAGCTCTTTGGCTTTACTATACACATGAACATATTTGCAGCACATATATATTACACATGAGGAAATATTACCAAATTAATTATCTGCTAAATCTGGAAGTTTGAATGAGCTGCTTGATGAGAGAAAGATGAACAATCTCTTCCCATTTCAACTTATAGCCTCAGAAATCCAGTTAAGGGTTGGAACCAACTTTATGCATTGAGATTTTACGTGAGAGACTTATGTATGGTCATGGATATAGTCTCTGACACTCTCCCATATCATTTTTATTATTTTGCTGTTTTTATTCAGATGAAGTGCTGAACATTTTGTACACATATTTCTAAATTAAGACATCAACCTTTGTATTCATACTCTGCATTGTATACCCCGTACTTTTTATTATGAAATTTATGTTCACTCTTATGTAAGCCATGGTTGATTCTCAAAAATTAAAAAAAAAAAAGGATTTAGTCCAGCATCAAGGTGAGTCAAACACAAGACAAAAATCATTATTTTTATTTATATATAAGTTTATTTACAAAATTCAAATGCACAGATTTCAAGAACGAATTCTTCCATTTTCCCTCACCCTCCCACTCATCAGATTGTACAACTCCATGATTAATCCTCCCTCCCCATGCACATCCTCATCCCTCTGTTTCCACCGTTTCCCACCCCACTTGGATCCTTATACTAATTCTACAATAATGGGGATTTTTTTAAAGAAAAATATTATTACTAATATTAATGAAAATTAACAGAGACTTTGGATTTCCATTTATTCATTGTTGCACTTTTCTTCCTGCCTACCCCTCCCCCGCAAGTTTGCTCTTCTCTTTGAAAAGTAAAAGAAAAATTCTTTCATTGTTATACAATCCCTCCCCCCCAGTCCACTCCAACTTGAAGCCTTTGTTCTGGGCTCCTGTCATTACAATAATACCTAATTACAAATCAATTCTTAAAAATAACAATGCAAACCTATTCATGCAGCTAAGACAAGCAAATTTTAAGTTGCATAAATGAATACCTTGAGTTTTAAAATAATGATATTAAAAATAATTTGACGATCACCAGTTTTGCTTAGCCTGGTAAGCTAGAAATTTTAAGAAAGGAAGGTGTATGGTGTTTATTACTTTGCTATACAAAATAATTAATTTCCCATGGTTTTCTGGGCACTGCACCAACATACAGACACCACAATTAAATTCAATTAAATCCTGTCATTAAAAACCTTACTTTATTCAGCCCAATAACAAAGTAAAGAATGAGGTTCTTTAAGGGATATTTTGTCCAAGCAAAGAATATCTTACCTTTTTTTCTTAGCAGGTAAACCATAAAAATACTTATTAAACACTAGAAATCATTATACCCAAATAGAGAATTAGTGCAAAGCCTTCTCTGGTCATGTTATAATTTAATTGCGTTTTTGGTTATTTTGTTTTTAATTTGTAGGCAGTTTCACTGGTAACGCAAAGATGGTGCCTTTCTGGTACTTTGAATCTATCGGTAGCTCCAAGACAGAAAGATAAGCAGTCTACGCTCAGCCCGTGTGATTTACAGACTTTGGAGACCCACTGGGGGAATAGCTATAATTTAGTTCCAAATCCTTTTTGAATAATTTTTCTCTGGAAAATCAGAATGCCAGGGTATGTAGCAAGCAAGATCATTTATAAACTCCATGGAGAATGAACCCTCTTCAATTCCCTAAATTCTTCATTTTTACACAGTTTGACATAGAGGAAGAAAATAAAATGAAAGATTATTAAGAATCATTAATTACAAATTATAGGTGACTTTGAATAGGACACCAAGGAAGTTTAAAAATTCTAGAAAACTTGTTCATTCACTTTGTGCATATGTGTGTGCATGCTTATGTGTACAAGCAATTCTTATATAGTCCGATTGTGTAGCACTGTTGGGTAAGATCTGCTTCACACTTTCCTTTAACTACTACATCTAATGTGTCATAGGCAGAAAGTAAGTGTGACTAGGTTACACATTATGCCAGTGGCAGGTGGAAGAGTAAATACCATCTGGTACAGCCTACCTTCAGGATCCTCATCTCTTTAATGTTCTAGATAGAATACATTGACATAATATCCTCCGAGCCTCCTATGTGTGCATGCTCCCTCCCGGTACTACAGTTGAGACTCCCTGATCTGTATTTGAAGTTTCATCTCCTAGATCCTTCAATTCTGAGTAAATCTTTTTCCCAACTCACTGAATATTTATTACTATGTCATATGAACTCTGAGCCAGGTATTGTTAGAATCACTACTGTCCCTTTCCCTTTCTGTTCCCCTTCTATTCCTTCAGTCCCAGGTGGTCTCCCAGTTGGTTTTCTGCACGCTGTTCTACCCTTTTCTAATTCAAATCCATCAATTTCTCCTGGGAAGAGAATGCAACCACTGAGAGACATAGTCATTTGCCAATAACTTTGCTCAATGAAACAGAGAACTTGGAACTGTGCCTGTTTTCTACAGACATCTCTAGAAAAGTTTTCAGTTATTGTTGGCTACACTGGCCTCTATGCTCTAATTTTTATACAGTTTGCTGGACTTCTCTATTTTATATATCTTTTCCCTAACATTCATGTTCCCTGAAATTCCACCAGCCAGTCTTTGAATCATAGCTCCTAGCACACACTGGTACCAACAGTTTTGATTAAGCTTCTCTTCACCACTTTGACTGTTGTCACTTTGGTCCAGCCTCTTTAGAAATTACTGAGTTCTAGTTTTCAGCAGTCTGGTTTTCTGGGTTGTAAAATAGCTTGAACTCTTATTATTCTTCTTAGTGAGGTGATCCTGACTTCACATGCATGGCATTAAGCTTTGTATTCTGCTAGCTTCCTTTTTCAATTCTCATATCTTTATCTATGCATTTCTGACCTCAACATGTTAGGCCAATCTTATTCATGACAATCTTATACAGTTGTCATTGGCTGTCAGTTTGTTACCCTTTATTTTGATTAAAGCCCAAGTTAAGTTAATGTTAATAATGAGGAGAAAAAAAAAGACAAGAAATAAGGCCCTATCTTTTCTAGTCACATTATCTTGGGTTTTTGGTTCCCTTTACTAGTTTCTATCTGGAGACCTTTACTTCTTTCCACATTTCTCACAAGAGATAAAATGTTTCTCACAACTTAAATCTTTTTCCTAAAAAAGTTTAGACCATGAATACCTACCTAATCACAGTGCTATGAAAAATTAACTCAGTGTAATTCTTAATTCTTCGTTCTAGAACTTCTATTTCAGGAGATATTTTTTTCTCACTCAAGTATTTCTTTCTTGTTGTTAAGTGTCATCAAGTTGTAGACGACTCATAGCAACACTATGAACAAAAGACCTGAACACTTATATAACTTTCATAGTTTCTCCACATTCATAGAGTTTCCAGAGGCAAGTTATTTTGGAAGTGGATGCTTCTGCTTCCAAGCTTGTTTTAATCAGGAAGCTCCACCAAACACTGTGCTCCATGGGTAACCATTATCACATTTGACATATCTGTGTCACAGTGTTTAGCATCACAGCAATCATGAGTCACCTCTGCACAGCAAATGGACAGACTAGTGCTATACCACTTAGGAGAATGTTTGACCAAAAACAATTAAAACCAGGCCTGAGGGCCACAGGCCCAAGGGCCCAAATGCATTTTTAAATAGGAAGCCAAATCACATCATCTGATACCCATTAGCAAGTCAACATCCCACCCTAATCCTCACCAGAACCAGCAAACAAGCCTCTGTAGAATCTAGCTGCTGCAGACAACTTCCAACCTGGATTCCATCCCCATACTGCTGATCAAATGTGTTTTTAAATAGGAGACTGTATCCCATAATCTCGCCACTTCAGAAATGTTGTTGTTGCTCAGTTGTAAAAACAAACTCCAAACTGTGGCCTAACCCAAACTTATGCCATTTTATCTGTCCATTCATTTTATAAACGTGTTCCCTAATACATAATTTATTCTAATCTTTTCATTAATCTTGCAGATGCAAAGAAAACGAAAATACTATAGATATATTCAAGGAGGTAAAAATCTTGCATATAGGCTGTTGAAAGCAATATAATACCCATGATAATGGAAGATGTGCGAATTACATTGTAAAGACTTATAGGGAAAAGGAATGTAAAATTTATCAGGGAAACAGTTGAACAGAAAATTCCAAAAGGCAGGTCAAGAATATTTAAAAATACTGGTTTAGTTGCAAAGTTCTTATGCATTGTTTTCTACACCGGAAACCAAATATTTTAATGAAATATACAAAAGCCTGCAGTTGAAATTTGTGGAGGAAAGCCTCCAGTTAAAATATTAGAGGATAATATTGAAGATAAATATTGAAGTAAAAACTGAATAAAGGAAAAAGTGATCCAAGGAAATGCAGTGTCAATATATCATCAAGAATTGGTTGTGGTTCTTCTTTTTCAAGAAGTAGCATTTGTCATAACTAATCCAAGCTGAACTGAAGGCATGGTAAAAAAAAAAGGTTACAAGATTTGATGAGATAATAGTTGAAACATTTCAATAAGTAGATGTAGTACAAAAGATGTTAATTCACCTATGCCAAGAAATTTGAAAGACAACTTGTTGGCTAACAGATAGGAAAAGATCCATATTTGTGTATATTCCAAGGAAAGGTCATCCAACAGAATGTAGGACAATATTATTACATAATATGCAAATAAAATAATGTTGACTATAATTTAAAAGAGATTGTAGGGGTACCTTAGCAGGGAACTGCCAGAAATTCAAGACAGACTTAAAAGAGAAAACAGAACTAGTCAACATTGCTAATCTTAGATTATAGCAGAAAGATGTAAATGTGTATATTAGCGATCATATAAAGGCATTCATTCAACTATGTGGATCATAACAAATTAATTACTACATTGCAAAGAATAAGATTTCTAGAACATTTCATTGTGTTCATGGAGAGTATGTTCGTCAAATGAGAAGCAGTCATTTGACAAAATAAGATACTACATGGTTAAAATTAGGAAAGATATGTACCAAAGTTGTATTCTTCTGCAATATTCATTCTCCCTGTGTGCTGGAGTAGATGAAATGATGAATGCATCATCAAAACAGGAGGATAACTCATAAACAGCCTGGAATATGCAGATGACACAACCTTGCTTTCTGAATGCAAAACAGTCTTGAAGATTATATGTATGATGATCAAAGTGTTGACTATAGGCAACAACATGATAGATAGAGAAAAGATTGAAGTTGTCAATGATTTCATCATTCTTGGATCCATGGTCAACTCTCTTGGTTCCAGCAGTCAAGAAATCAAAAAGGGCATTGTATTGGGAAAATCTTCTGTTAGAGACCTCACCAAGGTTCTGAAGAGCAAGGGCATTAATTTAAAAACTAAAATGCACTTGATCCAAACCATGAAATGTTTCAATTACTTGCTATGCAAATGATTGTTGGACTGAGGATGGAAGAAGAAGAATTGACACTTTCAAGCTGTTTTATTGAAGAGTACTGAATATCCTATTGATTGTCAAAAAAACCAAACTATTGTCTTGGAGAAAGTACAACCAGAGTGTACTATCTTTGGAAGCAAGGATAGTAAAGCTTCATCTCAGATATTTTGGAAATGTTGTTAGGACTGAGCCAGTCCTCTAAGAAAGACATCATGCTTGGAAAGATGTAGAGTCAACATAGGAGAGGAATACCCTCAACAAGATGCATTGATTGATGTGGTGACTATAACGGTGGGTTCATGTATATTGAAGATGGTGAGGATGGCACAAGATAGGGCCAGGTTCTGATCTGTGGGTCATAGGGTCACTATGACTTACAGTCAACACAACAGCACATACCAAAAAAGAACACCGTTTTACCTTAAAGGAAACAAAAATCCTTATAACTAGGGTAATAAACAGCCTCGTTGTAAATGGAGGAATGACTGAATTTGCCAAACACTTATTTTTGCTTGAATGCACAATTAGCCTTCATAGAAGGAGTCAAATGACATTTTGCAGGGACTCTCCTTAAGGTTTTAAAAAGTAAGGATATCATTTGAGAACTCAGGGGCTACTGACCCAAGCCATTGTGTTTTGAATAATTTCATATGTATGAGAAAGCTGGGCAAGGAAGAAGGAATGATAAAAAACTGATGCCTTTGAATTATGGTATTGACAAAAATATTAGTATACCATGGGCTGTCAGAAGAAATAATAAATAAGTCTTGAAAGAAATTAAAAAAGAATGATTCTTAGGTTAGTGTGATAAGACTTCATCTTATATACTTTAAATATGTCATCAGAAGGGAACAGTCCTTGAGGTAGGACATAATGGGGAAGGACAAGGTAAAAAAAAATGAAGACCTTCAATAAATGAAATTACACAGTAGCTTAAAAATGGACTAAAACAGCAACAATTTCAAGGAAGACTTAGCAGTAGCAGATTATTTTGTACATAGGGTGTAGAATCACTAAGAGTTGGAACTTACTGGCACCTAATATAAATGACAATAAGGGTTCTATAATCTAGGATTTTATATTATTCCTTTTTAAATTATTCAAAAAGATTGCTTATTCTGAAAATAATTCCTTTTATGGAAGACGACTGAGACAAGTTCCTCCTTCTTGGAGACAAATACAATTACTTGACAGTGTACAGAATAGACACTAAACCAAAAATAAAATTTGGATTCTACCTGTGTTACATCCACCAGGTACTCATTTGTAAGGTGTTGTTGTTGTTAGGTGACATCTAGTCATTTGCGACTCAAAGTGACCCTGTGTTCAAGAGCCCTAAACCCTGCTCTGTCCTGTGTCTCTGACACACCTACTTGCAATACCCCAATCACTGAATCGACCCGTCTCATCGAAGGTCTTCCTCTCTTGTGCTGTTGCTCCACACTCTCAAATATGATGTCCCTCTTCCAAGGAATGGTCCCTCCTTTCAACATGCCCAAAGTATGTCAGATGCAGCTTCAGAATCCTTGTCTCCAGGGAGCATCCCAGTTTCAAGTTCTCCAGGATGAACCTGTTTGTTCTCCTACCAGCCCATTGTATATTCAACACTCTTCTCCAGCACCACAGCACAAAGGCATCAATTCTCTTTATATCATCCCTAGTCATTCCTAGCGATTTTGAAGACTATGGCCTAGATCATGCACACTTTATTATCCAGCCTGACATTGTTGCTCTTCAGTTGCTCTGGAGAGGTCCTTGACGGCTGAATTTCCCAATGCAATTTATCTCTTGATTTTCTGGCTGCTGATATCAAGAGTGTTGATTGTGGAACTAAGGAAACTAAAACTGTTAACAACCTCAATCTCTTCACCATCCGTAATGATGCTGCCAATTGGCCCAGTGGTGAGAATCTTTGTTTTCTTGTTGTTGAGCTTCAATCCATATTGAAGGCTGTAGTCCTTGATCTTCTCCAGCAAGGGTTTCAGGTCCTCCTCAGTTTCAGCAAACAAGGTTGTGTCATCTGCATAACGCAGGTTGTTGATGAATCTTCCTCCTATCCTGATGCCACATTCCTCCTCATATTGCCCAGCATCTCGGATGATCTGTTCTGCATACAGATTAAAAAGGTATGGAGACAGAATACATCCCTGGCAGACACCCTTCCCAATTTTTAACCATGCAGTATCTCCTTGCTCTGTTCTGACGACTGCCTCTTGGTCCAAGTACAGATTTTGCATAAGCACAGTCAAGTGTTCTGGAATTCCCATTTTTGTCAGAGTCAGCCACAGTTTGTTGTGATTCACACTGTCAAAAGCCTTTGCATAATCAATGAAACACAGATAGACCTTCCTCTGGTACTCTCTGCTTTCTGACAAGATTCATCTAGCATTAGCTATAATATCCCTAGTACTACGACCTCTTCTAAACCCAGCCTGCACATTTGTCAGGTCTCTGTCAGAATGCTCCAGTCATTTTGGAACATTGTCAGGAGAATCTTGTTTGCATGTGATATTAATGATATTGTTTAATAATTTCCACATTCTGTCAGGTCACCTTTCTTTAGAATGGGAATAAATATCAGTCTGTCAGTTTTCAAGATGGTTGTCCTCCTGATCTCTTGGCAATACTTAATGAGCCCATCCAGGGTAACATGTTTGTTGAAATATGTCAATTAATATGCTGTCACCTGGAGCCTTGATTTTTTTGGCAATTCTATCAGAGCAGCTTGAACTTCCTCCTTCATCACCACAGGCTCTTGCTCATACATTGTTTCATGAAATTCTTCTGTGTCAGCAAATTCCTTCTGGTACAGTGATTCTGCATACTCCTTTCATCCTCCTTTCATGTTTCTTGGATCATTTAACATTCTTCCCAAAGACTCCTTTAAATGTTGCCACTCATGTCTTGAATTTGTTTTTCAGTTCCTTCAGCTTAAGAAATGTTGAACAAGTTTGATTCTTTTGATTTTCTGACTTCAGCTCTTTGTACATTTAATTATAATACCTTGCTTGGTCATCCTGAGTTGCCTATTGAAATTTTTGTTCAGCTCTTTAATTTCTTGATTTCTTCCTTCTTGGTACTCTAATTCAATATTCAGAGTCTCATCTGACATCCATCTTGGTCTTTTCTTCCTCTTCTGCTTTTGCTACTTTATATAAGGTGTAACCTCTTGTAAATCATAAACCTTGTGATTTTGGGACAGTCACATAATATCCTCAAGGCTTTCTTTATTGTAAAATTTCAAAACTATAATAACTAGCTGTACCACTCTGGTAGAGAACTCTGGTGACCTGGTGCTAAGAGTTGAACTTCCAAATGATAGGCAGACTGTTAGAATTCACCAGCTATCTCAAGGAAGAAAAATGGGGTCAGCTATGATTTACTTTTGACACATAATAATTGCAATAACAACCACGCTAGTGACTTTGATGTTGCTATGACAAGAAGTACTAAGTATCTTATGGGCTGTCAAAAGAACTAACAGATCTGTTTTGGAGAAAGTGTAACCACAATGTTCATTCTTGTTGTGTTGTTGATAAGTGACATTGAGTTAGCTATGATTCATAGTGAATCTATGAACAAGGGATATAAACACTCCCCTACCATTAGAGGTGGATTTTGGTTATGTAGTCATGAGGGCTTTCTGAGGCATAGCAAGTAATTATAAAGACTATGACCTGGATCAGGCTAACCTTACTCTCCAGACTGACATCGTTGTTCTTCAGTATTTTGGAGAGGTCTATGACAGCAGACTTTCCCAATGCAATTTGGATTTTAATATCCTTGCTTCTGGTACCAAGAGTGTTGATTGTCGAGCCAAGCACACTAAAGCTATTAACAAGCTGAATCTCTTCACCATTTATCATGATGCTGCCAATCAGTCCAGTGGTGAGAATCTTTGTTTTCTTGATCTTGAGCTTCAGTCCATATTGAAGGTTGCAATTCTTGACCTTCTGCAGCAAGAGCTTCAGGTCTTCCTCAGTTTCAGCAAGCAGGATTATGTCTCAGCAAACAAGGTTGTGTCATCTGCATAACACAGATTTTTGATGAATCTTCCTCCAATCCTGATGCCACATTTCTGCTCATAGAGCCCAGCCTCCTGGGTAATCTGTTCTGCATATAGATTGAAAAGGTCTGGAGACAGTACATAACCCTGGCATACACCTTTCCCAGTTTTGAACTGTGCAGTGTTCCCTGTCTCCTGGTCAAGTATAGGTTTCCCATAAGCATGATCAAGTGTTATGGGATTCTAATCCTTCTCAGAATTATCCACAGTTTATTGTGGTTCACATAGTCAAAGCCATTGCATAGTCAATGAAACAGAATGACTAGGGGTGATAGAAGGAGAATTGATACCTTTGAGCTGTGGTGCTGGAGGAGAGTATTGAATATAACGTGGACTGCTAGGAGAACAAATAGGTTCTTCCTAGAGAGGGTGAGACCAGGCTACTCCTTGGAGGCAAGGATTCTGAAGCTTTGCCTGACATATATTGGGCATGTTGCAAGGAGGGACCAGTCCTTGGATAGGGATGTACTAATGCTTGGGAGGGTGGAGAGACAGCACAGGAGAGGAAGACCCTCAATGAGAAGGCTTGACTGAGTGACTGGAGTAATCTGGGTAGATGTGTCATAAACAATAAGATTGACACAAGATAGAGCAGGGTTTAGGGTTATTGTACATAGGGTCTCTATGAGTTGCAGGCAACTTGACAGCACCTAAGAGCTACAACAACAGTCATAACGGACTAGTCTTTGGATAAAGACATGATTCTGGGAAAGTAAGAATAAGAAAAATAGAGGATTACCCACAATGAGCTGTATTAACACAGTAAATGCAAAAAATGTACATGGCAGAGGTGGTGAGGATGACACAGGCCGGGGCAAAATTTCAATATGTTTTCACAGTGAGTCATAGTGGACTGTAAGGTACTTAATAACAATGACAATGACATAGTAACTCACTCAGAGATTTATTGAAAGCATACAACATTGTATATATGAACCATTGTCCCATTTCCTCCTCTAGAAGAAGAAAAAGGAGCTATTCTTTAAAAAATATGGTAGTACTTGTGCCATAGCTTCAAATGAAAAATGTCGTTAAAGTTCTCAAAGGACACAATGGTGCAAATCAATATAGACAGAGAGTGAAATTTTCAGCAAAGAGCTGAGAAATGAGAAGACTTCCAGAGTGAAGACTGTATAGTGGAGTGGACCTGGGGGAAGGGTTTGTAAAACAATGAAAGAATTTTTCTTTTACTTTTCCAGGAGGGTAATGTACTGGGGGGAGGGTTGGGAAGAGAGAAAAGTGCAACAATGAATGAATGGAAATTAAAACAAAAGTGAGAAGACCTTGCTTAATAAAATATTTAGGACTCTTTACATTCTATATCAATTACTCATGTGCAAGTTCAAATCGAGGTAAAAAAATTAAACTAAAGTACACGAGAATCAAGATATGATCTTGAATCTATTCCATCTGAATTTTAAGGTTATCTTAAGAATAGGTATGAGGCATTTAACACCAATGATTGAACACCACCAGATTAGTTGTGGATTGGTATAAAGGATATCATTAATGAAGAAAACAGCTCAAATGTCCAACCAATTGAATGGATTGAGAAAGTACAGTATATTCACATAATTGGATGAATATACTATAGTTTTTCTATCCATTCATCTGTTGATGGGAACTTGTGTTGCTTTCATCTCTTTGCTATTGTGAAGAACACAGAAATAAACATGGGTATGCATATATGTTTGGATGGCAGTTATGGTTTTTTTAGGGTATATTCCAAGTAGTGGCATTGCTTGGTCAAATGTTATTTATATTTCCAACTTTTTGAGAAAGCACTATAGCACCTTTTGTGGTGGTTGCACCATTTTACACTCCCACCAATAGTGATTAAGGGTTCCAATCTCCCCAAAACCTCACCAGCATTTGTTGTTTGCTGCTCTGTTGAATTTTGCTGTTGTTACTGGAGTTAGATGATATCTCATAGTTGGTTTTGTTTGCATTTCTCTGAGAGCCAGGGATTTTGAAAATTTGTTAACATGCTTGTTTGCCATCTGGATGTCTTCTTTGGTGAAGTATCTATTCATATCCAGTGTGATTTGGTTTTTTATCTTTTTCTTGTTGAGGTGATGGAGTATTCTATACATTTTACAGACTTGACATGGGAATTGAGGGGAAGCAAAGAAAAAAGATAAATAATGAAATTGTATTGGAACAGAAGAAGGAAAAAATTGTATAAAATGAATATATGATTAGGCATTATTTGTATGACAACAGTCTAAAATAAGAAGTGCATAGCAAATTGGACTGGGGGAGGAGTAGAAGGCAGGGAGGAAATGATGCAACAATGAATGAATATTTTTTTTTAATGTGAACCGAGGGGGTGGGCAGGAAAATGTACAATGAATAAATGAATAAAAATATAACTTTT
>NW_006399832.1:12941147-12956335 GCF_000299155.1 Elephantulus edwardii | reverse complement strand
AAGAAGGAAGTGGAAGCTGCAAAGTGTAAGTCCCCAGGAATTGATGGGATACCAGTTGACTTGTTTTGATTAATATGCAGCTCTGGATGCACACCGGTCTATGTCAGGAAATTTGGAGGACAGTTATCTTGGCCAACAGAGTAAAAGAAGTACACCCAAGCGAGGTTATTCAACAGGATGTGGAAACTATTTAAAAAATACCATTACTATCACAGGAAAGCTAAATACAGCTGAAGATCATTCCAAAATGTCTGGAACAGTATATAGATAGGGAAATGCCAGAAGTTCCAGCAGAATTTAAAAGTGGCTGTGATCATTGCTGATATCAGATAAATCCTGACTAAAAGAAGAAAATACTAGAAGAATGACTATTTATGCTATATTGACTATGCAAAGAAATTTGACTGTGTGGATCTAACAAGTTATGACTAACATTAGAAGAATTGGAATCCTAGAGCACTTAATTGTGCTCTTGCAAAACCTATACCTAAACCAGGAGTCTGTCATGCAAACAGAGCAAGGAAACACTACATAGCTTAAAATTAAGAAGGGAGTGCTTTACAGTTATATTCTCTCTCCATCCCTATTCAATCTGTATGCTGAGCAAATAACACGAGAAGCCTGACTCTGTGAACAGGAATGTGGTCTCAGACTCCAGAGGAAGACTCATCAGTAACCTGTGTTACGCAGATGACACAACCTTGCTTGCAGAAAGTGAGGAGGAGGACTCTAAGCACTTGATGCAGAAGATCAACGAATTCAGCCTTTAATATGGATTGCTTCTCAGTATCAAGAAAATAAAGATTATTTTTACCACTAGACCTATAGGCAACATCATGATGGGTGGAGAAAAGATCGAAATTGTTCAACTTAATTTTACCTGAATCCATGATTAATACCCTTGGTACAAGCAGCCAGACATATAATCAGGAGACATATTGCACTGGACGTTTCTACAGTCTGCAGTTAGGGATCTCTTTATTACTGAGTTATTGAGGAATAATGATGTCAGTTTGAGGACTAAGGTTCATAGGATTCAGGTCCTCATCTCTCCAATCACTTGATATGCATCTGAGAGCTGGAAAATGAATAAGAATGACAGAAAAGAATTGATGCCTTTGTGCTTTGTGTCTTTGGAAAAGAATGCTGAACTGCCATGAACTGCCAAAAGAACAAACAAATATGTTTTGGAGAGGGTGCAGCCAGAGTGCTCTTTGAAGACATTGATGATAAGGCTTCACCTCCCATACTTTGAGTGTGTTGCTAGCAGGTCTTGTTCCTTGGAGAAAGACATGATGCTCAGAAAGGTGGAGGTTGGTGAAGGAGAGGAATACTCTCAACCAGGTGGACTGACATGGCAACTACTACAATGGGCTTTAATGTATCGGGAAGAGTGAGGATGCCAAAGGTTAGGACAGGGTTTAGATCTGTTGTTCATAGAGTCACTGTAAGTCATACTAGACTCTATTACACATAACAAGAACATTCTACATATTAATCTACACCCATAATAAAAGCAGGATCAATTTTATTGGGCATCGTAAGACACAGGAAAAATTTGGGGAAATAATTTGAGAAATGGATTAAGTATTTTCTAATTACTTTAATTAAATATTACAATATTATTTATGGACTAAAATATCTTTAAAGTATGAGTTAGATTTCAGATGGTAAAATTTCTGCAAGATAATTTAATTATACCCAATTTCTGTATCAGAACAAGTCTATCAGTCATTATTTAAAATCTGACTGTATGTTTTGTGAAATATTATTAATTTCTGTCTTTTTACATGTTCTCATGATTTTTTATCATACATATCTAATGCCAAAGTTAGAAGTATGAAAGTACTTTATCTAAAAACATATGGGAAAAGCCTCTTTAAAATTAATGATTCAGTACTAGTAACTTGACTATAATAACAATAATATAAATATACTTGAAATGCAAACAACAGAAATTATTAAAAGAACTTTGATATTAAATATATACAAGATATATAAATCTTATAAAAAGGTTGCCATTAAGTACATTTATGTTTAAAACTTAAGAGGGTATGTTTCAGGGGTACATATTTTTTCCATAATTATTCAGTCTGTTCTAGTCATTTCTGCATTATCATCAGCAAGATCTTGCTTGCGTGTGAGATATTAGTGATAATAGTTTGAGAATTTCCACACTCTGTTAGGTCACCTTCTTTTGGAATGGAGAGAAGCACAAAGTTGGCTAGGTCCTCCGCAATTCTTGGCATAATCTGGTGAATGCAAATAGGGCAGCATCAGTTTGCTGAAATGTGTAAACTGGTATTCCATCAATTCTTGGAGCCTTGCTCCTTGTGAATTCCCTCAGAAGAGCTTGAACTCCCTCCTTCATCACCATCTCCTCTTTATCATATGTTGTTTCTTAAAATTCTTCTGTGTCGGCCAATTCTTTCTGCTTTAATGCTTCTGTGTACTTCTTTCATCTTCTTTTGAAGCTTCCTGGGCCATTCTACATCCTGCCATCAGCATCCTCAAATATTGCAACTTAAGGCATGAATTTGTTCTTTAGTTCCTTCAGCTTAAGAAATATTGCGTAAATCCATACTTTTGGATTTTCTGACACCAGCCCCTTGCACATTTTATTATAATTCTTTGCTTTTTCTTCCTGAGCTGTCCTTTGAAATCTTATGTTCAGCTCCTTAACTTCTTTATTTCTTCTCAGTGTTGTAGTTCAATATTCAGGATCTCTTCTGACATTCATCTTGGTATTTTCTTTCTTCTCTGCTTTTGTAATTACTTTTTGCGTTCTTCTTGAATGATATTCTTGATGTCCTCTCACAACTCATCTAGTCTTCACTCATTAGTAGTGCTCAAGGCTTCAAATCTGTCCCTGAGATGGTATTTAAATTCTAGTGAGATAGACTTGAGGTCACATTTTGATCTTGTGAATTTGATTTGCTCTTCCTTACCTTCAGTTTGAACTTACATAGGAGTAGGTGATGGGCTGTTCCACAATCAGCACCTGGCCTAGATTTCACAACTGATATTGAGATTCTCTAGTGATTTATGTCACAAATACAGTCAATATGATTCCTACGTAGACCATTAGGTGAAGTCCATGTAGATATCTGCCATTTATGTTTTGATAAAAGGTGTTTTCAGTGAATAGGTCATTGTTTTAGAGAATTCTATCATTTTACCTCCAGCCTCATTTCTGTCACCCCGTCCATGCTCAATGGGATTAAGTCTGTAAGAGCTGGTGAGTTTGGTTCAGGATACAGGATAGTTCAAAGCTAATATACGTAGGGTTATTATGAGTCACAGGTGAGTTAATGGTAATTAATAAAAATATTCAATACTGTACGCTGAGCAAATAATTTGTGAAGCCAGACTCTATGAGAAAGAAAATGGCACTGGAATTGCAGGAAGACTTAACAACCTGTGCTATGCGGATAACACAACCTTGTTTGCTTAAAGCAAGGGAAACCTAAAGCTCTTGCTGCAGAAGTTCAAAGACTGCAGCCTTCAATAGAGATTGCATCTCAGCATCAAGAATACAAAGTCCTTACCTCTGGGCCAGTGGGCAACATCATGATAGATGAAGAAAGGATTAAAACAATGAATGATTTCATCTTGCTTGCATCCATGATCAATACAATCAATACCTTTGGTACCAGCCTCATTGCTTTGGGCAAGTTCACTGTCAAGGGCCTTTCCAAAATATTGAAGAGCAACAATGTCAGTTTGAAGACCTCGGTGAGCCTGATTTAAGCCATGTTGTTTTAATAATTTGCTATGTGTATGACAGCTGAACAGTGAATAAGGATGACAGAAGAAAAATTGATGACTTAGAGTTGTGGCATTGGAGAAGATTACTAAATATCCTGTGGGTGACCAAAAGAACACACAGTTTATCTTGAAAAAGGTGTAGCCAGAATGCTCCACGGAGGCAAATATGGAAGAGTTTTGTTTCTTATATTTTGGACATGTCACCAGGAGAGACTATTCCTTGGGAAAGTAAAGCTAGCTTGGAACAGTGGAGAATCAGCTAAAGAGGGGAATATCCCTATCAAGATGGACTGACACAGTTTCTGCAGCAAGGGCGAAAGTGTATCAGAGAAGGTGAAGATGGCACAGTATAGGACAAGATTTAGATTTGTGGTTCACAAGGTTGCTATGAGTCATACTCGACTGACAGTACCAGACACCACCACCACCTAAATATACCAGCTCTCAATATGCTTAATTTTTTTGAATAATGTAAAAATAAGATATCTCAAAAATATATGAAAAGTTTAACCCAAACAAGTGCTAAGAAATTAAAAGTGAGCTATCTGCTGATATAGTATAAATAAATCTTAAACCCATAACTACATAGGATATTCATATACAATAAAACTCCTACTACTAACTGCACATTATTATTATGTAGAACAAAATTAAAACCGACACATAGTTTATCCTCCCACAGGTTTTCAGAGGTAGATAATTTCACAGGAAACTGCCCATCTTTCTCCTATGGAGCAGCTGGTATATTCAAACCATATGCCTTTGGATTAACAATACAGCTTGTTGCCACTAGACGGTAAGCACTCTTACTCTAGTGCCCTAAGTATATTATTGTTTTTGTTGTTGTTGTGTGCTATTGTTTGAGACTCATAGCAACTCTGTGTACAAGAGCTCTGTCTGAACTCTGCTCTATCCTGAGTCAGTCTTACTGTGTCTGACACACTTAGCCCATTATTCCAGTTACTATTTTAATCGATCTCCTCTGAGGTCATCTTCTCCTGTGCTGTTCCTCAACCTTTTCAAGCATGATGTCCTCCAAGGACTGGACCCTCCTGGCCATGTGCCCAAAGTATGTGAGACAGAGCTTCAAAGTCTTTGTCTCTAAGGAAAAGCTAGGTTTCACCCTCTCCTGGACAGATCTACTCTCTTGGCAGTCCATGACATGTTCATTAATCTTCTCCAAAACCACAACTCAAAGGCATCGATTTTTGAAAAATGTAGTATGCTAGGAGAACAAAACAGGTTTGTCCTGGAGAGGGTGAAGCCAGAATGCTCCTTGGAGTCAAGGATTCTGAAGGTTTGTCTGACATACTTTGGCCATGTTGCAAGGAGGGATTGGTCCTTGGAGAGGGACATCATGTTTGGGAGAGTGAAGGGGTGGTGCAGGAGAGGAAGACCCTCGATGAGATGGATCAATTCTGTGATTGTCGTTGTGGGAATGGGTGTGTCAGAGACAGCAAGGTTGGCACAAGATAGAGTGGCATTTAGGGCTCTTATACATAGGGTTGCTATGAGTCACAAGTGACTCGATGGCACATAACAACAACAGTATGTATATTAGAAGATATGTTTCAGAATGACTGTAATAGCACTGATTTTAAGAAGCAAATACTGGTAACAACAGAATATTTATGAAAGAGAAATAGAGATATCTATTGTCATATACACATAATGGAATATTGCAGAAGTAGCAAGTTGGTGAATGAGGGAAAGACTCTCCGTGAAATGGATTGCTGTAGTGACTACCTCAGTGGACTTGAGCTTGACAGAGATTGTGAGAGGATGGTGCAGGAAAGGGCAAGATCCATATTTATTTTTTATAGGGTCTCTGAGTTACTGTCAACTTTGTGCCACCTAAAAAAAGCCTCCTAAATACAAAGAGTAGTAAACAGAAATGAGCTATAGGACGGTCAACATCAAGAAAACAAAGATTCCCACTACTAGGCCAATTGACAGCACCATGAAATGAGGAAGAGACTGCGATTGATAGCAGTTTCACCTTGCTCAGTTCCATAATCAACATTTTTACCACCAGTAGTCAGGAAATCAAAAGACAAGTTTCATTAGGAAAATTTGCTGTCAGGGATCTCGCCTGAGTACTGATGAGCAACAGTGTCTATCTAGAGACTAAGGTGCACCTGATCCAGGCAATTTTTTGCTATGTATTAGAGAGTTAGATGATGACTAAAGGTGACAGATCTATGCCTTTGAGTTGTGGAGTTAGAAAAAAGTACTGAACATATATCACAGACTGCCAAGAGAACAAACAGGTCAAGGATTTTGAGGAATTATTTCATATATATTGCCAGGAGGGACCAGTCTTTGGAAAAGAACATCATACTTGGAAAGGTGGAGGGACAGTTCAGGAAAGGAAGACCCTGGATGTGCTGGATTGACACAATAACTGGGTTAATAGGTCTAGCTATTCTGGAGGCAGTGAGATTGGCTCAGGGTCAGGTAGGGTTTAGAGCTACTGGGCAGAGGGTTGCTATGAGTTGCAAGTGACTTGACAGTACATAATAACAACAATATAACTATGAACTAAGATATAGGAATAATTTGGTTATATAATATTGATTGAAAAAGAAATGTCAAAAAGAGTACCATATGATGTTGTTGTTCTTATGTACCACCAAGTCCCCTGCGATCCATAGTGGTAGCTCTGAACCTTGCCCTATCCTGAGCCAGTCTCGCTAATTCTGACACACCAATCCTTGTTGCCTCAGTTATTGTATCAATCCATCTCATTCAGGGTCTTCCTTTCCTGTATTGTCCCTCCACCCTTCCTATAGGATGTCTGTCTCCAAGGACAGATCTCTCCTGGCAATGTGTACAAAGTATATGAGACAGAGCTTCAAAATACTAGCCTCCAAGGAGACACTTGGTTTCATTCTCTCCAAGACAGACCTTTTTTCGTTTCTTGACAGTCTGCGGTATGTTCAAGACTCTTCTCTAGCACCACAACTCAAAGGCATCGATTCTTCTTCTGTCATTCTTAGTGATTGTCCAGCTCTCTGATGCATAACAAGTAATTGTGAAGACCATGGCTCTGATTAGATACCACATGATACTCTTTATAAATCTTAAAAACAACCCAAATTAAATATATTATTTCCAAGGACATTCACATTTGGCAAAGCAAGGAAATAAAAATCAAATAATATATGATTGAGTAACCTTAGGTAGAGAAAATAGGAGAAAGAGGAAAAAAAATCGCACCTTAAGTACTGTCTATGTTATGTTTGTTTGTTTGTTTGTTTGTTTTTCGTATACACTTCCTAAATAACAGGCCTCTGGAAACTCTATGAACTTTGGTAAATGTTGATAGCTGTAGAGGGGCTTCGGGCCTTTTGTTCATAGGGTCACTATAAGTCTTGCTCAGTTCGAAGGCAGTCAACAACAACAGCATGTATTTTTTTTCCTATTCCTAGACATTAATTAGTTAGATAATTAAAAGAGAAATCAGTATGATTATCCCAATATAAACTGGAATTTAGTCTTATAAAATCCAATGCCTATGCATGAATTTAAAAGCTTTCTAAAAGCAAATGAACAATAGAAAAGAAAATCCCTGATCAAAAGAAACTGTTACAAAACAAACAAACAAACAAACAAACAAAAACTGTTACCTACAAAGGGGGAAGAAAAAAAATAACTTTCTAAAAGCATTTAGTGTAGAAATGTCTAGGGGTTTTGTTGTATTATGTTTAACTGTTTTTATCTCTGTTTAAAATACAACCATATAAGTTGTTATACCCTAAGAGATTCCAAAAGAATGTTATTTTAAAACTTGTCTTCATACCTTCCTTTTCCATCTTCCCAAGAACAACGCTATTTCTTATTCCTAAAGCATATTATTAACATAACAATGCATGTCGTTTGCTGTTGCTCCCTAAAGAAAATACTGCTCCACAAAATCATTGAAAGCACTGCATCATAAGGCCATGTTTATGAAAATACAAGCCATTAAAAAAGCAGTAAATTATATGCCTGGCCTCTGCTCCAAATAGTCTCTGCTTATGGAGACTTTGGAGAGCCATTTAAATTGAGACTCTAGTAATTCTGTTCAGTACAGAGATGTGTCAAAGCTTATGCTCTGATACCTAAACAAATAGATATTTCAGCATTTCATAAAGTATACTAGATTCCCAGTGAGAGAAAAGACACGTCAGAATAACCTCTACTGGTTCAAAAAGTTCTGAGCTCAAGAGACAAATCATGTGGGTTTTCTTTCAAGATATTTATCACTTTTTGTTTGTATATTCCCTTGCCAGTTTGATTAAAGCAAAATAATTATCTGAAATGATGCTTTTAGTTTCATTCTAAGTAGTCATTTTTACATTTCTCTTTATTAAAACCATTATTGTTGTTGTGTACCTTCAAGTCAATACTGACTTACTGCTGCCGCTCCAGCAGGTTGTCAGAGGCAGGACATTGCATGGAGGAGATTGCCCATCTCTCTAGTGTTATAGAGTTCTTGAAATATGTTTTTGGATTTCAAGATTCTTAAAAAATCAGAATTTGTTTTGAAAGACAGTATTTTTAGTTTACGGTATTTCAACTCATTTTCTTATAAATAATGTTTAAATATGATAGGAGGTTTACATGTGAAAACTTGAATGAGATACAAAGGCAGGTTATTTCTTTTTGTTCTGTTTTTAGATGTTTAACTGATCAGACTGTCTTGTGTAGATTTACATTCTGCATTTAAATCTACAGATGGTCACTTCAGTGAAGTAAGCTTGGGTATTTTTTTAACTCTTAAATACATGTACTGCTCTTACAGTCACACAAATACACACACAAGCACACTAAACAAGTATCATATAATGAATTTGTTTCAAGTGATTGATAAATTCCAAATGCAATTTAAGGTGTTAGTTTATGAGCTATTTTATAGTAATATAAAATATGTTGCATGGATAGGTTTAGAGCCAGAGAATGTGATTTTAAAAATAGGAAGTAATTTTAAGCTAGTTACACAAAGACATTAGCTCTTATGTAAGTTCTGAAATAAGCATACATTCAAAAGTCTCTTAAATCTAGTGCTGTATCTCCAGACAAAGAATGATCTTCTTATTGCTCATGTTCATTGAAGAACAACATATATTATGAAAGTTATAGACCTTAAAATTAAGCAATAACAGTATAACTTTTAACATCTACCTGCCTTGGCTTCTGTAGAGATATAATTAGGCTGTATTGGACAGTGAGATTAATTGTTGTTGTTGTTGTTATTAGGTGCCATCGAGTCTTGGAGTCGAGTATGACTCATAAGTGACCCTGTGAACAGCTGACTTGAACCCTGCCCTATCTTGTGCTTTTTGATTGCTGTCCAGTCAACCATGACTCATAGCAACCTTAAGAACAAAGGGCTTGAAGTCTTTTTATAACTATTGTCATTTATCAAAGTTCTTAGAGCTTCCAGGGGCATGTTGCTTAGCAAGTGGATGATGCACTAGAGATTAACTAAAATATGCTAATTATGCTTTCTTCAGATTTTATCAGCACCCTGAATCCAGTGGTATAATTTACCATTGAATAAACGCAAGAGAGTTTAAACATGATATAAAGGAAAATAATAAGGGAGATAAATAAGGAGACTAGGAAGGGAAGTTTTATGAGGTTTTGAGTGTATCAAAAACCTCAAACTCATTGTGGCAGAGTGGGAACCAATTCATATCTGACCCACAAGTGAGTTTTCAGAGACTTTAAATCTCACAAGAGAAGATCATCCATCTTTTTCCCTTGGAGCACCCGGTGGATTAGACCCGCCTATCTATGGCTTGACAATACAACTCCCTACTTACTGGGCCACCAGAGTTCCCTTCTTCAAGTACATAAGAGCTGATCATTTCCACTGAAAATAAACCAAGTTGAAAATTAATATCAATGACAAAAGGAAAATAAGCCTATTTTATGGCCATTCAGTAAGAAAATTTATAATGTGGCACTTAGTGAAGCTCTTTGAAACTACAATAATAACTGACCAACAAATAAAGCAAAAAAGGACACTGATGATTCCTACCAATATTTGCAGTCTAAAATTGAACAAACATATAATCAACATGCACTAAAAATGATAGATGACAGAGGGGCAGAATCTGGAAACAATGAGCAAAGAATGGAAGTCAGAAACTAAGATCTTGATGACCGAAATGAGGCGGGACACAGAATGATTGAATTTTGTACATTCAATAATTTATTAATCACAAATAACTTTTTTTCAGAAATGTAAATGACAACTTTAACACATGAGCCTTACCTGATGGACAACACAGGAATCAGATTGACTACACTTGTGGAAGGAATTGTTAGAGAAACTCAATATAAGCAGTCAAACAAAATTAGGCCTGGAGCTGACTGTGGACTGTTGTGACTGTGACTTGCCCAGTAACTCATGTGAGACTACAAATTGAGGCTGAAGAAAATGAAAACGAGTCCACAAGATCCAATATATAACCTTGACATATTTCCATCTGGATTTAAAATCATATACAAAATAGATTTGAGGCACTAAACACTAATGATGAGTCCAGATGAGTTATGGAATTACTTCAAAGATGTAATCTATGAGGACAGGAAAAGATTCTTACAAAGACAAAGACGGAAGAAAAGACCAAAATTGGAAGAAAGAACAGACTCAAGAATGCATTAGAAAATCAAGAAGCCGAAACAGTGTAGAAACGCAGAAGTAAAAAGATAAAAAGAAGATCTCAAAGGACAGTTGGAAAAGGCAAAGCTAATTGTTATACTAGAAAATACAAAAAACTAGAGCTGGGGAATAAAAAGGGAAGAATTTGCTTCTTATTTCTCAAGTAAAAAAAAAAGTGATAAAACAAAGTCAAGCCTCATGTGGAAATATTAAAAGATGTTATGGGCAAAACTCTGAATGGCCCAAGAAACATTTAGGAAGAAAAAAAAAATATGGAAGGAGTACACAGAATCACTGTACCAAAAAGACTTACTTCACACTAAAAAAATTTCTGAAGCTACCATATGAACAAAAGCCAAAGGAAATTTTCAAAGCTGTAATAAAGGCACTTGCAAAAAAATAAAGTCCCCAAAATATATAGAATACCAATTGATATGTTTCAGTTAACAGATCCAGCTTTAGTTGTGCTCACTCATTTATGCAAGAAAATTTAGAGGACAATGTTTTTTTTTAATTTGTAATTCCTGTTTATTTTTGGCTCCTGGGGAGAGGACAATATTTTATGAGGTTTGGTTTTTGCAGTGTTGTGTAGTATTGCTTATATGAATATACCACAGCTTCTCTATCCATTCATTTGTTCATGAGTGCTTGTGTTGCTTCCATCTGTAATTGTGAACAACACTGCAACAAACATAGGCATATGTATATATATATATCCGTTTGGGTGGCAGTTCTGGCTTATTTAGGGTATATTCCCAGTAGTGGAATTGATGGGTCAATGGTATTTCTATTTCCAACTCTTTGAAAGTGCACCATATTGCCTTCCATAGTTGTTGCACCATTTTACACTTCCACTAAAATATTATAAAAAATGGGTGAGCCTGGAGGACATTATGCTGAGTTAAAGACTTCTGTCACAAAAGGACAAACACTGCATAAAGCCATTGCTATATAAAAGGACTGATATGGGAGTTGGAGGGAAACTAAGAAAAGGGGATAAATAGTGAACGCTGTATCGAAACTAATGAGAGAAAGAACTGTTTAAAAAGAATCTATAATTAGGCATAATTTGCATGAAAGCAGTCCAGAGTAAGAGGTGCATAGCAAAGTAGCCCAACTTGGAGAGGAGGAGGGAAGGAAATTGTTCAACAGTTTAAGAATCTTTTTAAAGAGAAAAACTAACTGCGGGGGGGGGGAGTAGGGAGAAATATGTGCAAAAATGAATGAATGAGAATCCAAGTTTTCTATAATTTTTTTTTTTAATGACAGTTTAAAACAAAAAGAAAATTAGAAAACAAATACCTGGTCAACTGATTAGAAGAGATCCATATTTGTTACCATTATCAAGATAGATAATCCAAGAGAATGTGGAAATAATGGAAAAATCTCATTAATACCAAATAAAAGTAAAATATTCCTGGAGATCATCTAAAAATGATTAGAACAGTGCATTGAGAGAGAAATTCCAGAAATTCAAGTTGGATTTCAAAGAGGCCGTGGCACCAGAGATATTATCACTGATGTCTGAAGGATCTTGGCTGAAAGCAGAGACTTTCAGAAGAATGTATATTTGCATTTTATTGACTCTGTAAAGACATTTAACGGTGTGGATCATATTGTGGCTAACATTGAGAAGAATGGGACTTAATTATGTATATATGAAAAACTGTAGCTAAACCAAGAAGCTGTTGTCCAAACCTAGGGACCTAGGGAACACTGCATAGTTTTAAATCAGGAAAACTATGTGTCAGGGTTGTATCCTTTTTTCATATCTATTCAATCTGTGCTGGGCAAATCATCTGAGAAGCTGGATCCTATGAAGAATGTGGGATCAGAGTCAGAAGAAGACTCATCAACAAACTGTGTTATGCAGATGACAAAACCTTGCTGCTAAAAATGAGGAGGATTTGAAACACTTGCAGCAGAAGACCAGACTGTAACATTGAATATGAATTACATATCAATAGCAAGAAGAGAAAAATCCTCCCCACCAGACCAATAAGCAGCATCACAAGAGATGAAGAAAAATTTGAAGTTGTCAATTATTTCATCTTGATTGGATTAATAATCAGCACCGTTGTTACCAGCAGTCAGGTGATCAGGAGATCTACTGTCTTGGGTAAATCTGGTGTCAGGGACCTCTCCAAATTAATGAGGAGCAATGATGTCAGAGTAAAGACTTAAGGTATGCCTAATCTGTATGCAGAACAGATCATCTGGGACACTGAGCTATATAAGGAGGAATGTGGCATCAGGATTGGTGGAAGAGTCATCACCAACCTGTGTTATGCAGATGACACAACTCTGCTTGCTGAAACTGAGGACCTGAAATGCTTGCTGAAGAATGTCAAGGACTGCAGCCTTCAATATGGATTGAAGCTCAACAAAAGAAAACAAAGATTTTCACCACTGGGCCATTTGGCAGCATTATTATGGATGGTGTAGAAATTGAGATCGTTAACAGTTTTAGTTTGCTTGGCTCTCCAGTCAACACTTTCGATACTAGAAGTCAAGAAATCAAGAGACAAATTTCATTCGGAAATTCAGCTGTCAGGGACCTAACTAGAGTACTGAAGAGCAACAACGTCAGGCTGGAGACTAAGATGTGCCTGATCTGGGCCATAATTTTCGCATTTGCATGCTATGCGTCAGAGAGCTGGACCGTGACTAGGGATGACAGAGAATTGTTGCCTTTGAGCTGTGGTGCTGGAGAAGGGTGTTGAATATACCATGGACTGCCAGGAGAACAAACAGGTTTGTCCTGAAACCAGGCTGCTCCTTGGAGGCAAGGATTCTGAAGCTGCGTCTGACATACTTTGGGCATGTCGTAAGAAGGGCCTAGTCCTTGAGAGGGACATCATGTTTGAGAGTGGAGGGAAAGTGCAGGAGAGGAAGACCCCTGATAAGATGGATCGATTCAGTGATTGGGGTAATGGGAGTAGGTGTGTCATAGACAGCGAGATTGACATAGGATAGAGCAGGGTTTAGAGCTCTTGACATAGGGTTGCTATGAGTTGCAAGCGGCTCAACGGCACATAACAACAACAATTCAGGCCATGATCTTTTACTCACTTATTATGCATCTAAAAGACAATAAATAAAGATGTCTTTGAAATATGGTGTTGGAGAAGAGTGCTAAATATTCCTTGGACTGCCAAAATAACAGATATGTTTTAGAGAAAATGCAGCTGGAATGCTTGTTGAAGGCAAGGAGGACTAAGATTTATCTCACATACTCTGGGCATTTTCCTTGGAGGGGGACATCAGGCTTGGAAAGGTGGGTCATCGAAAGAGAGGAAGGCCCTCAATGATAAAGATTGACACAGTGACTGCCGGAAGGGGCTCAAGTATGTCAGAGATGACAAGGATGGCACAGGGTAGGACAGGGTTCAGATTTATTGTTCATAGAGTCGATATGAGTCATACTCGACACAGTGGCACCTAAAAACAACAACATAACATTGATAACTAAATTGTTAACAAATGCTTTTAATGTTTTCCTTATATTACCAACTTTAGTGACCGACCATCCATCTGAATATAAATTAATTGCATCCATTTTATCCTGAAGTATATGCATTCTCTGTCCTTTGTGGAGGGAAGTCTTGGTTTTAGAGCAATCCACTTTCTGTGTCAGTAGACCATAACCCCATCCTCTGCAGGGCAGCTTCACCCTGCTGAATGATTTCCCTCCCCTCCATTCTTGAGTCTCTTCAGAGCTCTGTACAGATCTCGGTTGTTTTTCAGCTGTTGACATTGATGGTATATTTCCCCAAGGCAACTTGAAGCATTCACCTCATTTTGGATTCCTGAAAGGCTCTAACCCTTCCTACTTCTATTAGTGACCAGAAATAAAATGTTAGCTCTAGACTTTCTTGTATATTGCTCATCTTGTTGTTTGAGCCTAAAAATAAATCAGCATAAAATGTGCACAGGACTTGTAAGGACTGAAAAATCTAAAATTGTGGTTCATGTGGTCTGATAAAACAAAATGATGTACATGACCATATGCAAGATTTTACATATTGTAAGAATGGCATAGTTTTATAGCAACATAAAATGCATTACTCTTCCCACACATATAATACAGAAAGTAATGGTGCTTATTCTGCCAACTTTGCCTATTTTTCAAGGAGTTCTTGATATTTAGGATGTACAATGTGATATTTTTTAGAGTGAGAGTTTTTAAGATTTTTACTTGTCATATAATAAAATTTGTATATCTTCATCTATTTACATATTGTGTATAGATGTGTTCCACATCATTCTCTAAAGTGGGTAATCATTATAAAAAATTAACCCACTGCCATATGTCACTTCTGACTCATAGCTACTGTCCATCCATCAGGTTACTGTGGCTGTGCATCTTTACAAGAAGAGACTGCCTATTTAAGCCCACGAAGCACTGGTGGGTTTGAACCACCACACTTTTGGTTAGCAGTTCACTATGTTAGGTACTAAGTCACCCATGGTTTTTATAATACAAAATGCAAATATCTTTGATAAAAATCATACATAGTGAATAATTATAAAAAACATGGTTTTTCTATTTTAAGTACAAAAAGGCAATGTTTAAAAATGCCTGAAACAAAAAAAATGTTGAACATAGAGATTACATGTTTGTTGTTGTTGTTATGTGCTGTCAAGTCACTTGCGACTCATAGCGACCCCATGTACAACAGCCCTAAACTCCGCTCTGTCCTGTGCCAATCGCACTGTCTCTGACACTCCCATCCCAATTACCCCAGTCACTAAATTAATCCAC
>NW_006399832.1:12939036-12940922 GCF_000299155.1 Elephantulus edwardii | reverse complement strand
ACAGCTCAAAGGCATCAATTCTCCTTCTATCCTCCTTGGTCATTGTCCAACTCTCTGATGCATAACAAGTGATTGTGAAGACCATGGCCTGTATCAGACGCACCTTAGTCTCCAGAGATTACATAGCACTTACTAAAGTGAACATAGAGAAGTAATTCTCCTTAATTTTCTATCAATTTGGTAAAACTTTTCAGTATAAAAACAGACAAGTATGGATAGCACCACCGTTGTAAATCAGGTCTGACATGTGAGGTTGAGAGGAGAACAGGCTGAGTGGATAAATAATGACCGTTGCATTGGAACAGACTAAAATTGGGCATTATATGTATGACAACAGCCCAGAGTAAGAGATATATCATAATAAAGAGGATGGGGGGAAAGGTGGATAATTTTGCAGCAATGAATGAGGTTTGTTTTTTTTAAAAAAAAAGTGAACTAGGGGAGAGGGAAGTAAGGGGTAAAATGTGCAACAATGAATGAATGAAAATCTGGCTTCTCTGTAAATGTTCATTAAAATCACAATTAAAATAAACTTATTTAAAAAAATGGACAGAAAACCATATCTGTGCAGTTTGGGTATAGTTTTGGTTTTTTGTTTATTTTTCCAGGTGTGAAGACTTCCAAAGTATGTGTGAGTTCATTGAGTATTTAGATTTAGGAAAGATGTTGACACAGTGTGTACTTAGGTTTGTTGTTATGTGTCATCAAGTTGCCTGTGACTCATTCATAGTGACTCAGTGTACAACAGCCCTAAACCCTGCTCCATCCTGTGCCAAACTTATTGTCTCTGATACACCTATCCTCATTATCCAAGTCACCGAAGGTGATGAATTAGACTTCATCGTAAGCATTCTTACATTGAATTCTGAGGTGATTATTTAGGTAATTTTAACTTATTAAACAGCTGTGTCATGACTGTGGCAGCCTTCAAATGCGTTTACATTATTCCTCCAGTGTACACATAAAGCTCAAACATCATATTACTTGTTGGTTACTCTCTAGATTCAAAATAGAGTCCCTGGAAAATAAAGTGGGAGAGATTTTTGAGAGCTGGATTAGAACCACACATCTTCCCTGTGGACTACAGGGCCTAATAGGTTAGGTGTGTCAGAGACAATAAGGTTGGCTTAGGTTCGAGGAGGGTTCAGAACTTTTATACATAGTATGGCAATAAGTCTCAGGTGACTTGACAGCACACAACAACAAAGATTCTGCTAAAGATGATCCAAAAACAACTAGAACAGCACATCAGCAAAGAACTGCCAGAAGTCCACGATGGGTTTAGAAGGGGTCATGATGCTAGGGATATTGTAGTTAATGTTAAATGGATCTTAGCTGAAAGCAGGGAATACCAGAGGAAGGTATATCTGTGTTTCATTGATTTTACAAAGGCATTTGACTGTGTGAATCATAACAAACTGAGGCTGACTCTGAGAAGAATGGGAATCCCAGAACACTTGATCGTTCTAATGTGAAATCTAAACTTGAACTGGGAGGCAATTATCAGAACAGAGCAAGGAAACACTTTATGGTTCAAAATTGGGAAGGGTGTATGCCAGGGATGTGTCATATCTCCCCACCTTTTCACCTTATATGCAGAACAGATTATCCGGGAGACTGGGGTCTATGAGAAGTGTGGCAACAGAATTGGTAGAAGATCCATCAACAATCTGCATTATGCAGATGACACAGCCCTGCTTGCTGAAACTGGGGAGGACCTGAAGCGCTTGCTGCAGAGGGTCAAGCATTGCACCGCTCAATATGAATTAAGGCTCAATATTAAGTAGACAAAGATTCTCACCACTGGGCCAATTGGCAGCATCAGGATGGATGGTGACGAGATTGAGATTGTTCACAACTTTAGTTTGCTTAGCTCCACAGTCAAC
>NW_006399832.1:12937132-12938649 GCF_000299155.1 Elephantulus edwardii | reverse complement strand
GGTCCTTGGAGAGGGACATCATTCTTGAGAAGGTGAAGGGGCAGCACAGGAGGGGAAGACTCTCTATGAGGTGGATTGATTTAGTTAGTGACTGGGATAATTGGGGTGGGTGTGATGGAGACAGTGAGATTGGCACAGGACAGAATAGAATTTAGGGGTGTTGTCCATAGGGTCCCTATGAGTCGCAAGTGACTTGACAGCACATAACAACAATGGTCTATGCATAGCAGCTGCGTGATGAAAATACAAGAACAACATAGATCAAGTTGCTTACATTTACAAAAATGCACGAGATTGTTAATTCATGCACTTGGCCATTAGCCAAAAGAGTAAACCTTATGGTCCACAAAAAGCATTACAGATGAGAAGTCAGTTTATCTATTTTTTTAAAAAAATAATCCACTGAGGTTAGAGAACACACTTCTACTCTGACATCCGTGAGGTTTCCATATGCCAGTATCAAATCAAGAACATTTGATAATGATGATGAATAGTGGTGCTGACGATCAGATGCTGCAGGAAGAAATTACTGTCCTCATATTCAAATGAAAATAGCAAGAGTAAAATGAAGGGCTCCCCTTCCAAGCAAGCGAAACTGTCCTGCATAAATATCTGATGGGTCTGGCTCAAGATTATATTGCTATCTGATGGTCTAAAAGGGAAGTCTGACACATGATTGGTGGCTGAGAGCACAAAGGAGGGCCCATAACTTTAGTTTATTGATAGATAATAAAATTGTCTCCATTTGTTCATTTTGGTAAAGAAGGGGGGAAAAAAAAAACAAACCACACCAATAGCGCCTATTTTCAAATATGTTGCAAAAAGCACATCAATTTTTTTAAGGATGCAATAAAATCATGAAAGTGAAATATTTGATACAGAGACAAGAAAGTATATTATTTTTTGCATGAAAAAATAGTAATATATCAGAGAGGGCAACGTAAATGTTACTATGTGAAAAGTCTCTTAAATAATAATACATTTTTAATAACTTAAACCCTCAAAATTTGAACTTTCATAAGCAAAATCCACAAAAGAGAGAATACTCAGGTATTGCAAAATAAAATAATAAAAAGATAAACATGACCAGTAAGATTATAATATAAATAGAAAAATTAGATAAAGTATTCTTTGGATAATCATCTTATTAGAGAGTGATAAACCAAAAGAAATATAGGCAGTTTTAAAAATAACAATATTAAAAAGCCTTACTAAGCTTGTCTATATCCATATCCCAATCTTAGGGGGAAAATAGTTCACAACATAAATAGACTCACTTTGTTCTTGCCAAAAGCATTACAAAGAACCCTTCCCAAGCTGTATCTTGATAATGTATTATTATTACTTGTTGTTGTTGTTATGTGGCGTCTAGTCATTTGCAACTCGTAGCGACCCTCTGAACAACAGCCCTAAACCATGCTCTATCCTGTGCCAATCGCATTGCCTCTGACACACCCATCCCCATTACTCCAGTCACTGAATCAATCCACCTCATAGAGGGTCTTCCCCTCCTGCGC
>NW_006399832.1:12931195-12936736 GCF_000299155.1 Elephantulus edwardii | reverse complement strand
TGTTATTTTTTTGGAAGCAGGAGTGACACCCACATCCTAAAGGACATGCTTTTGGAAACTCTGTGAACTTTGATAAATGACAATAGTTATAGAAAGGCTTCAGGCCTTTTGGTTATAGGGTTGCTATGAATCGTGCTGCACTCAACGACAATCAACAACAATAATGTTTTTATTTAATAGTAAAGAAAAGTATATAGCTGTTATCCATTGAGAGAGGGAAAGGAAAAAGAAATGGATTATTGAATAAATAATCTTAAGAAATTTTGTTGTTTTAAACAATAAAATTTGAATATTATTTCACATTATGAGATGCAAATGAAACAATTAATGGTTAGACATTTTTTAAGATATAATGGGGAATTTTAAATAATTTTAAAATATCTGATTAAGTAAAAACATTTTTAGGTGTACAAAATATAAAATTATAAGGGAAATATTAGTTATGTTTGAAAATAACTGAAAATTCATCACCATCACGTTGGAACTAACTCAAAGTTCACCCTGTCCTAGGTTTCTCAGATTGCTCATCCCTCCAGCATGTTGCTGATAGTGGATTCAAAGGACCAGAGAGGAGTGACCTTTGGGTTAGCAGCACAGTTCCCTACAGACTACCACCAGAGCTCCCTATTTGAGAAGAAAAAATGAAACAATGTTATATAAAATATAAAATTAGATGAAATAAACAATTTGGAAAGATTTCAATAATCTAAAACCCATTCCTATCCAAACAGGGGCATCATTTTACAAAGGGAATGAATACCTGTAAGAAAATAACTTGAATCAAGTAATAACATTATAGGGAAGTTTATTTTATGCTGTTCTTGTGATAAAGCAATTGGGAATAAATTAAATGAGCATCAGTAGATAATTACCTAAATAATATTCATGTCCATTCATGCGCATACAATAAAGAAAGGTATAAAGCCATTACAAATAAGTATCATTTACCTGTGAAGTTATTAATAACCCATGATTAGTAGGAAATACGATGACAAATAGTAATAGAAATTATTTTAATAAAATGAATATTTAACAGAAATTAATAGAGTTAAGAAGAATCCTGGTAACACAACAATTAAAATGTTTTGTTGTTGAAAGTTTAGTTGTTTGATCGCACCAGCTGCTCCAAAATAAAAAAGATTAGGCAGTCTACTTCTATAGAGATCTACTATATGAAACCCAGTAGAGCAGTTCTACTCTTCCCTATAACGTTGCTAGGAAGAAGGGAAGTTTGATGTCAGTGGATGTGGGTAATTAATAAGGTTGACAGGTATTGATTCTGAATATTTCAATTAGGGTTTATTTTAGAGTTTTTTTCTATGTCACCAAGTGAATAAATTATAATGAGTTATTATTTATCTGTTAGGTTTTATTAGAAAATCTAAAGTTATTGTTCATTTTAAAAATCCTATGTCTTAATTGATTTCTGACTGCAAAAATTGGTAGAAATCTTCAATTTCCTCCTCTTTGGCTCTAGTTGTTGTTGTGTATTTTTGAACGATAGTGGTGTTCACTGGACTTCCTTGTATATGTGTAAGGATATTATCCTGTCACTCATAATATTGTATTTCAATATGATCTAGAAATTACATTTTTAACTATGAAAGCAACCCTCATCATGTCATCTCCGGCATAGTAGATCATATGATTGTCTGATTCAGAATGTCCCATGCCAGTACATCTCATTCCACCAATACCTATTATGTCAATATCTATGTGCTCCATTTCTTTCTTAACAATATCCAATTTTGTACATTCATGCTTCTCACATCCACGTTCCAATCACTAGTGTCTGTTTATAACTGTTCTTTCTCCTCCTTTGTGTTTCCATATTTGAGGGCTCAACCTCAGGCAACATTTCTGCTGTCTAATTGTTCTGTAGTGTATATAGGGTTTTTGAAGGGCTGTTATTTAGAAGTGGATGGACAATCCTTCTTCCTAATCTGTCTTAATTTGAATGTGTTCTGCAGATGACACAATTCTGCTTACTGAAACTGAGGCCAACCTGAAGCGCTTGCTGCAGAAGGTCAGACTGTAGCCTTCAAAAATAGATTAAAGCTCATCAAGAAAACAAAGATTCTCACCTCGGGGCCAATTGACAGCATCATGAGAGATGGAGAAAAGAGTGGGATTGTTAGCAGATTTAGTTTACTTGACTCCACAATGTTACCAGCAGCCAGGAAATAAAAAGATTATTTGCATTGGAAAAGTCAGCTGTCAGGGACCTCTCCAGAGGACTGAAGAGCAATGACTTCAGTCTGGAGGCTAAGGTGTGCCTGTTCCAGGCCATGGGTTTTGCAATTACTTGCTATGCATCAGAAAGCTGGAAAATGACTAGGGATGATAGAAGGAGAATTGATGCCTTTGAGCGGTTATGCTGGAGAAGAGTTACCATGGACTGCTAAGAATACAAACAGCCTTGTCCTGAAGAGAGTGAAAGCAGGCTGCTCCTTGGTGGCAAGGATTTAGAACCTTCATCTGACATATTTGGGGTATGTTGTAAGGAGGAACCAGTCCTTGGAAAGGGACATCAAGCTTGAGAGGGTAGAGGGACAGTGCAAGAGAAGAAGATGGTCGATGAGATTAATTAATTCAGTGACTGAGGTAATAGAGGTAGATTTTTCAGAGAGAATAAGGTTGGTCCTGGATAGAAGAGGTTTCAGAGCTGTTGCACATAGGGTCACTATGTGTTGCAAGTGACTTGAAAGCACATAACATCTTTAAATAAAGTCATTCTGATCTATTCTTTGTTGCTGTTTAGTGATATCAAGTCTATAATGACTCCTAAAGAAACTCTGAACTGATATGAACCCTGTCCTGTCTTGTCCCATCCTCATCCTCCCTGACATGCTTGAGTCCATTCCTGCAGTGACTGTGTCAAATCCATCTCGTTCGGAGTCTTCCTCTATTTACTGACCCTCTGCTTTCCCAAGCATGATTTCACTTTCCAAGGAAAAGCCCCACCTAGCAATATGCTCAAAGCATGTGAAATGAAGCTTCACTCTCCTTGCCTCTCAGGAGAACTCTGGTTACACTTCCTCCAAGACCTATTTGCTTTTGCTCTTCACAAAAACCACAACTAAAAAGTATTGATTTTTCTTCTGTGATCCTTATTCATTGCCTGGCATTTAGATATATAGCTGATGATTGCAAAGACTGTGGCTTGTATCATGCACAATTTAGTCTTTGTTGTTGTTGTTAGGTGCCATCGAATTGAGTACAACTCATAGTGACCCTATGAACAATATATCTGAAACCTGTCCTATCCTGTGCCATCTTCTCACTTCCTCACTAGAGCCCATCGCAGCAGTCACCATGTCAGTCCTCCTAGTCAAGGGTCTTCCACTCATTTACTGACACTCTACCCTTCCTAGCATCAAGTCCATCTCCAAGAAATAGCCTCATTTTGGGATGTGTCCAAAGTATATAAAGGTCAGTCTCATTATTCTTGTCTCCAAAGTGATTATGGTGACACCATCTCCAAGACATAACTCTTTGTTCTTTTGGCCTTCCATGAGATGCTCAGTATGCTTCTCCAACACCAAAGCTCAAAGGCATCAATTTTTCTTCTGTAATTCTTATTCATTGTCCAGCTCTTGGATGCATAGCCAGTGATCTGAAAGACCATGGTCTGAATGAGACGCACCTTACTCCTGAAACCAAAATTATTACTACTCAATAATTTTGAGAGCTGCCTAACTGTAGACTTTTCCAGTGTAATGTGTCTCCTTTTCTCCTGACTACTGGTACCAAAGGTGTTAATTGTGGATCGAAACAAGATGAAGCTGTTGACAATTTCAATCTCTTCTCCATCCATCATAATGTTGTATATATATCCAGTGGAAAAGAGTCTTTGTTTTATTGACATCGAGGTGCAATCCATATTGAAGGCTGCATTCCCTGATCTTCTGCAACAATTGCTTCAAGATCTGCTCACTTTCAGCAAGCAATGTTGTATCATCTGCATAATGCAAGTTATTGGTGTGTCTCCTCTGACCCCGATGACATATTCCTCTTCATAGAATCCAGTTTCTCAAATTGTTTTCTTAGTATACAGATGAAAATAAAATAAATCCACAGATCTTGAGTCAATACTATCTGAATTTCAAGATCATCTTAGGAATAGGTTTAAGACATTGAATACTAATAGTCAAAGACCAGATGAGTTGTGAGAAGATATCAGAGATATCATCCATGAAGAAAGCAAAAAGGAGGAGAAAGAAAAAAAACAAATGTCAGAAAAGACTCTAAAGATTGCACTGTAGTGTCTAGAAGACAAAACAAATGGAAAACAGGTTGAAGTAAAAGTGCTGAGCAGAAGATTTCAAAGGGCAGTTTGAGAGGACAAAGTAAAGTATAATGAAATGTGCAGAAGCTGGAATTGGAAAATAAAAAGGGAAGATCCCACTCTGCATTTCTCACACTGAGAGAATGGGAAAGCAAATTTAAACTTCAAGTCACAATATTGAAAGACACTACAGGTAATATATTGAATGACCCAGAAAGCATCAGAAGAGTTGGAGGGAATACACAGAATCACTATACCAAAAATAACTGATTGACACTAAAAATTTCAGGAAGTACCATATGAACAGGATCCAATGGTAATGAAGGAGGAAGTAAAGGCTGCATTGAAGGCATTGGAAAAAAATAAGGCCCCAGGAACTGACAAGATATCAATTGACTTGTTTCAATTAACGGATGCATCCTTGGATCTGCTAACCAGTGTTTGCCAGGAAATTTGGAGGACAGCTGTCTAACAGATTGAACTAGGTTCATATTTGCTCCCATTCTCAAGAAAGATGATCCAACTGAATGTGGAAACTATTGAACATTATTATCACATACAAGCAAAATAGTGCTGAAGATCTTTCAAAATTGGCCAGAAATAGTACACAGATAAGGAAGTTCAAGAAGTTAAAGTAGGATTTAGAAAAGGCTGCGGCACCAGGGTTATTTTTGCAGATGTCAGTTGGATCCTGGCTAAAAGTAAAGAATACCAGAAGAATATCAATTTGTGCTTTATTGTCTATGTAAAAGTATTTGACTGGGTGGATCATAACAAGTTTTGACTGGTATTGAAAAGAAATGGTGTCTCAGAGCATTTAATTGTGGTCTTATGAAATCTATACCTGGACTGGGAGGCTGTTGTGTCAAAAGAACAGAGTGAACCCTGTATGGTTAAAATTAGGTAGCTTCTCAGGACTGTGTTCTGTATTCTTTCCCAGTACTTATTCAGTCTGTATGAGCAAATTATTTGAGAAGCTATATTTAGCCCTTAAACTAAAATAAACAGGTGGGGGTTAGAAGACTTGGATGAAAGTGTGAAGGAATCGTTTAATGGGCCGATAAGTCAAATTCATTCAAAGAACAACATGGATCAAAGTATATTATTTTTTTAAAGAAAGTAAAGCATATTTTTTCAGCTTATTTAACTCAAAGTGACATTCTTACACTCCCACCAACAGTGAATCAGGGTTCCAGTTTCTCCACAACCTCGCCAGCATTTGTTGCTTGCTGTTCTGTTAAATTTTGCTATTT
>NW_006399832.1:12911537-12929980 GCF_000299155.1 Elephantulus edwardii | reverse complement strand
GCATCTAAATTCCAAAATCAATCTCCATAATAGTCTATGTGTTTCCTACTGCCAAAGGGGCCCTTTAGAGTAGTGAGAGAAGATCTTCACCCTGAAGCCCACAGTGTCCCTTTTCAGCAGGAAGTAGCTAAGAGAATACGCCATCCCTTTTCCTTATGAATCAGGGTGAAGTCTCTCTCAAGGAGTAGTGATAGGGAATGGCAAAGGACACACCGACAAAGGAGATTAATCAGAACTGATTTTGACAAGCACTGTGGCAATTGGACAATTAAAACAGACTTTTGGATGGTGGGGAAGAAGAACAAACTGGGGAGGAGGGTAGAGAGAATGGTGCAGTAATGAAGGAATGACAACCCAAAATCCCTGTAAATATTCATTAAAACTAATACAATTTAATTAAAAAAAAAACAACAAAGTGACATTCTTGTCCCCACTCACATGTTCTTTGTTGTCTCTTACAATTTCACCTTCTTCAAGTCCTATTTGTCCTTTCAGCAATCCGTGGGGTGTTCAGTACTCTTCTCAAACACTACAACTCAAAAACATTGATTTTTCTTCTGTCATCTTATTCATGGTCCATCTCTCAGAAGGATCAAATTCGTGTTGGTCTTCAAATAGGCATCATTGCTCCTCAACACTTTGTAAAGTCCAGACTTTTCCTATGCAATAAAGGTATTAATTTTTTTAACTGCTGGTGTCAAGGATGTTTGTTGATTGTGGATTTACGTTAAGATCAAATAGTTGACAATTTCAGTATTTCCTTTATATAGCATTAAGATTTTGGTCTTTTTGATGCCCAGATATAATACACACTTAAAGCTAAATAGTGTTTGATCTTGGTAAGCAAGCTTTTCAAGTCCTCCTCTCTTTAACCAAGCAAGGTTGTTCCATCTGCATAACATGAGGCTGCCTGAGGAAGCTTCCTGATAGACTGATGCCACATTTTCCCTCATAAAGTACAACTTTTCAAATGATTTGTTCAGCATACATACTGAATAAGTATGCAGAAAAGTATACAGCTCTGGTACACACATTTCCTAATTTTAAACCATGCAGTATTCCTTTGTTCTGCTGAGAAAACAACTTCCTGGTCTAAGTATGTGTTTATATTAACATAATTGAATGTTCTAGAATTCCCATTCTTGTCAGTAATAACAATAATTTTCCATAATTCACGCAATCAAATGCCTTTGCATAGTAAATAAGACTCATACATTTTCACATTTCAGCCAAAGTCCATCTAACATCATCAATGATTTCACTGGTTCCATGGCATCTTCTAAACCCAGCTTGAATATCTGGTTTTTCTCTACAAGGTGCTATCTATTTGTTGTTTTTGTTTGTTGGGGGATTTTTTCCCCATGGTCTTCAGCAATATTTTGTGTAGATGTGATATAAAATATTGTTCAATAATTTCCACATTATCTTATATCACCTTTCTTGAGAATAGAAACAAATATGAATCTCTTCCAGTCAGTTGGCAAGATCGTCTAACTCTCCTGGCATAGATTGAGTAGTACATCCAGCCCTGGATTTCACTGTTGAGTTTGAGCTTCTCCAACAATTCTTTCCACAAATATAGTCAGTCTAATTGCCGTGCAGTCCATTAAATGAGTTCCACGTTTATAGTGGCCATGTGTGTTTCTTAAAATCAGTATTTGCAAAAAGTAAGTCGTTAAACATAAAAATCGCAGCCATTCATTCTCCAGTCCGTATTTTCTAACTACCACTCTTTCTTCATTTTCAACTTTTGCATTCCAGTCAGCAATTATTATTCACACATGTTGAATATATGCTTCATCAATTTTAGACCACAGAAGCTGGTTACAATCCTCCCATTTTCTCATTTTTGGCTTTAGCTGTGGTGGGTATATTTGAGTAACTAGTATTAACAGATCTTCCTTGTATTCATATGTTTAGTATCTTGTGGCTCACAACGTTACACTTTAGGATAGATCTTGAAATGATCTTATAAACTATGAATGCAACAACATCCTTCCTCAACTTTTCATTTAATTTGTATCTAATAGTAAATCAAATGACTGTCTGATTCAAAGTGGCCATTGCCAGTTCATCTCAGCTCACTAATACCTAGTATGTCAGTCTATGCATTCATTTCATTCTTTATGAGGAGGAAAGTGATACTAGGATTGAAGGGAGATTCATCAACCACATATGTTATATAGATGACACAACCTTGCTTGCTGAAACTGAAGAGGATCTGAAGAGCTTGCTGCAGAAGTTCAAGGACTATAGTCTTCAATATCGATTGAAGCTCAACATCAAGAATCAAAAGACAAATTGCACTGGGAAAATCTGCTGTCAGGCACCTCTCCAGAGTGGTTAAAAGCAACGGTGTCAGACTAGAGACTAAGGTGCACCTAAACCAGGCCATGGTTTTCACAATTACTTGTTATGCTTCAGAAAGCTGAGCAATAACTAAGGACGACAAAGAATTGATGCCTTTGAGTTGTGGTGCTGGAAACAAGTCTTGAACATACAGTGGACTGTGAAGAAAACAAATAGGTTTGTTTTGGAGAGAGTAAGGCCAAGTTTCTCCTTAGAGGCTAAGATTTTGAAGCTCCATCTCATATACTTTAAAATGTGGCCTAGAAGGACCAGTCCTTGGAGAAGGACATCATGCTTGGAAAGGTGGAGGGACAGCGCAGGAGAGGAAGACCTCAGATGAGCTGAATTGATACAGTAACTGGGGCAATGGGGGTTGGAGTGTCAGAATTAGTAAGACTGGCTCAGGACAGGGCAGGGTTCAGACTGCTGTATATAGGATCACTATGGTCATAGGCAACTGGACAGCACATAACAACAACAACAATTATACTATGTTTCACATTATAATTTTAAGTGGATGTTTGCAGCTTTTCTCATATTTTTTAGTGTCTTTCAGTTCTATGCGGTAATCTGTGGAACCAGATATGTAACCAAACTGAAACAGAATGGTTTTTATATAAGTGTAAATGTTAATAGATAATTTAAGAGGTGAAGGTAAGGGTCTAAGTAAATGAATTAATTTGATAAATTCTTAAAATTACCATTTAGCCTTAGAAAGGTTTTTTTCATTTTTTGAAAAATTTTATTGTTTTTTATGTGTGTATCATCAAATTAGATCTGACTGGTACAGGAGGAGATTGTCCCTCCTTCTCCAGCAGAGCATCTGGTGGATTTGAACTGCGTCCCTTTGGGATTGTAGTGCAGCTTCTTGCCACTAGGCCACTAGAGCTCCCTTCTTAAATATTTTTACAGCAATGATATTGTTTGTAACATATTAAACAAATTAGCTACTTAGTTTGCAAATGTGATGAATTGTATAAACCATTATCTGGCAACTGAGCAGGGTAACACTGCATGGTTCAAAATTGGGAAGGGTGTACGCCAGGGATGTGTCCTGTGTCCGTACCTTTTCAACCTGTGTGCAGAGCAGATTATCCAGGAGGCTGGGCTCTATGAGGAGAATTGTGGCATCAGGATTGGTGGAAGATCTATCAACAATCTGCATTATGCAGATGACACAACCCTGCTAGCTGAAACTGAGGAGGACCTCATGCACTTGCTGCAGAGGGTCAAGGACTGCAGCCGTCAGTATGGACTGGACCAATTGGTGGCGTCAGGATGGATGGCGAAGAGATTGAGATTGTTCACAGCTTCAGATTGCTCGGCTCCACAGTCAACATTCTTGGCATGAGCAGTCAGGAAATCAAAAAACATACTGCAATGGGAAAGTCTGCTGTTAGGGACCTCTCTAAAGTACTCAAGAGCAATGGTGTCTCTCTGGAGACTAAGGTGCGCCTGATACAGGCCATGGTCTTTGAAATCACTTGTTATGCATCAGAGAGTTGGATGATGACTAGGGAGGACAGAAGGGGAGTTGATGCCTTTAAGCTGTGGTGCTGGAGAAGAGTATTGAATATATCCTGGACTGCCAAGAAAATAAACAGATTCATCCTAGAGAGGATTAAACCAAACAACTCCTTGGAGGCAAGGATTCTGGGGCTTCATCTGACATACTTTGGACATGTTGCAAGGAGGGACAGAACCTTGGAGAGGGACATTATGCTTGGGAGGGTGGTGGGACTGTGCAAGAGGGGAAGACCCTCTATGAGATGGATTGATTCAGTGACTGGAGTAATCGGGATGGGTGTGTCAGAGGCAGTGCGATTGGCACAGGATAGAGGAGATTTTAGGGTTGTTGTACATAAGGTCGCTATGAGTCGCAAACAACTCAACGGCACATAACAATAACAACAACATCGAGAACATAGTATTATCTGAAAAATCAGTGTGATGGGGCAGAGCATCAATTATATCTTATTCGTTAAAGTCTCACCATCCTTTCTCTAATCTCTCAGTATTTTAAACAAAACTATTTTATTTTGAATCTATTTTCTAAAAGGTTCTATGTACTATATAAAAACTCTCATCATTGAATAGGAACAAACTCATAGCTGACACTCTCATGTGTTTCTGAGGCTGTAAATATCAGCATAGGAGATTGCTTATCTTTCTCTTGCAAAGTTGCTTGTGGATTTGAACTTTGAGAGAGGCATGACTTTTTTAGTTAGCAGCCCAACTCCCTACAGTCTGTGCCACCAGAGCTCCTACTAAGTACTTTTATATTGAGAGAAATATTCAAAATGCGAATATAAAAATATTAAATGCCATTCATCTCAACCTATGTTAACCTGCACAGTGTAACAGTTTGAAATTCATAATCAGAGAGGGAAGGAGGAAAAAACAGCAGAAATTAGTGGATGGATGGGGGACAACATTGAAGCAATGGGCAAGGTGCAGTGGGGACTTAATGAAACAGGGTATTAAAAGACATCGAACAATAGTAAGTGATTGTATAAAACTCAGTGTATATGAATGATTGTATAAAGCACAATATGTTGTTGTTTGTTGTTATGTGCCATTGAGTCGCTTGCGACTCATAGCGACCCTATGTACAAGAGCCCTAAACTCCGCTCTGTCCTGTGCCAATCGTACTGTCTCTGACACTCCCATCCCAATTATCCCAGTCACTGAATCAATCCACCTCATAGAGGGCCTTCCTCTCCTGCGCTGTCCCTCCACCCTCCCAAGCATGATATCCCTCTCCAGGGACTGGTCCCTCCTCACAACATGTCCAAAGTATGTTAGACAGAGCCTCAGAATCTTTGCCTCCAAGGAGCCACCTGGTTTAACCCTTTCCAGGACAAATCTGATTGTTTTCCTAGCAGTCCATGGTATTCTCAATACTCTTCTCCAGCACCACAGCTCAAAGGCATCAATTTTCCTTCTATCCTCCCTGGTCATTGTCCAACTCTCTGATGCATAACAAGTGATTGCGAAGACCATGGCCTGTATCAGACGCACCTTAGTCTCCAGAGTGACACCACTGCTCTTCAGTACAGTATATGTTAGTGAAACATGATGTATGTTGTTGATTTTACAAAACTAATCAAAAGTTTATAATAAAAGAAACACAAGAGTTTGCCCTGAAACTTTCTCAGCAATGAGGAAGGCCAAGAGACTCCTCCTGGGAGGTCAAGCCCATAGTTGCTGAAAGGGGGCAAGCTTTTCCCTTAGAACCTACAAAGGGAGAAAACCTTCCCCGAGAGTTGTGGCCCGAAATTTAAACTTTAGCCTCCGCAGGCAACTCGACAGCACATAACAACAACAACAACAACTCCTAAACTGTGAAGGACTAAATTTTGCTCGTTCAAAAAATAATAACCATAAAGTAACAATAATCATGACATGACATTCAAATTGACCTATGGCATTATTCATAATGTCATTTCAAGTATTGTTAAGAGAATTCTCTCAATTTTTAATCCAGCTCAAAAAAATGCCTGTATATTTGTAATCTTGACAATATCCAAAGTGTTCTAAGAAAGCTTGTTTTTAAGGTCCTATACATGTGCTCTAGGTGGTTTTGCATGTGAAAAGCACTTCATAAAACATTAAGAGCACTGCAGTCCTATCATTTGAAAGGTTATTTTATGTTTATTTTTTTAACATTTAAAGTATTTTATTTTTTTTCTATAATTGTATTTTATTAATTTTCATAAACATTTACAGAGATTTTGGGTTTCCATTCATTCATTGTTGCACTATTCTCTCTACCCTCCTCCCAGTTTGTTCTTGTCCAAATGCCACAGTGCTTGTCAAAGCCAGTTCTGATTAATCTTCTTTGTCAGTGTGTCCTTTGCCATTCCCTATCACTCCTCCCTGAGAGAGACTTCACCCTGAGTCATAAGGAAAAGGGGATGGTGTATTCTCTTAGCTACTTCCTGCTGAAAGGTTATTTTATGTTTAAATGTTTAAGGTTCAGTATGGAAAAAGCAATTGTTCTATTAATTATTGGACATTAAATATGGCTTCAGTAAAGGTAATAATGTAATTATTAATGCCAGAATTCCTGTATTACCAGGCCTCCAAAATATATTAAAGATTCTGAAATGAAATTCAGAGTACCGCTAGATCAAATCAAATACAGTGGTTAAGTAATCTTCTATATTCAGTTAGTCATATTAACTCCCCTTAAAGCATGTTCTACTATTTTAACAAATATCCATTCATGAATAATATCATTTAGAAGCAATCATTATTAGAAATTTACCTCATAGGTTAATAGTATTATATTCAGTTATTTCATATAATGGTGAAATTTGCAATTTTATATTGAAATAAAAATGTTATCTATGTATTTTGCCTATAGATTTATTTTTTAAATTAAATAATTTTATATGTTCATTTACAAACTACCTGAACATTAAAAAATACAGTAAAAATTGCTAATATAATATATAGGCAAACACTACGGCATTGTTGATGTAACCAAATGGCACATTTTTGGGGTAAATCTCTTTGGGTCTTTTTATTCCATTTTCTTGAGCATCTACATATATGTATTCATTTTCTCTTGCCTCTAAGAAAGTCCACATGAAAATCAAATTACTTTCCCACAGTGCCCTAGCTTCTTCTAGGTAGCCGTCTTTCAGAATCTTATGCACATGTTGTATTGGAGCTTACCTTAACCTTTCTCAAATAAATACTCTTCATTTTTCTGTGTTGCTTTTATAAGTTACACAGAGTTTTTGTTGTTGTTGTTAAGTGTCATACAACTCAAAGCGATTCTATGAACAATAGCTCTGAACCTTACCCTATCCTGAGCCAATCTCACTGTCCCTAACACACCTGACCTCATTGCCACGGTTACTGTGTCAATCCATCCCATCCAAAGTCTTTCTATTTTGCACTGACATTCTACCCTTCTAACCATGATGTCATTCCCCAAGAATTGGTCTCTCCTAACAACATACTAAAAGTATGTGAGAAAGAGCTTCAAAATCCTTGCCCCCAAGGAACAAACTGATTTCACCTTTTCCAAGAGACCTGTTTGTTATCTTGACATTCCATGGTATGTTTAATAATCTTATAACCACAACTCCAGGCTTGGTTCTTCTGTCATACTCATTCATTGTCCAGATCTGATCAGGTGCACCTTATTCTCTATTCTAATATTATTGCTCTTTAGCACTCTGGAGAGATTCTTGTAATCTAGAGCTTTCCTCTCCTGCACTGACCTTCCACCTTTTCAAGCAAGATACTTGCTACTCCAAGGACTTATAACCCCTGACAGTATTCCCAATATGAGACAGAGCTTCAACATCCTTGCCTCCAATAAACAATTCAAATCCATCATTTCTAGGATAGATATTATCTTTAAATTTATGTATCTATTTCTAAAACATTAAAGTTGTTAATTAAAATTAAAAATTAAAAATTCTGTATTTCTAATGTCATATTTGTAACTTATTATATATAGATTGTTCCCATTTTCATTCTTATAATTTAATGAAATAAATCAGTCAGTAATACTTTAATTATTGTTTTATTTTTCGATTCTTTTTACAGTTACTTCCCTATGTTTAAGTAATAAAAATTTATGAGTTTCTTTTTATTCAGCCATTTAACCCATAAGAAGGAATGTCTGTCATTTTCTATTTTTCCCCCCATTAATTGCAAATTTATTCTACTATCTAGAAAGATGAAAAGAAAAAATTTTGTTTATGTCCTGTGAATGTAACCAAAATGTACAATGATCCAGAAACTGGGTCTACAACAATTTGTAAACTCTATTTCTGTCTTAATTTGTGCTTCAGTAGGAACAAAGGAATGGCTAGCCCACTTATTCTAGGCACAACTTCTGAATCTGTAGAAAGAGTATATTTTGGTCACCTTCTCAAAAGATACGCAAAGACTGTTATTTTATTTTTATGGATAGGAGGGAGAAATTGAAATAAATGCCCCAGTGATGAAATGATCTTAACTGCTAACTGAAAAATCAGAGGTTCATACCACCAGCTATTTTATAGGAGAAAGATACGACAGCTTGACTACAACCTTAGAAATCGTATAAGGCAGGTCTACTCAATAGTAGGAAACTCTGATGGCCTGGTTGTAAGAAATTGACCTGTGTTCTCAAAGACAAGAGGTTTGAATCTACCAGATGCTCTGTGGGAGAATTACGGGCAATATCGCATGTAATTTACTGCCTCTGAAAACCTGCTGGACTGTCAGCTGTGCGTTGGTTCTGAGTGGCATACAACAACAACAACTCAATTCCAGTGGGTTTGGATTTGGTCTGGACTTACTTTATTCTTCTAATAATGTACTCTGAAACTAAGTTTATTTTTCTTATATTTATTTACTTTGGTTTATTATTCTCAAGCTTTGGTGGCATAGGATAAAGGGTTGGCTGCCAACTCAAAGGACAAAAATGCATGTAATTTTAATCCAACAGGTGGTCCATGGAGAACAATGGGACAGGCTCCTCTCATAGAGATCCTTTAGATTCTGACCTGAAAGAATAGAATAACTGCAACATATATCCTGTGTATTTATATATCCTTCTCTCATTGCTATTGATTTGGAATCAACTCGTGGCTGACCTTCCACTGAGTTTCCAAAGATATAATTCACAGGGGAGGAAATTGTCCATTTTACTTCTGCAGAGCTGCTGGTAGACCCAAGAAATAACTTATCTACTCATTGATTTCAATCTGTCCTGACATATATCAACCTTAAAGGGCAGAACAGAACTGTTTTATAGCATTTCCAAAGTTGTAATCTTTATAGAAGATGCTGACACACAATTACCCCATAAAGGAGGTGGATTCAAACAGCCATCGTTTTGTTAACAGCTGAAAGTTTAACCACTGCATCATCAAGATGCTTCATTAAGTCACTTAATCCTCATAAAATCCTAAGAGAGGGGTTGGGTATTTTCCTTACTTCTCAGATAAGGAAATGAAGTAGAGCAGCTTACCCAAAGAGATATGGTTAGGAATGGCAGAACCATTTGAGGATCCAAGGAAATTCACTGCACTGGAGATGACTTCTTCCCACAATCATGTTCCTGAAAGTCAAAACAGAACTCTGGCTCCTCCAATAGAAATTGGTTACCACTATGGCACTGTATTCCATTTTCCAATGTTGTTGTTGTGTACCACAGAGTCAGAACTGACCCATAACTGACCCTGCAGCGGGCTTTAAGAGACAGTAAATCACACAGAAGGACATTGTTCATCCTGCTTCTGCAGAGCAGCTAGTGAATTCGAACCATGTGCCTTTGCAATTGCAGCACAGTTTCTTACTACTGGGCCACTAGAATTCCCTTTGCTAACTTTAACTCATATGCTGTTGTTGTTGTTGTTGTTGTTATGTGCAGTTGAGTTGCCTGTGATTCATAACGACCCTATGTACAGCAGCTCTGAAGCCTGGTGTATCGTGACACACCTGCCCCTATTACCCTAGTTACTGTATTAATCCATGTCATCTGTTGTCTTCCTCTCCTGCTCTGACCCTCCACCCTTCCAAGCATGCCCAAAGTATATGACATAGAGCTTCAAAATCCTAGCCTCCAAGGAGAAGCTTGATTTCACTCTCTCCAAGACAGACCTATTTGTTTCCCTCACAGTCGATGATATATTCAAGACTTTTCTCTAGCACCACAACTCAAAAGGATCAATTCTTCCTATATAATTCTTAGTCATTTTCCAGCTCTCTGATGCATAGCAAATAATTGTGAAGGCCACGGTCTGGATCAGGTAGACCTTAGTCTCTAAACTTACATCTTTGCTTCTCAGTACTCTGGAGATGTTCCTGACAGCAGATTTACCCAACACAAATATGTATTTTTTTAATTTTCTGACTGTTCGTACCAAAAGTGTTGATTGTGGAGCTGAAAAAAATTATACCTGTTAATAACCTCAACTCATACCTATCTATTGTGGTGCTACCAATTGGCCCAGTGATAAGATACAGGATCAATTCCTTTTAGATGCCTTTGTGTCATTAGTGACTCATAGAGACCCTAAGCATAATAGTTCTGAAGCTTGCCCTATCCTGAGCCAATCTAACTGTCTCTGACACACCTAGCCCTGTTACTCCAGTTACTAGATAAATCCATCTCCTCCACCATATTTCCCTGTTGTGTTGCCCTCTATCCTTTCAAGCATGATGTTCTTCTCCAAGAATTGGTCCCTCTTGGCAACATGCTCAAAGTATGTCAGATAGAGCTTCAAATTCCTTTCCTCCAAGAAGAAACTTGGTTTAACCCTCTCCAAGACAAACATTTTTGTTATCTTTGCAGTCCATGGTTTGTTCAATACTCTTCACTAGCATCACAACTCAAAGGTATCAGTTCTTCTGTCACCCTTAGTAATTTTTCAGCATTCTAATGCATATTCAGTATTTGCAAAGCCCATGGTCTAGATAAGGTGCACCTTTGTCTCTAGGGTGACACTGTTGCTCTTTTTTGCACTCTAGAGAAATCTCTGATTGCAGATTTCACTAATGCAGTGCTAAGTCTTTTGATTTCCTGGTTGTTGGTGCCACGCGTGTTGATTGTGGAACCAAGCAAGCAGAAATTGTTAACAATCTCAATCCCTTTTCCATCTATCATGATTCTGCCAATTGGCTGAGTGGTGAGAGTATTTTGTCTTTTTGATGTTGAGTTTCAATCCATACTAATGACTGCAGTCCTTGACATTTTGCAACAAGCACTTCAGTTCTTCCTTAGTTTAAGCAAGCAAGGTTGCATGATCTGCATAATGCAGGTTGTTGATGAGTCTTACTTCAATTCTGATGCCATATTTCTCCCCATATAGACCAGCCTCTCAAATGATCTGTTCTGTATATAGTTTGAAAAGATACTCACATATAAAAACAATGAAAAGACAACTAGCACTTCCATGCTATGGCCTATAATGCCATACTTAGCCATGTTTGGATTGTTGACCACTGAACATACTTAGGACAACAATCTTTATTAAGGGCATGTTACATGTTAGGTTCTTTTAACAAATATCCACACATACAGGGCATTACTTTAAGTCAAATGTCTTCCCATCTTCAGTTCACTGCTCTAAAATAATGTCTTATTTTAGGCAATCTGCTGACAGTGGCTTCTCCACAGTACTAAGGAGCAGTAATGTCTGTTTAAACACTAAGTTGTGCCTTGTCCAAGCTATGGCATATTCCAGTACTTCATTCATATGCATCTGAATTAGATAATGAATAAGAAGGACTGGATTTAAAAAAAAAGAAGAATGAATTAAAAGCAATGTCATTCAATTGTGGTGTTGGAAAGAATACTGAATACTTCATGTACTGCTGAAAGAACAGACAAATCTTTCTTAAAAGAAGTACCATGAAGATGCTCCTTGTTGGTGAAACTTCACTTCAAATAATTTGGGAATGTTGTCAAAAGGGGTCAGGCACATCTTGATGGGAAAAATGATGGGTCAGCAAAATGAGGAAGACCTTAAGCAAGATGGATTGATGTAGTTACTATTACTATGGGCTGAAGTATGTCAGAGGTTGTGAAGATGGTACAAAATAGGGCTAAGTTCAGATCTTCTGTTCACAGAACTGCAATGAGTGATTGTCAGTGCGATGGCCTGTAACAGTAACAGCAGCTGAGTCAAACCTTATGAGGTGAAGGTCTACAAATATCCAAAGATATTTAGTCCAGTATGACTGACTACAGGGGGACAGTATGGTCTTACCCCAGGGACGAACATTAGTTTCTCAAACTAGAGCTTTCTTGGGGTGATCCTGTGTGCTGGACACTGATTTTGAAGGCCCCTAAGTGTGTCTCAGGGTGAATTCTATCTATGCTTTGTTTCAGTGACCTCATGTGAATTGTGAGTTGCTGATTATTTTTGTACTGAAACAAGGTTTATCATGCCTGGTGTTCTAAGTTTAATGTAGTAAATTTTAGGACAAGTTCCAGCTAGAAACAGATTGCTGACTATTTAAGTAGAGATGCTGACTTTACTGGAACAAAAAATGAAAGGGAAAAATTTCTGGATCAAAATAATGTTGGAGAAGAGGAGCAGTTAGAGTGGAAGAAAAACACATCTTTGGTAACAGCCAAGACACAGCTTATGGAGCAAACATCTCCACTCAGCGGAAATTCCACTGACTTTTACAAAATATCAAAGAAAAATAGATGTTGGAAGAGTCTTCCCTGTTTCATTTTAGCAAAGGACTTTGAGACGTTTAGGGCCTAAGAAAATCCAGCCCTCGAGATATTCATATCCCTGGTGACAAAGTTTGAGTCCCTGTGAGTTTATAGCCTATGTCGGTACCACAGTGACTCAGAGTTCAATTTTCCCCCCCTTCATTTATTGAGTGTCAGTAACACTATGGGCATTTTGAGGAATAGCAGCTTTGCCCAGGTGTCTCTACACAATTAAATTTGAATTTAGGACAAGAAAAGCAATCCATATTTTTAAACTTAGACAGCTGAAGAACAGAGAGGAAATTCATGATAAAGGACAAGGCCCTCCTGGGGCTGTAAATGTAGGATTGTAGGGGGTTTTAGTGCTTAGAGTTGCTGTCAGCTTGATGAGTGTGGTGGACAGACTTGGGGATTCTTTAGCCATTACTAATAGTGTCAGAGAATGAGAAGAAATTACTGAATAAGTGTATAATCCTGGGTTTTTTTTTTCACTCTGAGAATCCGTTTGTGTGATGTGTCTTTGAATATGGCCATATAGTTGAAATAGGATCCTCTGCTTAGAAACTGTATCTTTTATGTTTCTTTATTTAACTTTTTTCTTTGAATTTGAATGAAAATTTAAAAGGTAGATTCATATCTCGTTCTACCCTTCCTACCTTTTTAGTTTTATGACATTGATTACAGTCCTCTCAATGTACTATAGTATTTCTCTGTCATTCATGTTTCCATTCAGCCTTCCATCCATTGCTTTATTCTTCCTTTGGATTCCACACCAAATTATGTCCCCTCTGTAGGCAACTGTCCCCTCATCTAAAAAGTCAAGGTAATATTTTATCTCACAGGGCAATTTTCCTAGAAAGACTAAATCTTAGGTGGCTACTTAAGTCAGCCAACAGAGTCAGAATTCAGTTCAAGTAATATTAATTTTAAGGTAAACCAAATGAGTGTATCTAGGAAAACACGCAGCACAGTGTGAGGCATTAACTATTCCCTTTTTGATGTGTCATGTGATCTCTGTCCTGCAATGATACTGGTGGACTTACACCAAAGTATCTTACGCTATACTGTGAATGTTTGGAAAACACCAAGATCTTTGGAAATCAGTTAATAAAGCATTAGCAATGATTCTCTACCTTAATGCAGGTTCTAAGGAATAAAAAGGCCGTGTTATTTTTTTTCTTTTTAAAGGGAATCCTATTCTCAGGTTATGAAAAATTAGGAATTTCCCCCACATCTCTGTTGTTTGACATCCATATCATTAAATACGGTTTTACTACTCTGTATGTTATTTCTAGCTCTCTCTTCTCACTTGTGGCCTGTATGTGACCTATAATGGTCTATTTCTGGCTACTTTATATAACACAGGATGGAAGATCTGAAATGGAAACAAGAGGACAAAATAGTTGAAAGCCACCAAGGTTGCACAAGTGATCATGACAGTTGACAATGATAAGATAGAGGATGTAAAACAAAAACACTTTGGTAAGAGGAAGTAGGTGGAAGTGGTGCCTATTGTCGAAGGAAAGAGGAAGCTATAGATCAGGGAAAGAAATAAAACAAAAAGAACACACATGGAAAACAAGGCTGCTCAGATTCCTTTTTTAAGTAGCATTAGAAAATGTAAGAGCAAATGTGTGCATAAGTAAAAAAATATAGAGGAGAAATACCGTATTATTAGATAGTATAAATTCTTCTTTGATGAAAGTTATCTGTATTAGCATCCATATCTTTTGCATTCCAATTAATTTTTGGTGAATTTAATGCTTAATAAATTGCCGTAGGTATTGTGCCCTTTAAGTTCATATTCCACAGGAAAGAACACCCCATGAGCACAGCTACAACAATTTTTACTCTGAGTGTTATTTAATTGACCAGTAAAGCCAGTAAATTGAATTATAAGCACAAGCTGTGGGAGTTAATGACCAATTTCAAGAAGGTCAGCCTTGCCAGTTCTGTACTACATCAATGACACAAAATCCACACAGCTAGATGAATCAGTATTGTTTAAAAAAGAAATGGTGGACTGAAGTTACCATAATCATAAAGTGTTCAGAATGAATGTTCCAGAAGCACTGGACTATACTGATTCAGAAGGGAAAAAAATAAAAATTATAAGTAATGATAGGTTCAATGATCAGTTGCAAGACATGAACACTGAAGCAGATTCTTCAGCACGTGCATTTCTTAATTGCCTGTGTTGAAAGGACTTGCAAAGTTATGATAAACTCCACTGCTGTATTTAAATTCTGCTTTTTCTTCTTTTAGGTGGATCTTCTTGTTCCTACCAAAGTGACAGGCATTATCACACAAGGAGCTAAAGATTTTGGTCATGTTCAATTTGTTGGTTCCTACAAACTAGCCTACAGCAATGATGGTGAGCACTGGACTGTATACCAGGATGAAAAGCAAAGGAAAGATAAGGTAAGTCATCCAAGTATTGTGTGAAGGGCAGCATGAAGAATTACTTGCACCTAAGTGGTGTAACGAACTGCTTATACAATTGTGCTGAAAATAATGATTACATTATAAACTAGAGATTAAACAAAAAGCTTTATTAAAGAAGTTGGCAGACAAATACGTAATATTGTAACCTTGTTATTGTTGTTATGTTGTTATGGACCATCGAGTCCCTTGCGACTCATAGCAACCCTATGTATAACAGCCCTAAACTCTGCTCTGTTCTGTGCCAATCGCACTGTCTCCGACACTCCCATCCTGATTACCCCAGTCACTGAATCAGTCCACCTCATAGAGGGCCTTCCCCTCCTGTGCTGTCCCTCCACCCTACCAAGTCTCTCCTTACCTACCAGTCTCTCCTTACATGTCCAAAGTATGTTAGGCAGAGCCTCAGAATCCTTGCCTCCAAGGAGCCACACAGTTTAAACCTTTCCAGGATGAATCTGTTTGTTTTCCTAGCAGTCCATGGTACTCTCGATACTCTTCTCCAGCACCACAGCTCAAAGGCATCAATTCTCCTTCTATCCTCCTTGGTCATTGTCCAACTCTCTGATGTATAACAAGTGATTGCAAAGACCATGGCCTGTATCAGATGTACCTTAGTCCCAGAGAGACACCATTGCTTTTCAGGACTTTGGAGAGGTCCCTAACAGTAGACATTCCCATGTCAATACGCCTTTTAATTTCCTGGCTATTGGTGCCAAGAGTGTTGACTGTGGAGCCAAGCAAACTAAAGCTGTGAACAATCTCAGTCTCCTCACCATCCATCCTGATGCTGCCAATTGGCCCAGTGGTGAGAATCTTTGTCTTCTTGACATTGAGCCTGAATCCATATTGGAGGCTGCAGTCCTTGACCCTCTGCAGCAAGCACTTCAGGTCCTCCTCAGTTTCAGCAAGCAGGGTTGTGTCATCTGCATAACGCAGATTGTTGATAGATCTTCCACCAATCCCGATGCCACATTTCTCCTCATAGAGTCTGGCCTCCCGGATAATCTGTTCTGCATACATGTTGAAAAGGTTTGGAGACAGGATGCATCCCTGGCGTACGCCATTCCCAATTTTGAACCATGCGGTGTTCCCTTGCTCTTTTCTGACAACTGCCTCCTGGTCCAAGTATAAATTTCACATTAGCATGATCAAGTGTTCTGGGATTCCCATTCTCCTCAGAGTCAGCCACATTTTGTTATGATCCACACAGTCAAACGCCTTTGCAGAGTCAATGAAACACAGACATACATTCCTCTGGTATCCCCTGCTTTCAGCTAGGAGCCATCTAATATCGGCTACAATATCCCTAGTACCACGACCCCTTCTAAACCCAGCCTGGACTTCCGGCAGTTCTCTGCTGATGTGCTGCTCCAGTCGTTTTTGAATAATCTGCAGTAGAATCTTGCTTGCATGTGAAATCAATGAGATTGTGCTACAGTATCCACACTCTGTTGGGTCACCCTTCTTTGGAATGGGAACAAATATAGATCTCTTCCAGTCAGTTGGCCAAGTGGTTATTCTCCAGATTTCTTGGCACAAATTGGTGAGCACGTCCAGGGCAGCATCTATCAGCTGAAATACCTCAATTGTTATACCATCTATTCCTGGGGCCTTATTTTTTGCCATTTCCTTAAAACCAGACTGAACTTCTTCCTTCATCACCATAGGTTCTTGCTCATATGTTGTTTCATGAAATTCTTTTGTGTCTGCCAATTTCTTTCGATTGAGTGACTCAATATATTCTTTCCACCTTCTTTTAATACTTCCTGGATCATTTAATATTCTGCCGAAAGCATCCTTCATTAGGGCAACTCGATGTTTGAATTTGTTCTTCAGTTCCTTGAGCTTAAGAAATGCTGAGCGAGTTCGGCCCTTTTGATTTTCTGACTCCGAATCTTGCACATTTAATTGTAATATTTTACTTTGTCATCCTGTGCTGCCTTTTTGAAATCTTCTATTCAACTCTTTAGTATCTTGAATTCTTCCTTGTGCTTTGGCTTCTCTGCGCTCCAGTGCCATTTTCAGTCTCTCTGACACCCATTTTGGTCTTCGCTTCCTCTTCTGTCTTTGCAATGACCGTTTGCACTCTTCCTGAATAATACCCTTGATATCCTCCCACAACTTGTCTGGTCTTAGCTCATTAGTGTTCAAGGCCTCAAACCTGTTCCTGAGATGGTTCTGAAATTCAAGTGGGATAGACTCAAAGTCATATTTTTGTTCCTGTGGATTTGGTTTAATTTTTCTCTACTTCATCTTGAACTTGCATTATAAGTAGTTGGTGGTCTGTTCCACAATCAACTCCTGGCCTAGTTTTCACAGGTGATATTGAGGTTCTCCAGCGGTTCTTTCCGCAGATGTAATCAATCTGAGTCCTATGCATGCCATCAGGTGAAATCCATGTATATAACTAGAATTTATGTCTCTTAAAAAAGTATTTGCTATGAATAAGTAATTGATTGTACAAAATTCAATCATTCTCTCTCCAGCTCCATTTCTGTCACCGAGCCCATGTTTTCCAACTACTGAATCTTCTTCTCCGTTCCCAACTTTTGCATTCCAATCACCCATTATTATCAATGCATCTTGATTGCATGTTCGATTGTTGACAATTAGGACTTTATAATTTAAACCAGATTTTAATATAATGTTGTTGTTGTTGTTGTTGTTGTTGTGTGCCATCAAGTAGCCTGTGACTCATAGCAACTCTATGTACAACAGACCTGAACCTTGCTCTATCCTGTGCAAATGTCACAGTCTCCAACACTCCTACCCTCATTACTCCAGTCACTAAATCAATCCACCTCATAGAGGGTCTTCCTTTCCTGCACTGTACCTACATTCTCCCAGCATGATATCCCTCTCCAAGGACTTGTCCTTCCTTGCAACATGTTCAAAGTATTTCAGCCAAAGCTTCAGAATCCTTGCCTCCAAGGAGCAGCCTAGTTTAATCCTCTCCAGAATGAACCTGTTTTCCTAGTAGTCCATGGTTTATTCAATACTCTTCTCCAACACTGCAACTCAAAGGCATCAATTCTCTTTCTGTCCTCCCTAGGCATTGTTCAGCTCTCTGACGCATAGCAAATGATTGCAAAGATCATGGCCTGTATCAGGCACACCTTAGTCCCCAGAGTGACACCATTGCTCTTCAGTACTCTGGAGAGGTCCATAAGAGCAGACTTTCTCATCGCAATATGTCTTTTTAATTTCCTGGATGCTGGTGCCAAGAGTGTTGACTGCCAAGGAAACTAAAACTGTGAAAAATCTCAATCTCTTCACCATTCATTCTGATGCTGCCAATTAGCCCAGTGGTGAGAATCTTTGTCTTCTTGATAGTGAGCCTCAATTCATATTGTTGTTGTTGTTATGTGCCGTCGAGTCGTTTCCGACTTATAGCGACCCTATGCACAACAGCCCTAAACCCTGCTCTATCCTGCACCAACCGCACCGCCTCTGACACACCCATCCC
>NW_006399832.1:12908701-12909977 GCF_000299155.1 Elephantulus edwardii | reverse complement strand
TGACTAATTTAGATCAGATGGCAAAATATGAACTAAATAGATCAATGAAATCAAGTTACTGGTTTAGAGTTGTCATGGAAAAAAGCTCTTGATTTATAAAGACATCACTAGTAACAAAATCTACTCACAGATTTTTTAGAAATTATATGTGTGTATGTGTGTGTGTGTGTGTGTGTGTGTGTGTGTGTGCATATATTTAGTACTTTCAAAGTAAGAATGTTTTCTCCGTCCCCATGATGTCTAACGCTGGGCTCTGATAACCTCTGAAGACACAGTGCCCCACAAGATCTTTGATATCTGGGAGTGTGAGGTACCCTGGCTCTTATTAAAAAGAGAGAAAAAAAAGACTTTTCCCGTTTTATCCAGCCATGCTATTTTGGTACTTTAATTATATTATTAATCCATGTGGATGTTGGCAATCTGTCTTCAGGTAGTAAATGCAGATAATTTATATTTGTTCCCAAAGAGACTAAGTCTAGAATGGCTATATAAATCAGTCAACTGTACAGTTCATTTCAGGATAGACATATTATTAGGTTAAGATTATAAAAGCAATATCCATTTATATTTTAAAATCTCTGAATAACCATATAACACCTCAAGGCACCCTCATTTAACATCTCTGAAAGTACTCGTCTAATACCTCAGAATCTGGTATATCTTAGAGAGTCACAATTTAAGAGCACTTATTCTTTCCTTGATAATTATAAAAATTCCATGTTTTATAATCAGTGGAAATTTAAATTCAAAGGATGATAAGGTATTTTGGAAAAAATATTTTCATTTATTTTATTAACTACTGACATGGTCACAACAGATCGTGAATAACTGTTTCTTTCACCTTATAGTAGCAACACCCTTATGCTTAGAAAGTGCAAATAGGCTGCACAGATGACCTTTCTTATTTTATAAACTTTATGTTGTTGTTATATGCCATCTAGTTGACTATGACTCATAGCATCTCTATGCAAAATAACTCGGAATCATAATCTATCTTGAGCCAATATCACTGTCTCTGATACTGACCCTTGTTACCCCAGTTATTGTGTCAATTTGTCTCATCAGAGGTCTTCTCCTGAATTTTCCTTTGACCCTTGCAAGCATGGTATCCTCTGCAAAGACTGGTCTCCTCTGGCTACATGGCTAAAGTATATGGATGGAGTCTCTAAATCCTTGTCCTAAGAATTTTTTTTCTATAATTATATTTTATTAATTTTCATAAACATTTACAGAGATTTTGGGTTTCCATTCATTCATTGTTGCACTATTCTCTCTA
>NW_006399832.1:12847683-12905588 GCF_000299155.1 Elephantulus edwardii | reverse complement strand
TATTCAATATTGTTTTGGAAGTCTTAGCAATAGCAATAAGACAAGAGAAGGGAATAAAAGGTATCCAAATAGGCAACGAGGAGGTAAAATTATCCCTTGTGCTAAGAATTTTTGGTTTCATCATTTCCAGGACAGACCTGTTAGTTCTCTTGGCAGCCCATAGTATGTTCAGTACTCCTCTCTAGCACCACAGCTCAAAGGCATAAATTCTGCTTGTGTAATCTTTGTCATTGGCCAACTCTCTGATGCATAGCAAGTAATGGCAAAGACCATGGCCTGGATCAGGTGCACATTACTCTGCTGACTAGTATCCTTGCTCTTCAACACTCTGAAGAGATCTCTTAATGCTGATTTTCCTAATTAAGTTTGTCCTTTGAGTTCCTGACTGCTATTGCCAAAAGTGTTGATTGTGGAACCAAGCAATGTGAAATTGTTAGCAATCTCAATCTCTTCTCCACCTATCATGATGCAGCAATTGGCTTAGTGGCGAGAATCTTAATTTTCTTGATGTTGAGCTTCAACATCATCTTCTTTCTTCTTTTTTTACTTTATTTAAACTTTATACTGGTTTATTTACAAAGTTCATATGCATTGTTTTCACACAAGATCTTTCCCATTTTCTTCACCAGCCCTCCACCCATCAAATTGTGTGACCCTATTATTAACCCACTCCACATCCATCCATCCTCACCCTCTGCTCCCCCCCCCGATACTCATAATCTTTCTACAATAATGGTCTTATTAACATGATCTTGAAATTACATTTAACCTGTTGCTGTTGTTGTTTATTATCTTCAAGTCAAGCACAACTTATAGTGACTCTATGAACAAAAAAGGCCTGAAGCCTTTTTATAACTATCGACATTTATCAAAGTTCAGAGTTTCTGGAGGCATGTTGTTTAGTAAGTGGGTGCCACTCCTCCTTCCAAAATCTATAACCTAAGTAGGTATTTAATCCATTAACAGTGTAATTACATTAATTATACTGATAGTGTAATATTCAGAAAAAATGTAAAAATGAATTATTTATATAATTTAGGTTAGGAAAGGAGAAAAAAATGTGATCAAACCTATAAACTGAAGACATACTACTTTCTATCCATCTACATTAAACATTTATTTAAGTGCTGTCCAGTCTCCTGCCACTCATAGTGACCCTATGTACAACAGTCCTGAACCCTGCTCTGTCCAGTGCTAATCTCACTGTCTCTGACACTCCTACCCCCATTATCCCAGTCACTGAATCAATCCACCTCATAGAGAGTCTTCCTCTCCTGTGCTGTTCTTCCACCCTCCCAAGCATGAAATCCATATCCAAGGACTGTTTCCACCTTGCAACATGTCCAAACTATGTCAGACAAACCTTCAGAATCCTTGCCTCCAAGGAGCAGCCTAGTTTAACCCTCTCCAGGGCAAACCTGTTTGTTTTCTTAGCAGTCCATAATATATTCAATACTCTTCTCCAATACCACAGCTCAAAGGCATAAATTCTCCTTCTAACCTCCCTAGTCATTGTCCAGCTCTCTGACACATAGCAAGTGATTGCAAAGACCATGGCCTGTATCAGGTGCATCTTAGTTTCCAGAGTGACACCATTGCTCTTCAGTACTTTGGATTATATAGAAATGTTTTTAATTGATGCAAATATACATTAGCATATTAATATGTACTGTTTTAAAACATACATCTGAAACATAATTAAATTTTGTATTAAATTATTTAATTGTTTGATTCTGTTGCTTAAGTTTCTATATTCCTTCTAATTTTGTGTCTGTTTTACCCACAATGAAAAGTCTGCAATTAGAAACCTCTTCAAATTATTAAGAAGTAATGATATCAGTTTAACAACTAAGGTGCCTCTGATTCAGGCCATGGGCTTTCAGATCACTGGCTAACAGAAGAATCTATTCCTTTGAGCTGTGATGTTGGAGAAGATCAATGAACATCCCATGGACTTCCAAAAGAACAAACAAATATGTCTTAGGGTGTAACCAGAGTACTCTTTTTAGGCAAAGATAATGAGGCTTTGTCTCACATACTTCGGGCATGTTGCTAGGAGTGGCTGGCTGTTCCTTGGAGAGGGACATGATGCTCAGAAAAGTAGAAGGTCAGTGAAGGAGAGGAAAACCCTCAACCGGGTAAATTAACACAGTGACTACCACAATGGACTCTAATGTGTCAGCAAGTGTGACGATGGCACAGGATACAGCAGGGTTCAGTTTTGTTGTTCATAGGTTTGCTATGGATCATACCCAACTTGAGAATACCTAACAACAACAACAACATGCAGACCTTTATAATTGTAAATTCATTTCTTTCTTCTTTCAGTATTATCAGTATTATGAATTTTTGCCATTAGTTGTATGAATAGTATGATATTTTCTTTATCAAATAACCCTGGTATCAGAGGAATATTACTTCCTTTATTGCTAATAATATCTTTTTGCCCTGAAAATCTTTTGCATGATAATAATAAAGATCTCCCAACTTTATATTGGTATCATTATATAGACATATATTTAGCATACTCTTACCTTCACCCTGTGTGTTCTTCATATTTAAAATGCTTTACTTCTAGGCAGCATATGGTTTGATCTGCTTCTTCATTTTACTCTAACAACCTCTGCCTTTTCTTTGCAGTATTTGTTATGCTTGTTAAGTGTCATTGTGCTAACTCTAATCCATTGCTATCCTATGTACAACAGAAAAGAGCATTGCTTCATCGTGTGCAATCCTCACAGTCTATGCTGTGCTTAAACCCACCGCTGCAGCCTAATTGTCAATCCAGCCATCGAGGGGCTTCCCCTTGTTCACTGATCCTCTGCTTTACCAAACTTGTCTTCTTTCAGGGATTGACTCTTCCTGGAAACATGGATGCTTACAGCAAAATGCCACACATTTCTTCCATCAAGGATCTAGTGGTTTCTAACTGCCCACCTTTCAGTTAGCTGCCATGTGCTTCACCATTGAGCCACTGAGCTCCTACTGTACATAGATGCACATCATTTTTCGTTTTCTTGTTATCACTTTCTACTTTTTCTATAATCTTATATCTCTGGCATAAATGTGCTAAAGAGACCCTGTGAATTACCAGCACATCTTAGAAATTAACATTTCTGAGGCTTAATCAGCCATGTCCTGTTGATTCCTAAGGGAGCTGGTGGGTGGCCTATTCGGAGTTGTGCTGCCATTCCAAAGATAGGTGGTTCAAATCCACTATTTGCTCCACAAGAGAAACATGGGCAGTCTTATCCTGTGCTAATTACAACCTCTAGAAACCAATTGTGGGGTCAGCTATGAGTCAGTTCTGACTCAATAGCACATAGCAACAGTGGCATTGACTGTTAATATTTAACTCGTTTCCCATGGTTACATTCTTAAAGGAAAAATCAAATACTTAAACAAGTACAAGTGCTTATTCAAGTATCCATTTTTGTAAAGATAAATTGAATGTTCCAATACAATTTTGAATGATTTGTAGCTGCACATTTCATAACAATATATAGGGTTTTTATTTTCTTCTGCTTTTATTTACTACTTGCTTTAACAGATTTTGAAGTCAATGGTTATGTAAAGTTTAATATATGTGCAAAAACTAGATGTACCATAGACACATAGTTAATCGTTCAGCAGGTTTTCAGAGGCCGTTAATCACACTGGAGGGGATTGCCCATCCTTGTTCCATGAAGCAGCTGCTGGCCTAAAACTGTGCTTTCAGGATTGCAGTGCAGCTTCTTGCCACTAGGCCACCAGAGCTTACTACTTTAAAAAAAAAATCTCATAATAGTTACAAGTTGCTGTTATTGGTTTTGTGTACAACAGAGTTGGAATTGATCCATAGCCGACCCTCCAGTGGGTTTCCGGAGGCATTTAGTAACATGGTAGAGGATTCCCTGTCCTTCTGCAGAGCAGCCGGTGGCCTTGAACTGCCTGTCTTCGGAATTGCACCACAGCTTCTTGCCACTAAGCCACCAGAGCTCCAACTTGCTATTAAAACTCTAGCAACTTACTATTTTTTAGAAAGTATGTATTAAGATATATATAAATTATATACAACTTATTAATAATATACATAAGTATATATTAAAAGTAATAGCAAGTTGCTAAATTTACTATATATGGTATAAATGAAATTGTAAACATGTAAAAATATTCTTTCTGTTGCTCAATAATCAGAAATTTACTAATTGTCAAGGAAGCAAAGCTAGTAAGAAGTAATTGCATATAACAGTGCCTAAATATATATTTAAATGTAAGTGTGTGTATATGCATGCATACATGCACAAACCACAATCAGTTGAACACAAATAAGATGTCCTCATTAAGATGTCCATTTCTCACCATGTTCAGCATTCCAAAGAATTTGTAATTTACTTAAGTACTCTGCTTTTCTGTTTTGTTTTGTTTTATTTTAGCAAAATTTCACAATTGATTTTTCGAAGTAGAGCAAGTAATGACAATGTCTATTTACAGTCCACGTATTCCTTTTTCTTTCCAGTTGACAATATCGTCTAGTGTTTAACTAACTTTACTATTTTCTACCACATGGAATCAGATATATTTCTGACTTGAAATTCAAAGGTGCCCTTGCTCAATGAAAGTCGCATTTGTTTCAGACTCTTGGTCTGGTTTCTTTACAACATTTAGCAGGAAAGCTGCACACTTGACAGACACTTTTAATATTTAATTTTTAAGGTTATAAGTGAAAGTAAAACAATAATTAATTTTAGAAAGAGTACTTATATGGAAAAGTTATAAATGAAAACAGGTTTTTCTCATCCCATATATTATTCATAAAGTTCTAGTGTTTAAATAAACCTGAATTCATACCATAGAGGCCTTCTTATTTGAGGAATAAAGACACTGTTAATAGCCTATTTCATCTCCCTCCCTAAAATTATCCAGGTTCTTTTAAAAGCATATGTAAAAATATTGAAACTTTACCCAAGATAAACCTTTTTTTGGTGTCAAATTTTTGTTTTTTAGAGATGAATGCCACATATTCATCAGGCACCTAACAACCTCTTGGTGTATTCATTCATTCATTCAGTGGCTCCCCAAATTGTCTGATTATAGCACCCATGGGTGGAACTGGTTAAAAATATGTTTCTGAGCATAGTCTCAGACTTGTTGGGGATGAGCTTGGAATTGAAATGTTTAGAGAGGCCTCAAATAATTGGACTATGTAAGTGCTGGGATGATGACTCTAACTGAAGCCCAAATCAAAATGAAATATTTTGAAACTAAGTGTAGTTTTGTGTTTTTTTTTTTTTCCTAGGCAGAGCAGAACTTACCATGATACAATTCCTTACAGTTTAGGTTGATCTCTAATTGGTTAGTGAGTTGTTATGTGCTATCAAGTGGGAGCCGAGTCTTAACACTTCAATTGTCTTTTTCACAGGCTGTAAATCCCATAAGAGGACACTGTCCATCTTTTTCCTGAAGTGCACATTGATGATTTGAATTTCCAGTCTATGGGTTGGCAGAGCAACTCCTTATCCAATGGTTGTTAGGTGCCCTCTAATCATCATCTCTGCCACTCTTTAGCCCATTGTTACAGACACTATGTCAATCCCTCTTGTTGATACTCTGTCCCTGCATTGTTGATCTTCCACTTTTCTGAGCATGATATCCTTTTCCGAAGACTTCCCACTCCTACAAATATTCCCAAAGTGTTTGGGATGATGCTTCATCATCCCTCTGTCTAAGGAGCACCCTGGCTGCACCCACTCCAAGACATTTGTTTGATCTATTGACAGTCCATTGGGTGTTTAGAATTCTTCTCCAGCACCACACCTCAAAAGCATTGCTTCTTCTGTCATATTTATTCTCTGTCCAACTCCTGATGCATAGAAAGTAATTAAAAAGACCTTATCATGAATCAGGCACACCTAAATCATTATACTTACAACCTTACTCTTTAACACTTTGGAGACATCTCTGACTGCAGACTTTTCCAATGCAATATGACTTTTGATTTTCTCAATATTAGTACCATATTGTTGATTGTGGATCTAAATAAGATTAACATTGACAATGTCTACCTTTTTTCCATCTATCATGATGCTGCCTAGTGACCCAATGGTGAGAGTTTTTATTTTCTTGATTTTGAAATGTAAGTCATACCAAAGATTGTAGTCTTTGACCTTCTGTAGCAAACACTTCAAGTTCTCTGCGCTTTCAGCAAGCAAAGCCATGTCATTTGGATAAGGCAGATTATTGATGAGTCTTCCTCTTATACTGATGTCATATTCTACCTAATATAGTCCAACTTCTTGAATTATTTGTTCATCATGAAGATTAAACAGTTCTGGAGAAAGGATATAGTATTGATTTGAAATGATGCAGAGTTCTCTTGTTCTGTTAGGGCAATAGCTTTTTCTTGGTCTAGAATTAGGTTTCACTTAAGCACAATTAAGTGCTTGGATTCCCATTCTTCTCAATGTTAGTCACAATTTGTTATGATCGATACAGTCAGATGCCTTTGCATAGTCAATAAAACACAAGTAGATTCCCTTCTGGTACTCTCTTCTTTCATTCAGAATTCAGTCTGACAGTAGCTAGGGCCACAGCCTCTTCTAAAGTTGGCCTGAATCTCCAGCACTTCTCTCTCAATATACTGTTCTAGTCATTTTTAAATAATCTTCAGCCTAGTCATTTTTAAATAATCTTCAGCAAGATTCTACCAGCATGAACAAAGAATGATATTGTTTGGTAATTTCCACATTCTGATGCAGCACTTCCTTTGGGAATTAGAACAAATATGTATCTAGTGTAATTTGTTGGGCACATAATTGTCTTCCAAATTTTTTGTTCTGGTGAGAACATCTGTGGTTGCATCTGTTTGTTAAAATGTGCCAGTTGATAGAATACCTTATTCACTTGGTCATTGGTTAGTAAGAGTCAACATAAATTGGTGTTCCCTCAGGAAATAATAGACTAAAGTTCTTTGGAAGATAGATTAGATGGGTGGAATGGATGGATGTATAAATGCTTGACTGTTGTTGTTTTTGTGTACTTTTGAGTCAGAATCAACCCATAGCTAACCCTTCGTTGGATTTCCAGATGCAGTAAATCATATGAGAAAAGATTGCCCATCTTTCTCCCATGGAGCAGCTAGTGAGTTCGAACTGTGTACCTTTGCATTGGCAGCACAATTTCATTCGTCCAAGCCACGAGAGCACTCTAAATGCCTGACTACTAACTTAATATGGAATTTGGAAGTGTAGTCTGTAAGGAGTTGCTCTGCTGACTCAGAGGCTGCATCTCTTTGGTGGTTCACATCCACCAGTGGCACTACAGGAGAAGGGTGACAGTGTCTTCCCTGAAATTTTCAGCCTCAGAACCAATATGATCATTTCTAAGTCTGTTTCAGTTCACCCACAAAGAGTTTGAGAATTTTATTTTTATTTGTTTTGGTTTGATCACCCTGACAACTCAAAGACAAACAGTTCAAATACACTAGCTGTGCCATTGTAGAAATATGTCTCTTCCCCTGGGACTTACAGCCTCTGAAAACTCACTGGAGGGTCCCCCATAAGTTGGTTCTGACTCCAAGTCTCAGACCAACCACTGAAAGGCTAATGACTTACAGAGACACCCATCTACTTCTGAAAGGTCATATCCTGAAAGCTCTAGGAGTATTTCTACTCCGTGCTTTTAGTCAGAATCCACAGCAACTGGTTTGAGTTAGGAAAGAAGTAGTCCATAAATTACATGTCATAAAAATAAAAAAAAAGCAAATGTCATAAAAGGCCTTGACCCACCATGAGAAGAAGAGACTCCCAGATGCTGTCTCTACCTTTTTCTGACATCGGTATGCAAAAGAAAAAGCAGCAACTTCACCAACCTTTATTACTTAACTCATCATGATCTGTACTAGAGGTTGTATTCAAATCCAACAGTAATTACTGAACATCAGAGGCCAGCCTGTCACTCCCTCTGAAGCTGGCACTGGCAGGGAACGGAAATTAAATTGGAAGGTTTAAAGCAGCAGACGTCTAGCTCACTGGTGGGACAGAGGTCAGATGAGATGTCAGTACTGTAGCTCAACAGTCAGGCTGTTCTTTTGAAATTTGATCTGAGTGACAAATTTAGAACCCGAAGAAACCCTTAGTAAGGAAATGATAGAATCCTCTATGGGTATCAGGGAGGAAAATAACAAAAACCCATTAAAGCACAGAACACAGCTGCCCCATAGAGTTTCCAAGACTGCCATCTTCATGGAACGAGGCTGTCATCCTTTTCTCCTGTGGAAAGGCTGGAGGGTTCAAACCTCAGAACTTTTGGTTAGGAACTGAGCACTTAACCACTCTGCCACCAGGTCTCCTTGAAGTCAGTAATTGATGGCAGGGGAGATTTAAAAAGGAGGGAAGTTGCTTTTCAAGGTGAAGAACCTGCTTGACACAGCAGAGTCACCTTTTCTTGACTTTGCATGGTTACCATTAGTCTCATTCATTGAGTCCTGTTACTGTTTTCAAAGCAGAGAGGGAAGAAAAGAAGCTTTTTTTTTTTTTTCCTACAAGCAATTTACCAGAACTAATAGCCTCTATATAAAACACTTGGTTTCAAAAATAGCAAGTGAATTATGGTTCTATGGAATGGAGATCCCTATGTAGTCACAATACTACTGTATGAGGTGTTTGGTGAATGACTTAATTAGTGCTGAAGTTAAGGAGACAACAAGATAGTTTCAGCATTGTCTAAAAATACAAACAGTGTTATTTAAATAAACACCATCTGGTATCAACTGCTATTTAGAACTTTATCTGCTCCCTTCCTTGCTGTAATTCAATATTATGGGACCTGAATGGGATATGTGTTGGTGCAAAGACTACAGAATAATCTATATTTGAGTGAAGATGGGTGTTACTGGATTTTTTTTTTTTTAATTTAGAAAACCTGCCTGAAAAATGTTTCTATTTTGGTAGAATGTAAATTTCAATCGTTTTTGTGTTTTAAAACATATTAGATGTCCTAGCCAAGATATAGATAGAAGAAGATAATGTTGTTGTTGTTGTTATGTGCCATCGAGGTGCTTGCTACTGATAGCGACCCTATGTACAACAGCCCTAAACTCTGTTTTCTTAATATTGAGCGTCAGTCCACATTGAAGGCTGCAATCCTTGATGCAAAAATTAACACACTCACTCAGCTAAAAGTTGGTGTTTCTAGTCTACCCAAATGTATCTGAGAAGAAATGTCTCTGACAAATTACTTGTTGTTGTTGTTGTTATGTGCCGTTGAGTTGCTTGCGACTCATAGCGACCCTATGTACAACAGCCCTAAACTCCGCTCTGTGCTGTGCCAATCGCACTGTCTCTGACACTCCCATCCCGATTACCCCAGTCACTGAATCAATCCACCTCATAGAGGGCCTTCCTCTCCTGCGCCGTCCCTCCACCCTCCCAAGCATGATGTCCCTCTCTAAGGACCAGTCTCTCCTCAGAACATGTCCAAAGTATGTTAGACGGAGCCTCAGAATCCTTGCCTCCAAGGAGCAGCCCGGTTTAACCCTTTCCAGGACTAATCTGTTTGTTTTCCTAGCAGTCCATGGTATTCTCAATACTCTTCTCCAGCACCATAGCTCAAAGGCAGATAATAGCTAATGTTTTTCTTTTTTTTTTTAACATTTTTTAATACACTGAAAACGGCATGGCTTAAGACGGGGGAGGTGGGTGTTTGTTTTAAAAATGGTACCATTGAGTTGAAACCAACTCATAACTGACCCTCCAGTGGGTTTTCAGTCTCATTAAAGTGCATAAGTATAGCTGGTGGATTCAAGCCTTTGGATTAGCAGAGCAGCTTCCCACTACTAAACCACTAGAGTTCCCCCTGTTAGAATAGAAACATTTGTTTTTTTTATCAGTAATTTTCATGGAAGATTTGCCAGCCCTTTCTTCCACTGAGCAGCTTGGTGGCTTCCAGTCATTAGCCCTATGCTATCAAGACAACATTTTTGATGCTGTACTAGCAATTGTAAAGATACATGGTTCAAAACCACCAGCTGTTCCATGGGAGACAGATGGGCAATCTGCTCCCATGCTACTAACTGCCTCTGAAAACCAGCTGGAGGGTGAGCTATGGATCGGTTCCAACTCTTTGGTACACAACAACAACAACACACCTGTAAATATAGAAATATTAACTCCACAATCCACTTAGATTAGCTATCAAATTAAAGGAAATTTGGTAATTAATTTCACTTTGTGATTCATGCTCTTACAAAAGCAGAACAGGATGCGTATAAATTTGTCTAAAGTGTTTGGCTTTGAAGTACATATATAGGAAATAACTCATGTACAAAAGATTTAATTTAACAAACCAAAAGAAGTTTGCAAACCTTAAAGAATAGGTAATGAATAGCACAGTTGTACAAATTAGAATTAGGAAAGCAGTACTCAGTCACCAATGAGTAGCGAATAGCAGTTGTTAAAACTCATAGACAAAACCAGGCTCCTCTTGTCATAATCAGATTTGAATTCAGGATTTGACACAGAAACGAGGCTGAAGGCTGGATCCAAGTTTAGAGACAAATAAAAATGAGTAGGCAAAGGAGGACTACATTTCCTTTTTCCATTTTCAAAGCAGCACCACATATCCTGCCTGCCAAAAGATGTTTGTCCCTGAACCCAGTGCAAAGAAGGTTATAAGAACAGGAAAGGAAGGGAGAAACAGGAATTAGGCTTAGTTGATCGAAGTGAGGAGGAAGTGTGTTATTAATGTATGTACTTTAAAAAATCAAGTGACCAGATGTATACTAGAAAACAAAAGACTGGCTATGGTGTCAAATTAGTCACAGAAACAATGGGATGCTTTTTTCCATAATAAAATCTTAATGTTAGGCAGTTATATTGTGTGTTTGGAAATATCAATTACAAGCTAGTTGTTTTTATTCAGAAGAGATTTTGAAGGTTCAATTCTTCATTTTCCATACTACTGAAACTAGCAATGTGAAAATATGCAGTTATTTAAAAAGAGATTCTTTTATTTTCTTATGATAACTTTTAAAACTTTATTTGTGTGTGTGTGTGTGTGTGTGTGTGTGTGTGTGTGTACACCATCAACTTGGATCTGACTGGTACAGGAGGAGATTTGCCCCTCCTTCTCCAGCAGAGCATCTGGTGGATTCAAACAGTGTACCTCTGGGATTACAGTGCAGCTTCTTGCCACTAGGCCATCAGAGTTCCCTTATGATGATTTTTTTTTTGTTTTCCTATTTTTGGGTTTTTTTGCCTAAAAGAAAAAACAAACCGTGAAATTTTTTTTAACTAAAAATTTTAAAAATAAAAAAGCCACTCTGGTGGCCTATTGCATAGGAGTTGCTCTGCCATCCCAACTGTTCCTGAGGAAAAAGAGCAGCCTCCTCCTATGCAATTTATAGTCCTTGAAAACCCATTGTACAGTCAGCTAAACTATGAATTGACTAGCTCCACACCTAATAAGAACAGCTTATCTGATGACCTACCATCAGATGGGAGAAATAAAGCAAGGAAATGTCTGGGACAAAATCCATAAAACAGCAATTTTGGAAGTGTGTTGTAGCAGAGAGACAGAGGAAGTCCCCTGCTTCTGTGACTCATATTTAGTGACAGATAACACTACAGCACAGATGCTATCATCAAATGCCATCTTCAATGAATTTAAGGAGAGAAGATAACATTGCAGGGTAATAAAATCTGGAGGAATGGCAATATTCTGGTTCTTTTGTTCAGAGGTCTCCAGAACTAAGATTTTATTTTTCAGGAATTTGATAAACTACTTCAAATGTTGAAACCAGACAGTTTTTCTAGGTATCAACTGTTTTTGTGTGAGTAAGCGTACAAGAAGTGTGTTGTATTGCAGTGTTATCAAAGTAAAAGGTTTGTAAATAAAAATAGCTAGGCTATGTTTTAGAACCTTCATTTCTCTAGTATTTGGATTACCAAATACTTAAAAATTCCTAATTTTTACTTTTTAGATCTTTCATCTTTCATCAGAAATAAGTAAAAATACCCTCACAGAAAATTCTGAACATCTCATTCTTTTATTTGTTTAACAGGCTATAGACTAAGGTGTGCCTGATGCAGGACATGGTCTTCACAATTGCATAGTATGCATCAGATAGCTAGCCAGTGACTAAAGATGATGGAAAAAAGAATCTGTCTTTAAGCTGTGGTGCTGGAGAAGAGTCTTGAATATACCATGGACTGCCAAGAAAACAAACAAGTCTCTCTTAGAGAGGGTGAAACCAAGTTTCTCCTTGGAGGCTAGTATTTTGAAGCTCCATCTCACATGCTTTGGTCATGTGGCCAGGATTTGCTAATTGTAGGAGAAGGACATCAAGCTCCAAAGAATGAAGGGTCAGCATAGGAAAGGACCATCAGAGATGAGATAGATTGATACAAAAACTGGAGCAATGTGTGGATAGGTGTGTCAGAATCAGTGAGACTGACTCAGGACAGAGAAGGTTTCAGAGCTGAGGTACATAGCTTCACTATAAATTGCAGGTAACTCGATGGCACATACATAACAACAACATATATATTTTTTTAAAAAAACACTATTGTAGGAACTCTCGTAATGTATTCTGTAGGAAGTTATGCTGCTAATGCAAAGAATGCCATCTCTAGCAGTTCGAATACAATAGAGGTTCTGGGGGATAAAGTTGGACAATCTTCCTCTGTGCAGTTTGAAGCCTCTGAAGTTTATAGTTCACTGTGTTCACAGAAAATCTATGCCTAAAGACCTCATAGCTCGACAGTAGCATGTCTGACTCCAAAATCTACACCTAGACCAATAACTATTGTGTTGTTGTTGTTATGTGCCATCGAGTCATTTGCAACTCACAGCGACCCTATGTACAACAGCCCTAAACCCTGCTCTATCCTGTGCCAATCGCATTGCCTCTGACAGACCCATCCCAATTACCCGAGTCACTGAATCAATCCACCTCATAGAGGGTCTTCCCCTCCTGTGCTGTCCCCCTACTCTACCCAGCATGATGTCCCTCTCCAAAGACCTGTCTCTCCTTGCAATATGTCCAAAGTATGTCAGACGAAGCCCCAGAATCTTTGCCTCCAAGGAGTAGCCTGGTTTAACCCTCTCTAGGATGAATCTGTTTGTTTCCTTGGCAGTACATGATACATTCAATATTTTTCTCCAGCACCACAGCTCAAAGGAATCAATTCTCCTTCTGCCCTCCCTAGTCATTGTCCAGCTCTCTGATGCATAACAAGTGATTGCAAAGACCATGGCCTGTATCAGGCGCACCTTTGTCTCCAAAGAGACACCGTTGCTCTTGGGTACTTTAGAGAGGTCCCTAACCGCAGACTTTCCCATCGCAATATGTTTTTTTTTATTTCCTGGAAGCTGCTGCCAAGAGTGTTGACTGTGGAGCCGAGCAAACTGAAGCTGTGAACAATCTCAATCTCTTCGCCATCCATCCTGATGTTACCAATTGGTCCAGTGATGAGAATCTTTCTCTTCTTGACATTGAGCCTCAGTCCATACTGAAAGCTGCAGTCCTTGACCCTCTGCAGTAAGTGCATGAGGTCCTCCGCAGGTTCAAAATAGCAAAAAATAAGGCCCCTGGAATAGATGGTATACCAATTGAGATATTTCAGCTAACAGATGCTGCCCTGGATGTGCTCACCAAGTTGTGCCAAGAAATCTGGAGAACAACCACTTGGCCAACTGACTGGAAGAGATCTATATTTGTTCCCATTCCAAAGAAGGGTGACCCGAGTGTGGAAACTACAGAACAATAGCATTGATTTCACATGCAAGCAAGATTCTACTGAAGATTATACAAAAGCGACTGGAACAGTACATCAGCAGAGAACTGCCAGAAGTCCAGGCTGGGTTTAGAAGGGGTCGTGGTACTAGGGATATTGTTGCTGATGTTAGATGGTTATTAGCTGAAAGCAGCGAATACCAGAAGAATGTCTATCTGTGTTTCATTGATTATGCAAAGGCATTTGACTGCATGGATCATAACAAACAGTGGCTGACTCTGAGAAGAATGGGAATCCCAGAACATTTAATCATGCTAATGCGAAACCTATATTTGGATCAAGAGGCAGTTGTCAGAACAGAACAGGGCAGCACTGAATGGTTCAAAATTGGGAAGGGTGTGTGCCAGGGATGTGTCCTATCTCCATACCTTTTCAACCTGTGTGCAGAGCAAATTATCTGAGAGGCTGGGCTCTATGAAGAGACGCTTGGCATTAGGGTTGGTGGAAAAACTATTGTACACAAGGGAAAAGGGATCACTATATAGTTTAAAATTAGGAAGGATGTGTGTCAAGATGGTATCCATTTTCCATATCTATTCAATCTGTATGCTGAATAAATAATTCATAATCTGGATTCTGTGATGAAGAATGTAGTAGAAGTTTCAGTAAGAGACTCATTAACAACTTGTGTTATGCAGATGACACAATCTTGCTTGCTGAAAGTGAGGAGGATTTGAAATGATTATTGCAGAAGATTAAGGATTATAACCTTCTATATAGATTACACCTCAACATCAAGAAAACAAAGGTCCTTCCAACTGGGCCAATAGGCAACATCATGATAGATGGAGAAATGATTGAAACTGTCAATTAATTAATTTTCCTTGAACCTACAATCAACACCCAGGGTACCAGCAGTCAGAAGCTAGGTGGACATATTGCATTAGGCAACTCAGCTCTCAGGGACTTCTCTAAATTACTGAAGACAAATAATACCAGTTAGAAGACTAAATGATACCTAATTCAAGCTATGATTTTTCAATCACTTGCTGTACATCTGATAACTGGATGATAATAAAAAAAGAATAATTGATGCCTTTGAATTGTGGTGTTGGAGAAGAACACTTGCCTTGAATATCCCATGAATTTCCAAAAATACCCTGAACAGGTAACTCTTGGGAAAATGCAGCCAGAGTGCTTCATGGAGGCAAGGATGGTGAGGCTTCTGCTCACATATTTTGGGCGTGTTCCTAGGTGAGGTCATTCCTTGGAAAGGGGTAACATACTTAGAAAGTAGAAGATAAGCAAAAGAGAGGAAGACTTCCAATGAGGTACGTTGACTTCGTGACTGCAGCAATGGGATCAAGTGATGAGTATGTCTGTCACAAGATGGATATGGCTCAGGTCTGTTGTTTAGATGGATCTTAGGCAACTTGAGGATACCTAACAACAGCTACACCATCAGTCGGTTCTGACTTGACAATAATGAGTAACAGTGAGCAAGAATTAACTGTCTAATGACATCTTTCAACAATGAGAAAAAAACCACCCATTCTTTAATTTAGATCAGGCTTGTAAGGTATTAATTGCTGTAATGGATCAATTAATTGTTGACATAATTTTTTAACATACACATGGATTTTAAATGTTCAACTATAAGAAGCATTACTTTACTTTAGATCCTCTAATATAATGGTTAAAGGCATCAAGTTTGATAATTTCTTAAGCTCAAATATGTTATACTTTTAAAAAAAGCAGTTTTAAACCTAATGAAAACAGAAAATTTTAGCTGAATAAAAACTATCATATTTGTTAAAAATAATTTCATATCTTTATTTGATGTAAATCTGCTAATTATTATTCCTGTTATTGATACAGTGATTTCAGGAATGGGCTTGCGGGTGTCAGAGATGGTGAGGATGGCACAGGCTAGGACAGGGTTCAGATCTGCTGTTCAGAGGATCACTGTAAATTGTACTCAACTCAATGGTACCTAACAACAACAACAACCGTGAAATTTGGAATTTTGGTGGTACAGTGGCTAAACTGAAATATTGACTCATGTTTGATCCCAAAGGAATAAAATATGACAGTCTTATTTCATAAAGATTATCATTAGGTGCTATCAAGTTGACTACAACTCATAGTGACACTATAAACAAACAAACAAACAAACAAAAAACACCTAAACCCTGTCTCCTCCTGCCCCATCCTCATAATATCCAGCATGTTAAAACATGTTATTATATTCATTGTATCATTGTATCAGTACATGTTGTTGAGGGTCATTTTTCCTCTCTGCCTCTTTCTCTGTCCCTACTCCTTTCCCAGTGTTATGTCTTATTTTTATTCCCTGACAACAGGCCCAAAGTGTCTAAAATAGAATCTCACCATCCTTATGGCACTTCTGCTCTGTCCTTACAGGATCGCTATAATAGAAATTAGCCTTGATCAGTCTTAACCATAGTGAAACCACAGTTATTGTTTTAGTGATTGGAAATATTATCATTTGAATTATAAAGATAACCACTGTCCAGAGTTGGAATTCATTCTACTAAAGCTGGTTTACGGTTAGAATATGGGGAGAGGGAGGGCATGCAGCTCTCATTGCTAATCACCAACTAACACTTGGATTAAGATAGTGTTTTTCCATGATAAAAAAAAAATCTAATGGATATTTGTTTTATACGGTACATATGTTAGTTTTACTATCCAGCATTCGCTGCAACATGTTTAACAAATAGAATTCTCTCCTTTGACACTTAACAAAATGCTTCAATTTCTATTAGAATCCAATGTTTATGAGAAACTATAAAAAGGATTTCTAAATCTTCCAACCCTATAAAATGACCCATTTGTCAGTGAATTTCAATGAATGCTTAAACTTTCTGTTGAGTTTTAAGGAGAGCATGGATTAGTATGTATGGAGCATTCATGGGATAAACATGTCTGTACTAAGCCCCATAGGGCCCTAATTAAAAAGTCAACAGGTTTCTCATCATATTAAAGCTTCTGGTATAATTTGGGACCCAAAACTGATTAAAAAGATTGGAAAAAAAAATAGATGAACTCAATCATTATACCTAACAGGAAACAGTGTTTCTTCCATTTCTTCTGAAGTTGAGCAGAAATGATCTAACCTCCCTAAGAATGAATACCAGAAACTAAGTTTTTACTATCCAATAAAGGTAAAGACAAAATTAATCTACAAATAAATGAATCTTTTTACAGTTTATGATGATAAGTAATGGAGAGAATTATTCAGAAATTAGTGAAAATAATTTACTATTGCTACTTTAAAGAATATCTGTCTATATATTGATAATATATACTTATTATATAGACACACGTATATGTATATGTATGTGTATGTGTATGTGTATGTGTATGTGTATGTGTATATGTATATCAGATGGATTGATTCAGTAATGGTAATGGGTAATGGGGGTAGGTGTGTCATAGGCAGTGATATTGGCACAAGATAGGGCAGGGTTTAGGGCTGTTGTACGTAGGGCTGCTATTCTACATATCTTCACTTAATAAAGTAAGTTTTCTCTCAAAGGAAAAGCCCTAGGATTCAGCACAGTATAAAGCACAGTTTTCACCTACTCTGTGTAAGGACAGGATTCTCTATTCTGTTCTTCTAGGGTTGCCAGATTCCAGATTTAGCAAATAAAACTCCACGATGCCCAGTTAAATTTGAAATTCAGATGCACAGTGAATAATTTTTCACTTAAGTCTATCCCCCGTATTTTATCAAACGGCCTATGCGCAGTATGGATTTCCCAGATTTGCCAGCTGGATCCAAAGGTCTACTGAGAATGTGCAGAACAAAGGGAGGATAGAGATCATGTGCTCTTTTTGAGCTGGGCTCATGCACATGCACACACACGCACACACACCCACACACCCCCTGCTTCAGCACTGAGATTCTGTTTTGCCATCTCATCATCTATCTCCAGAATTACTTTCTACCACTCCCTAACACTCTTTTCTCTACATACCAGTCTGTCCAAATGCTGACATCAATCTGTGTACCTACATATAGCTCTGTACTAAGTCATTTCTGAGTGGGATAGGGTGCAACTCTCAGAAGACATGGCTTGAGGAAAAGACTGTAATGTGAGGTGGAACTACCAAAAGCATCAATCGTTCTGCTGCCACATCATTTAGATATCTACCATGCAGGGGTAGAGCCAGGCCACAAATTGTTCTGATGAAATGGAAAATGCCTGATGTGATTTAGGAGGTTGTGAGAGAGAAGCATTGGGGTTCAATTGAAAATCTGGTTGTTCCGCACTTTTATATAAAAGAAGAATCAGATCTACATTTCTGGCATTAGACGCAAATGAAAAAATTAGAGGGCCTTACTTTGTGATTACAGCAGGTAAAATCTCCTGAATATATCTTTGAAGAGCAGATTATTTTACAATTCTATTTTTTCCCCTGTAGAAATATTTCTTATGATAGTCAGAATCTGAGAGCTGGAAGGCAGGTAGTTTAAATATACAGCTACAGTTTAGAATGGCATATTTTATGTTTCATAAATCTTTATAGGCAATCATCCTATGTGATATATTTCCCAGGATATTCTTGTTATTTAAGGAGACTTTTATCATAAAGAAGTTTAGTATGGTTGTGTGTCCTACCTACTGACTTTTAGACTTCTCATTCTAAATGTCACCAGGTTGAGGAGACGGTAAGTCAGCAGGATGAGAAGCCTTGACTTTAGTTCTATACTTGGATCTTTTTGCCCATGTCAAACCTATTAATAATAGGAAATATGAATTTATCAGTGAGATTATCCTAAGCTATTATTAGAATCTGTCCACTATCTAGCTCCTTGGGAACATAGAGGATAAGAAAGGAGTCTGCAGAAGCAATGGAGGTGGATACTCTGCCGCTAGACCCTTTTCATCTCCGCAGATTGATTTGAGTCTCATCAAATCCTTCACCCTCAATGAAATAGGGAATGACTAGTAAATGCTCAAGGCTTTGCCAATAATGAAGACTTGATATGACTGGAAGAATTAGATATCCTACCCTCACACATCTTTGAGTTCTTCATTGATGTTTATATGTTACAGGTTCTCAGATATATACTTGACCTCAACATTCTAAAGCCTCAAAGAATCCAAGAGATAATTACTTTTAGAAACTATTATGGGTCTTCTTTCTGACCATCAAGTAAATATTACTCAAATAAATCTCAAGTCAAACATTATCCTAAAAAACCAGAATAATATATGACACATTGAAAGGAACAGAACTGTACTCTTGAGTTACCCTGTTGTTGCTAGGTGACGCTGAGTCAAGTACAACTCATGGCAACCCTATGAACAACAGACCTGAATCCTGTCCTATCCTGTGCCATCCTCTTCACCTCTGACACACTTGAGTGCATTGCTACAATCACTGTGTCAGGCCATCTCTTTGGTGGCCTTCCTCTCTTTTGTAATCCCTCCACATTTCCAAGCATGATATCCTTTTCCAAGAAATAGCCTCTCCTAACAACATGTATGGGAAATGAAGGCTCACCATCCTCACCTAAAAGGAACACTCCAGTTAACTTTTCCAGATATATATATTTAATGGAGAAAAACACCTAGTAGAAAAAAAACAGAGTGCAAATGAAGCTTCTGAAATTGACAGTGAAATTGAAAATGAAGTTGATGATTTAGTGAAAAATATTCCTGGAATACAATCAGGGTGTGTGTGTGTGTGTGTGTGTGTGTGTGTGTGTGTGTGTGTGTGGGGTGTGTGTGTGTGTGTGTGTGTGTGTGTGTGTGTATGTTTGACCATGAGGTCAATTCAGAGCAGGCTAATGAAATGTAGCCTTCCTTGAAGATCTTCTATCTTATGTAGTTACAAAAGCAAGAATGTATCAGTTCCCCAAGAAATCTGATGTATAACCATGATGGAAGATGTTATTTTCTTGAAATCTCCATATAATCATTCTAATGGTTTGAAAGGATTAACGCCTTAGTGAAGAAAGCCTATAGAAAGTATCATCTTGTTTTTCTTTTCACTTCCCTTAAGAAGCAAGTATGTACTATAATTGATTGTTTGATGTGAAAATTTGGGATAAGCAGTTTCAAAGCTTCACGTAATTTCACTGAAGAGGGCTTCAGAAGCAAAGAAATCTCTGAAGTAACCCAGTCTATATTTTTTAAAAGGCTTATGTAGCAAAACAACATCTTGAAACAAACGCAGAGAAAAATTGCTGTAAAATAAGAAATATAGTAGAATTATTTATATATGTCACCATGCTCTGTAGCCTTCAGAAAACCTAACTATAGTTGTTCAGGGGAGTGGAAATTAATCCCAGGTAGATGGCTGCAGTAACACTCTCCAAAAATCTTATAAACTTTGGTACAAATAATATTAAAGAAAGACAGAATGAAAGAGAGTTTGAAATGTTTTGCTATAGAAGTTTGGAACAGAACAAATGATACAAGTCACTAGATATATTTAGGTCCTTGTGAATAACTATTATCCAGAAATCAAATGAAAAGAACAAAGTAAAATGAAGAGACTAAGAATATTGGGTTTGCAAAATGTGCCTTGGAGGTCTGTAGAAATCTTAATGGGTCAAAATGCCCATTTCTATTTGAGAAACCAGAAAATAAGGGATATTCATAATTAACTTTGAAGATTAAATGTCTGCTCAGGATTAGTACATGATAGTTGAGAGGTTTGGGCACAATGTTTTTAAACATTTTATAAAATCAATGAGTGTATGAAGTGTCTAATAAGAGTTTTCTGTAAAACCAAAGCCTTTCAGTATAGATTACTCATATTATACAATGTTCATGCACTGTACACAGCTGTTTAGGATAACTGTACTTGTCTAACTCTCATCTTTATGAGATAATAATATTGAATTATACAGAAAAGACATTCATAGCTCATGAACCAAATAAAGATTAAGATTTTTGTGATAGTGCTTATTTACATACAAAATAAACTGATGAACTACTTTCACACATTTAGAAAAAATAAATTGTCTAATGGGCTGTAGTTGGTAATCAATATTTAAATAAAGCCTTTTTGTATTGAATATCTTACCTATGCATCTCCTGAATTGTATTTTTCACACCTTGAGATATATAACCTTGTCATACTATCCATGATTCCATTACAAAGAAAACTCCTGGTTAGGTCTTGTTTTGATATCTTTACCTTTGACTTAAACACAGAAATGTTCAAATGCTGACAAGTTATTTAGGTTGATCGTGGACTTACATCATTTGCAGCTTTGACGATCAATAATCAGATTCATCCCAATGGAAGAAACAGTGGAAGTACGTGTTGTTCTCTGCTGCTTCGGCGTTGTATAGATTCCTGTAATGAAGCCAGACCTCCAAAGAATTATTCTGTAAATGAATGATCAGTATAGACTCTCGTTACCACAGTCTCACAATGTAGCACAACCAACAAAAGACCCTCCTCACCCCCTTTTGTGTACCTTTCAAAATGTGATTCTCATTTAAGGACTATTTTCCAAAGAAACATTTCCTATAATATTGAAATTCACCTGGCACCCCATTTCTTGTTGCCTTATAACAAGTGAAAGAATGTGTTTTTATTTGAACTAGTTTAGTTTCACTGTCTTATTGGTTTACTCAAATACATGGTAGAGAAAGCTATCCAGAAAGATATACCAGCCATTTAGGGATGAAATAGAATCAGGATGCTGGTGAATTTTTCTGGAAAATTGAATTCACAGAGTAATAGCTTGCATCTATGTCTGCTAAAAAGAAAACTTTTGGCTTCAACACTTGTGTGTGTGTGTGTGTGTGTGTGTGTGTGTGTACACGTGCACGCATATGTGCACACGCATGGTGTTTTTGTTGTAGTTATATGCTATTGAGTTGACTAAGACTTATAGCAACCCTATTAAAAATAGCTCTGACCCTTACCATATCTTGGACCAATCTGTCTTCAACACATGTGACCCAGTCCCCAGAGTCACTCTCAATTCATTTCATTTCATTTAGGGCCTATATATATACACACATACATACACATATATACACATATACACACTTATACATATATAGTCACACACACATTCCTCTAGGTCATATACCCCTGGTGTGTCCACTTACCATACAGCGGTAACTTGTGGTTGCTGTGAGGTTGAACACTGTGACAGTAATGTGCCAAATGTGTTCATGGTTGATTACCCAATGTGGACATTGTTTCTTGGAGCTCCCTGATTAAAACAAGCTTGGAAGGAGGAGTGGCATCCACTTCCGTAATAGCTTGCCTCTGGAAACCCTATGTACCTGGAGAAAGGATGAAAGACACACAAGTGTTGAAGACTCTTCTTCATAGGGTTGCTATGAGTCACCTGTGACTCGATGGCACTTAACAACAACAGCATTAGTGATAAGAAATTGCATGCTATCCCAAAGGTATATAGTACAAAGATGGCTCTTCTTTCTTCCAAGAAACTGCTAGTGGATTTGTACCAGAATCTCAGCTTTTCCTCCTAGAGCAGCAATATGAGCTACCAACTATATAAAAAGGAGTTTTGTGATGCTTCGCCATAAACTGGGGAGCTCTTGTAGCTCAGTGGAAAGAGTAGAGCTGCCAGCCTGAAGACACACAGTTCAATTCCACCAACTACTCCATGGAAGAAATAAGGGCAATCTCCTCCCGTGAAAACCCACTGGAGGGTCCACTATGAGTCAATTCTGACTCAATTACATGTAACAACACAATAACCACAAACAATTAAGCTCTTTACATCCCACTTAAAATTCAGATTTAATATTCATATAATACATACATAGTCGCTATGTGAAATAGATGTTTAAATCCCAATGTTGGTTAACTAGCCACTATTAAAAAAATAGATAATATTTATTCCTAGGTCTTAATTACCTACCACCTAGAAAAATGTCATGAATTCAATAAGATTAAGTGAAATTAGAATAAATATAGCTTTTAATCTCCATTGTATAATTATTAGGAAGATAAAACTTGAGAAAATCTGAGCTTAAAATACTTTTTGAAATAAAGTTAATTAGTAAGATCACTCATAACCAATATATAGTATAATATTTACACATACTTATCTTACTCTGAATTGACAGAGTATTATGTACAAGATCATATGTTGTTGTTGTTATGTGCCGTCAAGTCGCCTGCAACTCATAGCGACCCTATGTACAACAGCCCTAAACTCCGCTCTGTCTTGTGCCAATTGCACTGTCTCTGACACTCCCATCCCGATTATCTCAGTCACTGAATCAATCCACCTCATAGAGGGCCTTCTCTCCTGCGCTGTCCCTCCACCCTCCCAAGCATGCTATCCCTCTCCAGGGACCGGTCCCTCCTCACAATATGTCCAAAGTATGTTAGATCTCCAAGATCATATAGGTCAGCTCTATATTTTGAGCTATTGAGATTATAACTTCACTCATACCCAGTAAATACCAGACTGTGATTATATCATCAAACTGAAAATAATCGAAGATTTCTTTAATGATAAATACTCTGGAAATAATTTCACAGAAGGAATGTTTAAAGGAAGCACAAGTATCTTGCCTCGAATTAATACAAATAATAAAAGTAATTTAGATAACTGGAATATTCTAAAGATTCACTAAATATGCTCAGCAAAAACTTTAGAAGAAAGTAGAAAAAGGAAAACTAAAGACTAGAAAAAATAATCTTTAACAACTAACTGACAAAGTTCTATCTCTAAACTATAGGGGGAAAACTCCAACACCTTAACAACAAAAAGACAAAGAACCCAATCAAAACATGCCAAAGTATATAAACAGACATTTCACCCAGAAGAAATACTGATGATCATCAAATATTTGAAAATATGCTTGTGATCTTGGCCATTAAAAAGAAAATGAAATCTATAATGAGATACAATCTTATCCTTTTTAGATGTCAGTAATTTTAAAATAAAGGGGAAAAAAACCCAACAGGCATTGCCAATGTTATGAAAGACTTGGAATGCAGTTAACTTGATGGAACTGCAAAATAGTATAATCACTATGAGAAAATGGTATGGTACTTCTTCAGAAAGTTAAAAATGGAAATATTATGTTGTTGTTAAGTGCAACTGAATTGACTCCAACTTACAGTGAACCTATGAACACAGATGAAACCCCTGCCAAACCTTTCCCTGTCCTCATAATCTCTACCATGCCTAAGCCCATTGTTGCAATCACAGTTTCAATCCATCTCACTGAGACTCTATTTCTTCTTCACTCCCTCTTTCCTTAGCAAATATTATTTTTTCCCAAAGTCTCTTCTTTCCTGACAACATGTCAAAAATATGTGACACAAAGTCTTACCATCCTTGCCTCTTTAGAGTATCCAGCCTGTACTTCTTTGAAAGCGTATTTTTTTTTGTTCTTTAAGCAGTTCAGGGTATAGTCAATATGCTTTGTCAATACCATAGTTCAAAAGCATCTATTCTTCTATGGTCTTTCTTATTTATAGTCCACAAAGTCCAGTTCTTAAAGTGCAATACTGAAGGATTCATTGATCAAAATGCTGAGCAATGCAGGATGTACCAAAAGAAGATGAGTTAGAACCTATTGACAGTGACCCTTACCCAAGTTTGTAAAGACAGTCAATCACAGAGGAGGAAATGTCACCCCTTGTTCCCTTATAGCAGCTGATGGATTCTAACCATGTGACTTTGAGTTGGCAGCACAATTCCTTACCAGTAAACTACAACATAGTTGAAAGTCAGCAACAACATGTGACAGACTTGTATCCTTTCGCGATATTATTCAATTCTTATGCTGATAATTAATGAAATAATTCAAGAAGCTGGACTGTATGAAAAAAAAAAGCAACATCATGATTGGCAGAAGATTTACAACCTATCAGTGATACGCAGGTAACATAAATGTGTTTGCTGAAAGTTAAGAGGAATTGAAGCACTTATGATGTAACTCAGTGACTACAGCCTTCAGTATGATTATATCCCAACACATACAAAATAAAAGGTCTCTACTAATAAGGAGCAGCATGATAGCCAGTGAAAATATTTTATGTTGTGAAGAATGTCCCTTTAGTTGGATCCATGATCAACATACTTGGGAGCTGAAGTCAGGAAATCGAGAGATATAGCGCATTTCACAAATCTGCTGCAGAGGACCTCTTTAAAGTGGTAAAGATATCTCCTTGAAGACTTAACTGTAGGAGCTTATATACCTTTTAAATTTGGAAAATTAATAAGGAAGGCTAAAAAAATACTTATTTATTTATTTAAATTGTGGTGTTGTACCAAACACTGAACATACAATGAATCATCAGAAGAACAAACACATTGGTCTCAAAGTAGTGGGGCCAGAATTTTCCTTAGAAGTAGGGATGCCAGTATATCTTGTGTAACTTGTATGTTTTCTCAAAAGAAAACACTGCCTAGAGAAAGATGTCATGCTTGGAAAAGAAGAGACTTAGTGACAAATAAAAGGTCTTCAAGGATTCAGTGATTGACACAGTGACTCAAATGTAGCACTGATTGTCAGAATGGTACAAGACCAGACAAGGTTTTGTATTGTACGTAAGGTGCCTATGAGAGAGACACCATTGCTCTTCAGTACTTTGGAGACGTTCCTAAAAGCAGGCTTTCCTATTGCAATACGTCTTTTAATTTCCTGGCTACTGGTGCCAAGAGTGTTGACTTTGGAGCCAAGCAAACTGAAGCTGTGAATAACCTCAATCTCTTCACCATCCATTCTGATGCTGCCAATTGGTCCAGTGGTGAGAAGTGGTGTAAAATTTGAATCCACCTGCTGCTTTATGGAATAAAGATGAGTAATCTCTTCCTGTGCAGTCTTGTGCCTCTAAAAATCCACTGGAAGGTCAGCAGTGGATCAATTCCAACCTGATAGTTTTGGGTTTTGCATGTTTTTTTTTTGTTAGGTGCCATCAAGTTGAGTACCACTCATAGCAACACCATGAACAAAAGATCTCAATATAGTCCTGACTTGTAACATGCTCATGCCTCTTAACACACAAGAGACCAATGCAGCAGTCGTCTTGTCAGTCCACCTGGTTGAGGGTCTTCCTCTCCTTCACTGACCCTCTGCCCTTCCCAACATCATGTCCCTCTCCAAAGAACAGCGCCTCCTACCAGTGTTTCCAAAGTATGTGAGGCAAAGCCTCATCATTCTTGCCTCCAAAAAGCATTCTGGCTTGCCCCCTCTCCAAGATATATCTTTTTTTTTTGTTGTCTTTCCTGGGATGTTCAGTATTCTTCTCCAACACCACAGATCAAAGGCATCAGTTCTTTTTCTGACCTCTTTATTCATTGTGCAGGTCTCAAATGCATAGCTAGCAATACGAAAGACCATGGCCTGAATCAGACACACCTTAATACTCAAACTAACATCACTAGTCCTCAATAATTTGGAAAGGCCCCTAAACACAGATTTTCCCAGTGCAATGCTTCTCCTTTTTCCTAACTGCTCATAACAAGAGTGTTCATTTTGGATCCAACTACGATGAGGCTGTTGACAGTTTCAATCTCCTGTCCCTCCATCATGATACTGCCTTTTGCTCCAGTGGTAAAGATTAACACTAGAACATCAAGAAGCCAAATCTAAAGAAAAACATGCCAAAGTGAAATAGCTGAACAGACGCTTCAAAGGGCAGCTTGGAGGGCAAAGCAAAGTATTATAATGGAATGTGCAGAGAGTTGGAGAATTAAAAGGGAAGAACTCACTCTGCATTTCTCAATCTGAAGGGACTGAAAAACAAATTTAAGCCTTGTGTTGCAATGCTGAAAGGTGCTATGGGCAATATATTGAATAACCCAGAAAGCATCAAAAGAAGATGGAGGGAATACACAGAGTCACTGTACCAGAAAGAATTTATTGACACTGAAAAATTTCAGGAAGTACTATCTGAACAGGAGCCAAAGGAAATGAAAGAGGAAGTTGAAGCTGCATTGAAGGCACTGACAAAAAATAAGTCCCAGAAATTGATGGGATACTGATTACCTTATTTTGATTAACAGATGCAGCCATGGATGCACTCACCAGTCTATGCCAGGAAATTTGGAGGATGGCTGACTGGCCAATGGATTGGAAGAGGTCCATATTTGTTTTCATTACCAAGAAACGTGATTCAACTGAATTTGGTGTATGCTGGGGATGTGTCCTATTTCCATAATTTTTCAATCTATATGTGGAACAGATTATCTAGGAGTCTTGGCTCTGTGAGGAGAAATGTGGCATCAGGATTGGAGGTAAATTCGTCAACGATATGGGTTATACAGATGACACAACCCTGCTTACTGAAACTGAGGAGGACCTGAAGCCTTTCCTGCCGAAGGTCAAGTACTGCATCCTTCAGTACAGATTGAAGCTCAACATCAAGAAAACAAAGATTCTTACTACTGGGTCACGCCAGCATCATGATGGATGATGAAGAAATTGATAGTGTTAACTGGTTTAGTTTGCTTGGTTCCACAGTCAACACTCTTGGTATCAGCAGCCAAGATATAAAAAGATGAATTACATTGGGAAAGTCTACTGTCAGATACTTCTCCAAAGTACTGGAGAGCAACAATGTCAGTTTGGAGACTAAGGTGTGCCTGATACAGGCCATGGTCTTTTCATGTAATTCCTATGCATCAGAAAGCTGAACAATGACTAGGGATAATAGATGGAGAGTTGATGTCTTTGAACTGTCGTGCTGGAGAATAGTATTGAATATACCATGGACTGCTAGGAAAACAAACAAGTTCATATTAGAGAGGGTGAGACCAGGTTGCTCCTTGGAGGCTAGGATTTTGAAGCTTAGTCTGACATACTTTGGACATGTTGCAAGGAGAGACCAGTCCTTAGAGAGGAACATCATGCTTGGGAGGGTGGAGGGACAGTGCAAGAGTGGAAGACCCTCGATGAAATGGGTTGACTCAGTGACTGGGGTAATGGAGGTAGGTGTGATTGCACAGGATAGAGCCGAATTTAGAGCTCATGTACATAGAGTTACTATGAGTCACAGGTGACTCAAACACACATGACAACAACAAAAACAATTATTGATAGCACATGTAAGCCAACTACTGCCAAAGAACACTAAAAAATGGTTAAAACATTACAAAGATAGGGATTGCCAGAAGTTCAAGCAGGGTTTAGAAGAGGCTTTGGCATCAGGGATATCAATGCTGATGTCAGATGGGTCCTGGCTGAAAGTAAGGAACCTACACAACAGTAACAACAAACTTTCAAGTTCTTTTCTCAAATGAAATGTGTATTACTCTAAAGTAAGTATGTTAAAGCACTTTTGCAGCTATCTTATTGATTCTATAAAGTTAACTAAAATGAATAATTTTGCAATCCTTTGCCACGCAACACATAGAAACCTAGTCTTCCTAGTACAGGGGGTGAGAAATAGCGCATGAACCAAATGTTTGCACAGCACGTATAAAACATCATGCTGGGATTAGTGATTTTATGCTTTTTGTTGTTGTTGTTGTTGTTGTCATTACTGAGACCTCTGGAAATGAAAGTATATTCTCAGTTCTTTCAGACCATGATTTGGGTGATTCCTTGCAGATTTTGGCTGTTTCTTGATGTAGTTTTTGTTTCTAAAATCACCGTATCTTATGTTAATTTTTTTTCTATGAGCATCCAAATATGTACAAATTCTGTGCATTATTTGAGAAATGTTAGTTATATGCAATTTCAGACCTGATGTACTTTCATGTTGCGTATTCTACATTATAGCCATAACTAATAATTCAAGTAATGCGTTGAGGGCTGATAATTCATTACTGAAACTAGTGCTGGAGACCAGTGGCCTAACAGAAATGTTTCTTCTTGTATTTCTTTACCAAGATGAAGTGGCTTGTAAAACACTGTGTTTTGGACTGTTACCGATCTTGTGATGAAAGCTAATGAATTTAAGCCCTATTATGCCAAAGACATACTTTAGGTTCAATAGCAGAGCCACAAAATTGGATTTTAGATTCTATATTAAATTTTAATACTGCAGTCTCAGCAAAGCATTTGAATTCTGCATCATATGTCAGAAAGAATGTCAGGAAAGCACAGCATTTACTCTCTTATTTCCTCTTGTTGCAATGACAACACTCTCTCAAGATCTTTTTATGTTTACATTGTATGTGTTTGTTATTTACGTATATGGCTTTGAATCCAGAGACATTGTTACTCAGTAACACATTTTTGTGTAGAATTATTTTCTCCTTGGCCTCTATGGGCAAGATCATTGCTGAAGTTTAAAAGTCTTATCAAATGAATGTGGATTCAGATATGCCAGGATATGTTAAGTTCTAGACTTAACAAGTTCAGTATTCTCTTCTACAGCAAATATTTATTTAGCAATAGACTTTGAGATACATTTTGTGTCAAATTGAAAAATGATTGCCTCACCAGATGGGGATAGTACTTTGCATTTGCCCTCTACTGCAAATAATCTTTCTGTAGAACCAGCAGAAAAATCACTCTACCTTTTCTCTAGTTTCCATTAATCAGTGTCACAGTCTCTAATACTTTATAGAAAGATATCTTTATTTTTCTCTTTCCAGGGAACCTTTTGTGAGAGTGTGAAAGCAAACCAATTTATTCTAGAACACTTTAAAAAAAAGTTTGTCACTGCTGTTGATTTGGAGCCTCTCTAAATCACAGAGGAGAAGCTTGTTCTGCTCTCCTTCACTGTGGCTGGTGGATTCAAACCACTAGAAAATGGAAAGAGCCTTTTTTATTATCAGAATATTTGAAGATATATATTAAAAATTCAGTCATGTAATGGTATTTCTATATTTTTCCTTCTCTTCTTTTTGTTGTTGTTTTAATGGGAATTTGGGAGTTTTCAGGCCTCTCTTTAGCCCCATAATCAGGTTTTTAACTCAAACAAGAAAGCAAGTTATCTTCCAATGATAAGGTACCTCGTAAAATTACGAGGGAAAACCTTGACACTATTTTCACTGTTTTAACTGAGCTTAAATGAAATGCAAAAATTCAGTATACATACGGGCTTTTGAAGTTAGGTAAAGACCATATAATGATTTCAGGTAAAGATAATAAGACTAAATTGATGCAATTTTTTTCCATAGCTTGTCCTTTAAAATATCCTATAAAATTATCCAACTGTCTCTCTTTTGCCTGTAAATGTGGAGGCCACAAATCCACATGGGGGCATGGGATCTGCTGGAAGCCTGAGTCTCAGAGTCACTCTCAGGGAAAAAAAATGTCCAGCAAGCAGCATGACCAGCATTAGAATGCAACAGAAGCCACGTGAAGGTATATAAATACATATGTAGGCAATGATTTTGTTAATAGGAAATGTTAAGAATCTACAGGAAGAAAATATTAAGAGCTCCAGGTAAAGACTAAACATTATAAATGCAATAGTTTCTCTCCAAGTCATATATAATTTAATTCAATTCCTATCAGGATCTGTGTTTTCATTTTGTTTTGTTTTGTTTTTTTCTGAAGCACTGATTCAAGCTATTATGAAGATCTTTGGGGACAAATGTGCATTAAAACCTCAGGGGGGGAAAAGCAGCAACAAAAGGAAAGTAGAGGGGGAAAGTCTATCTAGTACAAGTCGTGGTGATAACAGGCTCAGAAATGAGCAGAAGCGGGGAAAAAACATAGTTCAACTAGAATATTTCTCCCACCTTCTCTTAGGTCAGGTCACTTGTATTCTTTAAATGTAAAGAAGTGAACAAGGGAAATACAGTGAAAGACAACGTTAGTGTTCAACAAATGTGCATGGGCTGTATTGTCCTACAAACCAAAAGTCTGAAGTTCAAATCCACTAGATGCTCCTGAGAGAAATATAGACAGTCTCTCTCATTTCAATTTAAAGCTTCATGAACCTAATGGAGGGTTGCTGGGAGCCGGAATCAATTCAATGGCACAGGGTTTGGCTTTGTGAAGTAGGGTAAAGACCATATAATGACTTCAGGTCAAGATAGTAAGCTCCATTTGATATAACTTTGTTTCCATAGCTTGTCCTCTAAAATACCCAACAAAATTGACCAATCTTCTCTCCGCTTTGTCTGTGAATGTGGAGGCCACATAATCCAAACAGGGGCTTGAGATCTGCAGGCAAGCAGCATGGCCAACATTAGACAGCAACCGGAGCCACCTGAAGATATGTAAATACACGTACAGGCAAGGATTCTGAAGCTCCATCTGACATACTTTAGGTGTGTTGCTAAGGAGGGACCAGTTCTTGCAGAAAGACATGCTTAGAAGGGTGGATAAACAATGCAAGAGAGGAAGACCCTGGATGAGATGGATTGACTCAGTGTTTGGGATAATAGGTGTGTCAGAGACAGTGAGACTGGCTCAGGATAGAGCAGGGTTCAGAGCTGCTGTACAAAGGTCACTATGAGTCTCAAGTGACTAGACGGCATATAACAACAACAATAGAGAATAACAGGCAATGAACTATTAAATATGAAGTGTCAATATATTCTTGCCTGACACAATTTTACCTTAACTTTGATTTATAATTCAACTTTTAAAAATTATTTTAAAAGGAAGTCACAATATACTTTGAAGAAGGAAAAAGTGAACAGGGTCAAATCTCCAATTACTCATAAATTATCTAGATAAGAAATAGTAAAAATAATTCCCCAACTCCCAAAAAGGTGATCTGATTGATAGTCTTGGCTTCTCTTTTTTCAGGTCTTCCAGGGCAACTTTGACAATGACACACACAGAAAAAACGTCATTGACCCTCCCATCTATGCACGACTCATCAGGATCCTGCCTTGGTCCTGGTATGGGAGGATCACGCTTCGATCCGAGCTGCTGGGATGCACAGAGGAGGAGTGAGGAGCCTCTTCTCCACAGCCCTCTTATGCCCCTAACAGTATCTCCATGGAATGAACTCTGCAACATCTGTTGGAAAAATGAAAATGGCTTTTTGTTTGTTTGTTTTCATGGAAAAGTGCTCAATTTCTGGTGGGCCACTGTCTTTAGGGAGGTCTAAGCCTGCCTTTTCAGTGCTTCAATTTTATTTTTTATTGTTTAAATTACTTTGCTAACATCACATTATTGAATTACTTTTTTCATTGTTTTCTGAGTGATTCACACTGGTTGAAATATATTGGGGGAAGTAAGTGGTATTCATTTTGTAGGAAGGATAAAGAGAAATCACATAGTTCTTAAATAAGAAGAGTTGATAGAGCTTTTGTAATGAATACTTAACCAATTCTTATAAAAGGAATACTGCAAAGTTAGCAATAAGGGTTTGTTGTGTTTTTCACCCACTGTAATGAGTCTCCGTTACCCTGTTTCCCTGTGCCTGCTAAACACTGTCAGCGTTTATATCAGAATTTTGAAGAACCGCCTGTAATATCTAATTCTTACTGCTAATCCTTCTTTTACTTTTATTATTTCTGATCAAAGTTTATTCATATGTGGGGTTTTTATTATTCTACTCTATATTATATGTTGCTTGAATAAGTATGGTTTTCAGTTGAACTTTTTCTATTATTGATCTTTAAAATGGCCATGTGTGTTACTATATGTCTAAAACATAATTGAATATTTATAGATAGATCTTTATTTATCATAAGTAAATTGAATAAGTAACTTTATGTTTGAAGAAAGCTGTACCTATGTAATTTCCAAAAACTTAATTTACAAGTAATCACATCATACTGTTTGACAAAATAATAAGCAAAAGAATATGGGTTAAGTAATTTTAAAGCTAAATTCAGACCTTTGAATTTTACATGGCCCTTCCTTCCTTTAAAATAACAAAATCACAAATTGTATTTTTTTTTCTTCACCAGTGAATACTAACATAATGCTGCATAGCATGGCCAGACATACTCATACTTCCTTTGTTCAACTCTGAATTTCCTGTAAAACAAAACCTATATTTGAGACTTGAATGTAGGAGTGGTTTTCTAGGAAAGCCCATTCTATAGTTATCTGTGGGTAGAAAGGTATTCTCTAATGGCAAAGTAGATAAACCATATTCAGGACAGAAATTGATTTCTGTTTATTTTGCTTCAAAAGTCCTAAGAACATAAATAATATTACAGCAATTAGTTGTGGATAATGGCGGTTGCATTGACATGTCATTCAAATTAAAGCTTATACTGCTTCCATGCAAGTCCACCGTGTAAATTTTATTTTTTAGAAAAGTCCAGCATCTAATTCTATGTTTTACGCGTATTTAACAAGTATTTCTTTCATAAGGCTTAGACAAAGAATAATCAGAATTTGAAATAAGGATCCTGGAAAGAGTAGTATGTGTATGAAATGTTGAAGTCACATGCAACATCACTAAATTGTTTAATTTTGTTGTGCTGCATAATAAAAGCCACTACACTGTTACTGTCCTGTCTGTCCACGTGCTATCCACATTTCTTAATAATGTATATATGGAGTGGTCACCAGTCATAGTGAAGAATTTAAAGAGAAAGTCGATCAGAATGGCGTTTTTTTTTCTCTAAGGGAAATATTAAGTTGGTTTTAAAGGAAAGATTTTGTCTTTTGCCAATACGCTTTCTCCTTCATAGTCTTCTTATGAAACTGTTGGTCTGAAACATATAAAATAGTAATCAGTTTTTGGCACCTTTCAAAAATAGAATCACCATGTTTTTAATTTAGCTTTTTTTTAGAAAGCTAAAATTAGCAAATGTGAATGTTTTATTGGCTAGTTTTAGACTCATGTTACAAATATTTAAGGTCTAGCTATTGGTGGTAATTTCTTTCAAGGTTTAAAACTTCATCACTATCTCATCAAATTTTAGTCACTTTCCTTTTCAGGTCAGTATGAATAGTAAGGTTTAGAAATTATGCATAATGCTTTTTGGTGACTTACTTTTTCAAAATTATTCATTGCTTCATATGCTCTTTTCAATTTTTTTATTTACAGCTTTTTAAAAAGAGATTATTTTCCAAAGAAATTACTTAAAATTATATTTGTTAACTTTTAGGAATACATTGAAATGGCTTTCTCTTGTGTGCACATATTCTCTGCTCTGTATGCCATTCCCCTAGATGTCAGGTAAACTAGGATGCCCATACTGTCATGAGATATCTAAAATTCATGACAACAAAGTGATTATCACATGTGGAAAGGGTGAAAAATATTGTCAAGTATTTGGTAGCCTAAATGTTGCCTGTATCAATGTCACCAAACTAAAATAATGTATTCTACTCTAATTCACACTAAATCAAAATCACAAACCAGAACATATAGAAGAGGCATCCAGTATTCACCATATTGAGTCACTATAATATACTAATTTTATACTGAGAAATAAAGTTTAAATGTCTTCACTTTTTTATGTCATATTAAAAACATTTATTGAAATCAATAATGGTTATGTTAGGGTTGACTTTCTCTTTATGAATGACTTCATAAGGATTAGTGTGAATTTTGATGACTTGGAGTACTAAATTGTATCTTTGCTAGTCAACAAGTTAAATCTAATATTTAATGCTAGCATCTGATGCATCAGTAGGACAAAAATAACTAAGACACAAGTAACCTTTGCAATCTTTCAAGCTGTGTAATATTCCAATGTTGGGTTTTGGGCTTTTTTTTTCTTTTTCTTTGTGTATATATATACTTAAATCATGTAGAATGTTGTAAAATCAGTATGACCTTGTCTAGTCTTCAAACTTAAAATAAAACTTTTGAAAATCTAGAATGCTTTTGAAGCAGTTGTAATTAAAAACACTTGTAATAATACATAAATTGTTTGAATGTGTGTGCCCATCACTGATGATTACATTTTGGTTTTAGGTTTTGGGTTGGTTATATGTATAAACTCAAAACACTCATTGCCATGAAGTTGGACCCACAACTGACCCTACAGTGCTTGAAAATTGGACTAGAGAAAAAATGGCTGTCTTTATCTCATGGAGCTGCTGGTAATTTATCTATCTATCTATAGCTGTATCTAGATCTAAACCTACATATACATATAGATCTATATCTAGATGTAGATAGATAGATAGATAGATAGATAGATAGATAGATAGATAGATGATAGATAGATGGATAGATAGATAGATAGATGATAGATAGTTATGAAGGAAGTTCAAGCGGCTTTGAAGGATTTGAGGGGGAAAAAGCCCCTGGAAATGAGGGTACACCAATTGACATATTTCAACTAACAGATGATACCCTGGATATGCTCACCAAGTTGTGTCAAGAAATCTGGAGGACAACCACCTGGTAAACTGATTGGAAGAGATTGTTCCCATTTCAAAGAAAGGTGATCCAACAGAGTGTGAAAATTACCAAACAATATCGTTGATATCACATGAAAGCAAAATTCTGCTGAAGATTATCCAAAAACGACTGGAACAGCACACCAGCCAAGAACTGCCAAAAGTCCAAGCTGGTTTTAGAAGGGGTGGTGTTACTAGGGATATTGTAGTTAATGTTAGATGGATCTTGGCTGAAAGCAGGGAATACCAGAGGAATGTCTTTATCTGTGTTTCATTGACTATGCAAAGGCGTTTGACTGTGTGGATCACAACAAACCGTGGCTGATGAGAATCCCAGAGCATTTGATTGTGCCTTTGTGAAACCTATCCTTAAACCAAGAGGCAGTCGTCAAAACAGAGCAAGGAGACACTGCATGGTTCAAAATTGGGAAGGGTGTACGCCAGGGATGTGTCTTATCTTCATACTTTTACAATCTATACTTTCATTAAAATTAATAAAATAAAATTTAGAAAAACAATCTATATGGAAAACAGATTATCCAGGAGGCTGGGCTCGATGAGGAGAAATATGGCGTCAAGATAAGAGAAAGATTTATCAACAATTTGCGTTATGCATATGACACAGTTCTGCTTGCTGAAACTGAGGAGGACCTGAAGCACTTGCTGCAGAAGGTCAAGGACTGTAGCTTTCAAACAGATTAAGGCTCATCTTCAAGGAGAAAGAAAGATTCTCACTACTGGGCCAATTGGCAGCATCAGGATGGATGTGAAGAGATTGAGATTGTTAACAGTTTTAGTTTGCTTGGCTCCACAGTCAACACTCTTGGCACCAGCAGCCAGCAAATTAAAAGACATATTGCGATGTGAAAGTCTGCTCTTAGGAATCTCTCCAAAGTACTGAAGAGCAATAGTGTCACTCTGGAGAATAAGGTGTTCCTGATACAGGCTATGTTCTTTGCAATCACTTGCTATGCATAAGAGTCCTCGACAATGACTAGGGAGGGTAGAAGGAGAATTGATGCCTTTGAACTGTGGTGTTGGAGAAGAGCATTGAATATACCATGGACTGCTAAAAAAACGAGCGGGTTCATCCTCGAGAGGGTTAAACCAGGCTGCTCCTTGGATGCAAGGATTCTTAAGCTTCATCTGACATACTTTAGACATTTTTCAAGGAGGAGCCTGTCTATGGAGAAGGACGTCATGCTTAGGTGGGTGGAGAGAAAGCACAGGAGAGGAAGACCTTCTATGAGGTGATTTGATTTAGTGACTGGGATAATCAGGGTAGGTGTGTCAGAGACAGTGAGATTGGCACAGTATAGAGTAGGGTTTAGAGCTGTTGTACACAGAATCGCTGTCAGTGGCAGATGACTGGACAGCACATAACAACAACAGCAATATAAATAAAACTACTGAGCACAAATAGGGAAAAAATATAATACCCTGTAACATTTTTTTTAAAATTATCAAATGTATACATTCTTTCATTGCTTTTGACAATAAAATTTTTCCCAGACTACTATACGAGGAGCAGATGCAACTTTGTGGTGGCCAAATCTGAATTCTATTTGCTTCATAAGAGGGAACTGTCCCATCTATAATATCCATTGTTGTTATTGTTGTGTGCCATCAAGTCACTGTGACTCAAAGCAACCCTATGTACAAAAGCTCTGAAGCCTGCTCTATCTTCAGCCAACCTCATTGTGTCTGATATACCTAACCCACATCAATCATATTATCCTGTCTTCCTCTCTTGTGCTGTCCTTCCATGTTCCAAGCATGATGCCCTCACTGGTACTTCTTTGCAACATGCCCAAAATATGTCAGATGAAGCTTCAAAATCCTTTTCTTCAAGGAGAATCCTAGTTTTACCCTCTCCAGGATGAACTTGTTTGTTCTCCTAACAGTCCTTGGTATATTCATCACTCTTCTCCCAGCACACAAATCAAAGGCATCAGTTCTCTTACTATCATCCTTAGTCACTGTCCAGCTCTCTGATGCATAGCTAGCTAGTAATTGCAAAGACCATGGCATGCATCAGGTGCACATTACTCTAGACTGACATCATTGTTCTTCAATACTCTGGAGAGGTTCCTGACAGCAGATATTCCCACTCCAATTAATCTTTGATTTCCTGACTGCTGTTAGCAAAAGTGTTGATTGTGGATAACACTCATACTACTGAACAAATAGCTACATGATTGGACATACCACTCACATGTTTCTACACATATTTCTACCAATCATAGGGTTCAATTCTCATTGCAATTTTACTCACAGTCGTGAGGTTTATTAGAGTTGTGGGGTTGGGGAGTGGAGGAGGCAAAGAATATTGCATAATTAAAGTCCAACAGTCCTAAACCAGTTTAACAAGGCACAGTTCCTCAATTAGTCAAAGTCCAGGTTTAGTTCAGTATCATGATTTAGTTATCCAGCAAACTTTGTCTCTGAGCAGTTACAAATCAAGTAGGGAACGTGCTGATATTGGTTCCACAGCTGTAGAGGATTTGTATTGTAGTCATCTCAGTGGCTCCTAACAACAATTGCTGCATTCTAATAAGCAGATTTCTTCATTACACTCCTAAGCATCATTGACCGAACAAACAATAGAAACAATAACAAAGCACTTAATTCGTAGTGTATAGATTAGTCCTATAACATAACATTTGTTATAATCAGAAGGTAAAATTTGAATTAAAAGTGGTTGTAGTGTCAGAAACCTTGAAAATTGGCTTTTCTATCCATAGTGTTATCCTTCACTGGGCATGGTGTCCAGCTCCCATTACTATGAACACATGACCATCTTTGGGTTAGCTGCAAAACTTGCTGTGGAGTAGGTCACCAAAGACCCTTATATTTTTATTGTTGTTATTAGGTGCCATCGAGTTGTGTACAACCCATAGTGACATTATAAACCAGCACAGACCCTTCACATCTCAACACACTAGAGATTACGGCAGTCTGTGTCAATACACCTAATTGGGGGTCTTCTCCTTTGTTCACTTTCCAAGCATAATGTCCCTCTACAAAGAATAGCCTCTCCTGGCAATATACATGAAGTAAATGAGGTAAAGCTTTATTATCATTACCTCCAAGGAACATTCTGGGTGTACTTTATCCAAGACATATTTGTTCATTCTTTTGACAATCCATAGAATATTCAGTGCTCTTCTCCAACATCACAGCACAAAGGCATCAATTCTTTTTTCTGTCATCCTTATTCATTGTCCAGCTCTCAGATGCATAGCAAGTGATTGGAAAGATCATGGCCTGAATCAGACATGCCTTAGTCCTCAAACTGACATCATTGCTCCTCAATAATTTGGAGAGGTGTCTGACTGCCAATTTTCTTAGTGCAATACATTGCCTGATTTCCTGACTGCTGGTGTCAAGGATGTTGACTGTAGATCCAACTAAGATGAAGTTGTTAACAGCTTCATTTTTCTTCTCCATCTGTTGTAATGTTGCCTATTGGTCCAGTGGTAAGAATTATGGGAGTTTTTGACAATGAGATGCAATCCATATTGAAGGCTGTATAATTTGATATTCTGCAACAGTGCTTCAAGTCCTCCTCACTTTCCACAAGCAATGCTGTGCCATGCATAACACAGGTTATTGATGAGTCTTCTCTAATCTTGATACTACATTTTTTTCAGAGAGTCCAGCTTCTGGAATCCTTTGCTTAACATACATAGGTTTGTAGAGAGAATACAACCCTGATGCACTCCCTTTTTAATGTTAAACTATGTAGTGTCTCCTTGCTCTGTTTTCATATCCTTTTAGTCTGTGTGTAGGTATCACAGGAACACAATTATGTGCTCTGTGATTCCCATTCTTCTCAGTGTTAGCCATAAGTTGTTTTGATCCACAGAGTCTTTGCATACCCAATAAAACACAAATAAATATTCTTCTGGTATTCTTTACTTTCAGCCAGAATCCACCTGACACTAGCAATAATATATCTGGGGTCATAGCCTCTTCTAAGGAACTTCTGGCAGTTCCCTATCTATGTACTGTTCTAGACATTTTTGAGTGATTTTCAGCAATATTTTGCTTGCATCTGATATCAATAATATTGTTAAGTATTTTCCACATTCTGTTGGATTACCTTTTTTATAATGAGAACAAATATTGACCACTTCTAATCCATTGGCCAGACAACTGCGGTCTAAATTATGTGGCATAGAATTGTGAACACAACAGGACTACATCTGGTGATTGAAACAAGTCAATTGTTATTCTATCTATTCCTGGGACCTTATCTTTTGCCAGTGTCTATAGGGCAGCTTCAACTTCCTCCTTCATTACCATTGGCTCCTGTTCATATGGTTGTTGTTGTTGTTATGTGCCATCGAGTTGTTTGCGACTCAAAGTGACCCTATGGACAAGAGCCCTAAACCCTGCTCTATCCTGCGCCAATCGCATTACTTCTGACACACCCATCCTGATTAACCCAGTCACTGAATCAATCTACCTCATAGAGGGTCTTCCCCTCCTGCGCTGTTCCTCCACCCTCCCAAGCATCATGTCCCTCTCCAAGGACCTGCCCCTCCTTACAACATGTCTAAAGTATGTCGGACGAAGCCCCAGAATCCTTGCCTCCAAGGAGTAGTCTGGTTTAACCCTCTCTAGGATGAATCTGTTTGTTTTCTTGGCAGTCCAGGGTACATTCAATACTATTCTCCAGCACCACAGCTCAAAGTCATCAATTCTTCTCCTATCCTTCCTAGCCATTGTCCAACTCTCTGATGCATAACAAGTGATTGCAAAGACCATGGACTGTATCAGGCACACCTTAGTCTCCAGAGAGACACCGTTGCTCTTGAGTACTTTAGAGAGGTCCCTAACAGCAGACTTTCCCATCGCAAAACGTTTTTTTGCTGCTGGTGCCAAGAGTGTTGACCGTGCAGCCGAGCAAACTGAAGCTGTGAACAATCTTAATCTCTTCACCATCCATTCTGATGCTATCAATTGGTCCAGTGGTGAGAATCTTTGTCTTCTTGACATTGAGCCTCAGTCCATACTGAAGGCTACAGTCCTTGACCCTCTGCAGCAAGTGCATGAGGTCCTCCTCAGTTTCAGCAAACAGGGTTGTGTCATCTGCATAACACAGATTGTTAATAGATTTTCCACCAATCCTGATGCCACACTTCTCCTCATAGAGCCCAGCTTCTCAGATAATCTGCTCTGCATACAGGTTGAAAAGGAATGGAGATAGGACACATCCCTGGCATACACCCTTCCCAATTTTGAACCATTCAGTGTTACCCTGCTCTGTTCTGACGACTGCCTCTCGGTCCAAATACAGGTACTTCTACACATTTTTTCAGTGTGAGTTGGTTATTCTTGGTTCAGTGACTCTGTGTATTCCCTCCATTTTATTTTGATACTTCATTGGTCATTCAATGCACTGCCCATAGCACCTTTCAATTAAGACTCAGGGTTTACATTTGTTTGGGTTTTTTTTTTTTGGAGGGGGTTAGTTATCTCAGTTTGAGAAATACAGGTTAAGTTCTTCCCTTTCTCTTCTATTCCAGCCCACTACACATTCCTTTATAATATTTTGTTTTGTCTGCTTGAGCTGTGCTTTGTAATCTTCTGTTGCACTCTTCTGGTTTAACATGCTTTACTTAAGTTTTGACTTCTCAATGCATTAGTGAAATTTCCAGTCTTTTCTGACATCCATTTTGGCTTTTTCTTTCTCCTCTATGAATTTACTCTCTTCATAGAAGGTATCCTGATGTCACCTGGCCTTTGATCATTGTTGTTCAATGATTCAAACCTATTCTTAAGATCAGGTGGAATAGATTCCAGATCATATTTTTGTTCTCATGAACTATTTTTTTCTTCTGCCCCATTCTGAACTTGCACATGAGTAATTGATAGTCGGACCCACATTCTGCCCCTGGTCTCGTTTTAACTGCTGATAATGAGCTTCTCCAGTGGAATGTAGTCAATCTGATTTCTATGCAGTCCATCAGGTGAAGTGGATGTGTAAAATGATCATTTGTGTCTTTTAAAAATGGTATTTGCAATGAATAAATCATTGAAAATACAAAATTCTACCATCCTATTTTCAGCCACAATTCTGTCACCAAGTCCATACTTTACGATTACTCTTCCTTCTTCATTATTTCCAATGTTTGCATTCTAGTCACCAACTATTATTAACTCATCTTGACTACATGTTTGATCAATTTTTGATTGCAAGATTTAGTAAAAGTTTTCAAGTTCCTTCTTTTTGGCTTTAGCCGTATGTGTGTACATTTGAATAATAGTCAAATTAACAAGTCTTCCTTGTATGCATATGGATAGCATCATGGTAGAACTTGAAATTGACTTTTGACTATGAATGCAACATCTGTTGTCTTCTGTTTTTCATTCCCAGCGTAGTATAACATGTGATTATCTGATTCAAATCGGCCAAAGCTAGTCCATGTTATCTTACTAATGCCCAGAATTCTAGGCACGCTTTTGTTAACAAGACAATAAAAACTTTTCTATCTATCCAAAGTAAAAATTCATTTTAGCAGTTGAATGATTGTTCAGTAGAAAATTTTCAACTAGTAGGCTTTTAAAACTGCTCTTTCAAAATGTCAATATTATATATAGAATACAAGAAGAAAAATAGAGCTTTTTTGGAATTTTATTTTTTAAAAAATATTAGAAAACTCAATGAAAGGAAACATATTTTTTCTCAATAGCCCCAAATTTTAAATTTTCTCCTACTTTACTACTAAATGTATGGTTTTAAGTGTAAACTGTGGTAAAATAACATTTTTACTTTCTGAAATATAGTGGAATTGCCCCCGTGTTAAGAGTTAGCAAGCTGCTAAATAATTTGGGAAAAAAAAATTCAAGAAAGGAGACTCAAAAGTAAAGGTAAAAATCCCAAATATCTTGCGATTTCTGCCGGACCTTGCCATAAACACTATTAGAGCACAGTCTGAGCTCATAGGAGATAAAGAATTAGAAGAGAGCAAAAGCAAGTCCAATAAGAGTCAAGAGTTGGGCATGTTACCTTGCGTGGTAGATACCAATGCCTTCAAAAGCTGACATGCCCAATAAAATGCCATTAATATCCCCTCTCTATTTTAGATAAAGGCTAATTCATGATTTCAGAATGAAAACCTCTAGCAACATCATTCCACTAGTCTAAACACCTGCTTTGCATAAAGCATATTCCTAGGAGGAAGACTGCCTATATAAACCCATAATCTGAGTAGCATATTGTCCTCTCCATTCCCTATTCTTCCTTTCTTCAAGATAACTCACATCCTTTTCTAGAATGTACTTTCCTATCTCTAACAAATTATCTCTACCTTCACTTACACTCTTGTGTCCTCACTTTCTTTTTTAGTTTGTTGGACTTTCCTAAACTGAATGTCCCTAAGCTTAGCAGCTGATGAAATCTCTAGGGCTATAATACCAAGTAGTAGCTCTCTCAAGAGCTAATGACATTGCTATGCACTACCTCGTGCTTGTGATGGCCCTGATCTTCTTCTTGTCTCTCACCTGGCTCATTTCTTTGTGTGGGCAAGAGAAACCAAAGCCAGGGCACTTATATGGTAATGTTTTGGTGCTGAAAATCAGGAATACAAATTGTGCATGAAATCTGTGTTGAATATAACACTCCCACTTGCTCTCTCTTCCAAAAGTCTAACTTTAAAAAAATTAAATAACACATTTAAATACATTATTTCTTTGTGGAAAAAAAATTGCCTTCGTATTTGAAATGCAAAAGGAGTCTTACCTGAGCTGGTAATATGGTGACTTAAACCACTTTGCTAGAAGAGAGCTGTTTTTACCACCTGCAAGTAGAGGCATTGTCATGTATTTTTGAGAAGAAAAAAAAATGCATACTGTAAGTAGCAATTGTAGTATTGATTTTGAAGGAGAAATAAGATTCCTTAAGTCTGTGGCAGTAAATGTCTATAATTCATATTGGATATTCAACATTGCTGCTTGATAAGTGGTTTTCCCCAGTAGGCAAATGACGCTTACTCAAAGAGCTATTTTATTAAATGAATCTGATAGCAGTAGTAGGAAAACACTTTTTTTTTAAAGACTACTCACTCAGGTCTCCCCTCACCCCTATTCTCTTGGCAGAAGTTTACTGAGCCATTTGCAAACACAAATGCTGTGGAAATATGGGATAGTAACCGAAGCAAATGGTCACCATATTACATGATTAAACATTGCATATGGGGACCGCCTGTGATTTAATTTTATTTTAACCTCTTCAATAGCATGAACTACAGTCCTCCATATTTATTTAAAACCCTCTGGTGGCTTTTGCAATTCCCTTACATAAATATGGTAATAATAATGAGTTGTTAGGTAATCTCAACCTGCTGCCACCTGTAAAGGAAGTGGTTCTCCACTGATTTCCCTTCAAACAATACATCCCTCACAGCCAGTATGAACAGCTTTGTAATAACTTAAATAAGCATCAGGCCAAAGCACTGAAGAGAATTAAAATGTAGACAGCTGGGCCTAGAATATTTTCAATGATAGTGATTAAATGATAACTTAAGCATGGATTTGTACATATTTATAATTGTTTCACATTTTAGTCATTGTTTTATGTATTGTTGATTGTTGTCGAGTCGAGCACAACTCATAGCAACCTGATGAACAAAAGGCCTGAAGCCTTTCTATAACGATCAACATTTATTAAAGTTCAAAGAGTTTCCAGAGGCATGTGATTTAGAAAGGGGATGCCACTGCTGCTATATAATCCTTAATGGTTCTAACATTTAAGGACGTATTATATAGGAGATTCTGGTCTTTTAGTGGTAAAGAAGTGTGCTGTCAATGAGAAGGTCTTGGGTTCAACTCCACCAGCTGCTCCTTGGGAGAAAGATGGGCAATTTCCCATGTGATTTACTGCCTCTGAGACCTGCTGGAAGAACATCTATGTGTCTTTGTCACTCAATAACACAAAATGGCAACAATATAACAAAAAAGCCTTTGTCTCTAGGAAAAATACATGACAGTATAAATAGTTTATACTCATCTATTAACTTAAAATGTTAGTTCTTTGGACCTGCCCAGTTGCGCCATGGAAGAAAAGCTAAGAATGAAGCTGTCATAAAAGTGACAGCTGAGGAAACACAATAGAGCAGTTTAGGGGTTTGTCTTTTGCCCATCAGGAAGAGAACCTCTCAGGTGGCCCGCAACTCTGACAGACAGGATCACCAGTTTCTGCAGCGACCCGCACAGAAAAATGAAACATATTGGTGAAGGATGAGTATTCCAGAGGAATAAACCCCAAAAGTTTCATATTAGCAGTTTTAAGTTTTTAAGGAAAAATATGTTGAAAGGCTTATTTTAAAAAAATATACATTAAAGCCAGCAGAAATGTCCATAAAAGAAATCCTGGTTTTAGTCAGAGCTATTCAGTTCCTTGGGATTTGGGCTGAAACTCCAGGAAGCATGTTTAAATCATAATAAAATGTTTTCACTGTTCTAGCAGACAGAAACAGGCAGGCCGGGACCAGAATTTTTTTCACCTCAATATAATAGGGAGCTCTGGTGGCCTAGTGGCAAGAAGCTGGACTGCAATCTTGAAGGCACGCAGTTCGAGGTCATGAGCCATGGGAGGAGGATAGACAATCTCCTTCCTTGTGATTAACTGCCTCTGAAAAGATACATATAGTTGGGATCAAGAAAGTAATTTTGAGTAAAACGGAATGCAAATCCATGTTTTCCTTTCTTTTCCACTTTCCTTTTGATTAGTATACTTTGAACCATGTTGCCCCTTGAATCGATATGGTTTAGAAACTCATAATCTAATTTTCTCACACTCTCATTATAGTCTCCTAAACTCATTTTACAGAAACTCATAATTCCTTACTTTGGGTAACAGTTTTTCTACCTAAGCCAAATATTACCAGCACTCCTAGGCATGGTAGCTTTAAGCTGTCAATAAAGTCCTGTTGTTGTTGTTGTTGTCATTATGTTCCATGGAGTCTCTTGTAACTCAAAGCAACCCTATGTTCAACAGCTCTGAACCCTCTTCTATACTAAGCCAACCCTATTGTCTCTGACACACCTACCTCCATTACCCTAGTGCCTGAGACAGTCCTTCTCATTGAGGGTCTTCCTCTCTTGCGCTGTCCCTCCACCCTCCCAAGCACGATGTCCCTCTCAAACTCTTCACTGTTTATCTATCATGATGCTGTCAATGGTCCAGTGGTGAGAATCTTTGTTTCTTGATGCTTAACTTCAATCCATATTAAAGACTACAGTCCTTGATCTTCTGCTGATCAGTTTCAGCAAGCAAGGTTGTGCCATCTGCATAATGCAGATTTGAGATGAGTCTTCCGCCAATCGCCAATCCTGGTGCCACATTCCTCCTCATAGAGCCCAGCCTCCTAGATGTTGTGTTCTGCATATGGATTGAAAAGGTTCAAAGACAGGACACTTCTCTGGCATAAACCATCCCCAGTTGTGAGCCATGCAGTGTTCCCTTGCTCTGGTCTGATGACTGCCTTGTGAAAAGTCTTGTAAGTTATTAAAATATGTTTTCAATAAAAAATTCATTGCCACTGGATCAGAATCAACTCATGAATGACTTTGCTCTGGGTTCCCAAGGCTATAAATCACACAGAGGGTACTACCATCTTTGTCCATTCTATAGCAACAATAGTGTGGGGGGAAGTGTGTATCTGTATAAATTTATACCTATCTGAGGACGACCTGAGGCATTTGCTGTAGAAGGTCAGGGAATGCAGCCTTCAATATATACTGGAACTCAGCATCAAGAAAACCAAGGTTCTCACTGCTAGGCTGATAGCATCATGATAGACAGAGATTCAGATGGTTAACAGCTTCAGCTTACTTGGCTTTACAATCAACACTCTTTGTTACCAGCAGCCAGGAAATCTAAAGTCAAATAGCATTGGGAAAATGTTCTGCCAGAGACCTCTCCCAAAAACTGAAGAGAAAGGTTGTAAGTCTAGAGAGTGAGGTGCATCAGATCCAAGCCATGGTCTTCACAATTATGTGCTATGCATCAGAGAGCTGGATAATGACTAAAGATGATAGATGAAAAATTTATGTTTTTGAGTTGTGGTGCTAGAAAAGAGTATTCAGTATACCATGGACTGCTAAGAAAACAAACAGGTTTGTCCTAGAGAGGGTGAAACCAAGGTGCTTCTTGGAGGCAAGAATTTTGCAGTCTGTCTGACATACATACTTTGGGCACATGGCTAAGAGAGACTTGTCCTTGGTGAGGGACATCATGCTTGGAAGGGTGGAGGGATGGCACAAGAGAGGAAGACCCTGGATGAGATGGATTGACTCAGTGACTGGGGTCATCAGGGTAGGTGTGTCAGAGACAATGAAATTGGCTCAAGACAGAGCAGGGTTCAGCATTGTTTGTACATAGAGTTGCTATGAGTCACAGGCAAGTCGCTGGCACAAAGCAACAATAACATTTATCTATCTATCTATCAAGCATCTACCTATCTAATAAAATTATACACTATCATATTTGTTTAGATAATATAGACACCCTATAGAGGAAGACATTCAAGGAGATGAATCAGCACAGTGGCTATGAGAAAGGGGTTAAGCACATCAGAGATTAGTTCCAGGCTGGACAGGATGTACTTCTGTTGTACATGAGGTCACTATGGTTACAATCAACTAGAGAGGACATAACAGGAAGATCCGGGAGAGAAAGATGATTTTAAGATTTCATTTACAAAATTGAGTGATCTGACAAATTTGAAATTCGTAAACAAGCCAACAGACTAGACACGCAGGAAACAGTTTATTCTGCAGACTGAAATCTGACATTTGCAGGCAGTCTGGCAAGCTGGAAATTTACCTAGAATTTCTGTGTTAAAGCATTAAAGCACAATTACTTTCTATCTCATATTTATCAGGTTTTGCTCTTAAAGCCTTCAATTGTTGGATGAGGCTCACTCACGTTTCCTAAGGTAATCTCTTTCACTTAAAGTCATCTTTTTTTAAAAAAAATTTTTTTATTTTTTTAAAGTCATTTTAATGTAAATATCAATCCACAAAAATGGATGGATTGAATTGTCCCAAAAAAATGTGCTGTGTAACCCTTAGGTTGTTCTTAATAATGCTCTCTAATAGACGCCAACCTCTTTCTATCTTATGTAAAACAGAAAGAATCCTTGCACCAATCTTATACTATCTCCTAATCTTTGGATACAAAGATGGTGATGCTTCATCTCACATAGTTTGGCTGTTTCTTGGCTTGGAAAGAGACATCGTGCTCAGAAAGGTGGAGAGACAGCAAAAGAGAAGAAGACCTGCAATGAGATGGATGGACACAGTTTCTGCGGCAATGGAATGTGTTGAAGATGAAAAGAACAGCACAGAATAGGACAGAGTTCAGAAAGTCATGTCAATTGTATTCAACTCAGTGGCTCTTAACAGCAGTGCATCTCATCGAGGGTCTTCATCTCTTTTGCTGGCTTTCTATCAAGCATAGAGTTATTTTTCAGGGGCTGACCTGTCCTAGAAATGTGCACAAAATATGTGAGATGAAGTCTCACCATCTTTGCTTCCAAGAAGTCTGACTGTACTGCTTTTGCAAAAGATTTATTTGTTCTTTTGCTAGTCCATGGTTATAATTCCATTTGGGAATGAGCTTTCTTTGTAATTTTAATGGACAGGAAGGTATAGAGTATATTTTAAGTCAGTCTATTTTGAGGCAGAAAAAAGATTAAAACAAGCAATCAAGAAGTAGTAACAAGGAAAGATAGATGTTACACAAAGATCCCCAAGGAACCGAGGAACCAAGGAACCAAGGAATAAGACCATCCCCATGATAAACAAAGAAAGCACGCATTCCCCTAGAGTAACCAACTGGAATTCATATGTCCAGCTTCTTAAGCTGTGAGAAATTTCTTTTTGTTAAAGGCACCAACTTATAGCATTTTTGTCCCAATTTTATTATGTGCGGCTGCATCGAGTACTACTCATAGTGACCCTATGAACAACAGATCTAAACCTTGTCCTAACCTATGCTGTCCTCATCATGACCTGACCTATACACGTGAGCCCAGGGCTGCAGTCACTCTGTAAATCTACCTCATTGAAGGTCTTCCGTTCCTTTCTACTCTCCAAGCATGATGGCTTCCTTCAGGGAATAACTCCTAAAAATATGCCCAGACTATGTGAGATGAAGCTTTGTCACCCTTGCCTTCAAGGAGTACTCTGGCTTCACTTTCTCTAAGACGTATCTGTTTGTTCTTTTAACAGCCCATGGGATATTCAGTACTCTGGCAAACTGGAAATTTACCTAGAATTTCTATGTTTTAGCATTAAAGCACAATTACCTTCTCTCTCATATTTATCAGGTTTTACTCTTAAAGCCTTCAGTTGTTGGATGAGGCTCACTCATATTTCCTAAGGTAATCTCTTTCACTTAAAGTCATCTAGGTGTAAAAAGCATCAATTCTTCTTTTCCATACAAATTTGCCAGCTCTCAGATGCATAGCAGGTAGTTGGAAAGTATTTGGAACATCTTGAATCAGGCACACTTTAGCCGTTAAACTGTTGTCATTCCTGGTCAGTATTTTGGAGAGGCCCCTGGCAGAACACTTTCCTTAAGGCAATATGTCTTCTGATCTCCCAATAGCTGGTATCAAGAATGTTGATTATGGATCTAAGTTAAATGAAATCTTTGACCTTTTCAGTCTTATCTCCATCTATCATGATGTTGTCTATTGGCCCAGTGGCAAGATTTTTTTTCCCCTTCATATTGAAATGTAATCCATATTTAATGCTCTGGTTTTGGATCTTCTATAGCAAGCAATTTAAGTCCTCCTTATTTTCAGCCAGCAAAGTTGTGTCACCTGCATAATGCACGTTGCTTATGAGTTTTTCTCCAATCTTGAAGCCCCTGAATGTTAAAAACTAGCCAACTTAATAAATAAAATTTGCCATAACATTTTCTTTGTAAAAATAGTAAATTGCGATTATGTTCCTTTGAGTAGGAATCTACTCATAGCTGACCCTCCAGCGGGTTATCAGAGGCTGGGAATCTCCAGGAAGGAGATTGCTCATCTTTCTCTTTGGAAGCAGCTGGTAGATTTTAATCACATGCTTTTGAGTTGGCAGCACACTTCTAGGCACATGACAAGGGGAAGAGAAGCCCAAATGGATAGTTTGGAGATTTGTTCAGGTTGTAAGGTGATGATTTATACCTAGACTTTGCGATATCTTCTCATCCCATCCAAATAAACCTTTTCTTCTTTTAAGGAGCCCTGGTGATTCCTGAGAGTGATCTGCTGCTTATGGGAAAGTCTTCTGTTGGAGTTCACCCCCAACTCTGCAGGAGAATGACACAACCTTGATGGCTGAAAATAAGGAGAACTTAAAACTCAAACTGAAAACGTGTCTACTTGCACATTCAAAACTCGCTTTCATCAAGTTGAACCTGGATCAAAGATAACCCTCCACCTGGTTTCCGAGGTTATCAATCTTAACAGGAGAAGATAGTCTGTCTTCTTCTACTGGAGCTACTGGTATATTTGAATGGCTAGAGATCATAGCCTTTTAGCTATCAATCCAAAACACTAGAGATTATGCTATGTGGGCTACTTTTACACAAGTGCTAAATTTTTTTTAAAAAAAGAATAATATTTTGCCTACAGCAAAGTAGTCAATAATTCTTTACCTTTTATTTTTGTATTGTCCTAACTAGCTTCATACAACATTATTATATACAAATAAACATTTGAAGTAATTAATCAATCAGTGAAGTGCTACTAATTATATCTCTATCTCTATTTACTTTTATATATCCACAAATGATTGAAAAATTACTATTATATATCTGGTGACTTTAATTTTTTAACAGATAAATAGATTAAAGCCATGATGTGTTGCACAGCAATCCTGAAAGTATCCAGTTCAAATTCACCAGCCACTCAGCAGGAAAAGATGGACAACCTCTTCCCATGTGATGAATTTCCTCTGACAATCCTCTGGAGGGTCAGCTATGAGTTGGTTCTGACTTGATGGCACACAACAAAAACAATTGAAAGAAATAATACAGGGACTATCCGCCTATGTGGAATACATGAAGCTACTAACAAACTATGCAAACAGAAATTTTATTCTATTTAAGCAAAATTTTAAAATTTCTCTATATAGAGAATAGAAGCTACAGATCAATTTTGCTTCAATTAAAAGAAATTAAAATTAAAACATTTAAATAAAACTCCACAAAACCTCTCAAAACCACTATAGCTTTAATATCATCTCCTCAACATTTTAATGTTAACATACTCTTGACTAAATGAGAAACTGAGCTGCTGTTACGAATTTCATTCAACTCAGCCTACACACTTCCAGTCAGTCAAAGCACCTCATATCTGACCTTCCAGGAGGTTTTCAGACACTGTAAATAACTTGAGAGGAGATTGGCCACCTTACTTTCTTGGAACAACTGGTGGATTAAAATTGCTTGACATTGGCTAGGTGGCACAACTCCTATCCCCTAGGCCAACTAGAGCTCCTTTTTTGTAAATCTAGATGTCTATCCCTATGGATGTCCTCTAATTTGGGAACTGTATTTTATTTTTAAAGTTCATAAGGCCATTTTTGGCAGCACCATGATAGTTGGAGAAGAAATTGAGGTTGTTAGCAATTCAAACTTACTCAGCTCTACAATCATCACTCTTGGCATCAGAAGCCAGGATGTCAAAAGATGAATTGCATTATAGAAATCTACTGTCCGGGATCTCTCCAAAGTGCTACAGAACAAAGATGTCAGTATAGAGACCAATGTGCACCTGATCTAGGCCATTGTCTTCTCAATTACTTGCTGTGCATCAGAGAGCTGGATAACAATTAAGGATGACAGAAGAAGAATTGATACTTTTGAATTGTGGTGCTGGGAAAAAGTATTGAACGTACTATGGACCTCCAAGAGAACTAATAGGTGCATCTTGGAGAGGGTGAATTCAAGCTGTTCCCTGATGGCAAAGATTTTAAAACTCTGTATCCCATACTTCAGTCACATGGTCAGGAGAGTCCAATCCTTGAAGAAAGACATCGTGAGTGGAAGGGTGGAGGGACATCACAAGAGACAAAGACCTTGGATGAGATGGATTGACACAGTAATTGGGGTAATGGGGCTGGGTATGTCAGAGACAGTGAGACTGGCTCAGAACAGGGCTGGGTTCAGAGCTATTGTGCACAGGGATTCTATGAGTCACAGGCAACTTGATGATTAACAACAACAATAAGGCCATAGTGTAGGATATGCTTTAAACCAATAGTTTCTGGAAATATAAAAAGAACTGTATAGGCTAAGAAATAAGAAAGCACAAAAAGAGGAATCATGAAGGTACATGTAGATCACCACGATGATTAGGAACTGTGCAAGACAAGGGAATTTGCTATGGCATAAAGCACTTGACTTTCCCTAAATCCTGTAGCCTTATTTTCAACTTCTAGTCTCTTAAAATAGGAGGAAAGCATTTCTGCTTGCTAAAGTTACCCATTTATAGTATTTCTGTCTCATAAGCACTAAGAAACTAAGTTCATTTTTTGTCGAATAGGTACCTACTCATAGTTGACCCTCCAGTTGAGTTTCCAAGGCTGTAAAATAGAAAAAGAAATTGCCCATCCTTTGCCTGCCAAGCCCCTAGTGAACCGAAACTGATAGCTAGGTTCAGATTTCAGGTTATAAACACAACCCCTTATAAACTACACCATCAGATAAAGTGGAATAAAATAGGGAGACTAACACATATAAGAAATTGACTTAGAAATCAATTAGTGACATTGTTGAGTGTTTTGGGAGTTTTTTTCCCCCCAATCCCTAGTGACTTTTCAATTAGTTTAATTAGAAACTTAATCAGTGATGAATAACCCTGGGCAACCTCATGTAAAGGGTAAATTAAATTTCCATAACTTGATTTAAATAATCAATGCTCTGTCAATTTTTATTGGTGAACCAGAATAAACTGAAATTATTTTGGACAACTTGAAGTAAGGCACCATTGACTCTAGGATGCATTTGTTAAATGTTTCATTTCTTGGGTTATATTTGTTCATTATTAAACATTTTCAGTGAATGATAGCATAAACTAAGCAAGTTTTTCACAATAATAGTGACAGAGGGATTCTATCACATGCATTTGAGTGATGTCTTTGCTGACCTTGAATCCATTTGTTTACTAAAATCAGGAAATTAATTATGACAATTCTTAGAAGAAAAAGATCTTTGCTTCTTTCATCTCCCTTAACTTATTTTATTTATCCCTTAGTGGGATGTATTTTACAAGTTAAACATTTTCTTTTTTTATTGTGGTTTTAGTGAAATTTTTCAGAAATGATGGGTTTTCATTCATTTTTTTATTGTTCTTAGGTGACCTTGATTAGAGCACAACTCATAGCAGCTCTATGAACAACATATCCGAACCCTGTCCCATACCATACCATTCTCAGCATCTCTGACCCATTTACTCCCTTTGCTACATTCACAGTGTCAATCCACCTTGTTGAAGATGTTCCTATCTTGTGCTGTCCCTACACCTTCCCAAGCATGATTATCTTTTCCAAAGAATAGTCCTTCGTAGTAACATGGTCAAAGTATGTGAGATAAAGCTTTTTCATCTTTGCCTATAAGGTCCACTCTGGCTGCAACTTATCTGGTTGCTGTTTTAGCTGCAGACATATCTGTTTGTTCTTTTGGCCATCTATGGGATATTCCATGATCCAACACCACAGTTTGAAAATATAAATTATTTTGTCATCTTTATTTATTGTCTAGCACTCGGCAGCACAGCAAGTGATTGAAAATATCATGGCCTGAATCAGGCACACATTAGTTCTCAAACTAACATCATTGCTCCTCAATAATTTGAAGAGGTCTCTGATTGTAGACTTTGCCAGTGCATCTGTGATATCAGTAAGGATAGCAATACATTTTCTGATATCCTGATTGCTGGTACCAAGTGTATTGATAGTGAATCCAAGTGAGATGAAGTCATTGACAGTTTCAATATTTTCTCCATATATCATGATGCTAGCTAGCTACTGGTCCAGTGGTAGGAATATTTGTTTTCTTGGCATTGAAATGCAATCCATTTTGAAGGCTGCAGTCTCTGATCTTCAGCAGCCAGCACTTCAAATCCTCCTCACTTTCAGCAAGCAAGATTGTGCCATCTGCATAATAAAGGTAATTGATGAGTCTTCCTTAAATAATTGTTATTAGTTTTCTGACAATTTAAATAATTGAATCAGATGTTTGAAAAATGAGTTGAAAATATAATTTCACAGCCCTTATCTTGTCTAAACGTTAGCATACTTTTTAAATATCAGTGTCTATGAGCTGACTCATGCTCTATTTGTCTACTATAATTAATTGATGATCACAATGTACTTCTTCAAACATAGTCTACCATCGATGATCATAATGTACTTCTGCTTATTAAGTTATACCAGATTTTGGTATTGGCAAATATTCTTTCCTTCTTAAGCACCTTGCCATACCTGTATTCCTATTTAGTTTTCAGTCATTTCCATAAAAAAGATTGAGTTCAAACCTGTCGTGCAGGCACTATTAAAAAAAGAAGAAGAAATTTATTGAGTGTCTACTAAAGGCATAACATTTAATTATGCTCCTGGGGAACCTGTACAGAGACCAAGAGGCAGTCATTGAAAAAGAACTGCCAGACTTGAATTACGAAGAGTGTGCATTAGGGTTGCATTCTTCCATTGTACTTTACTCAATCTGTAGACTTTGTACATACGAGGTTACTCTGAATTGAAGACGATTCAATAGCAATAATCACTGACAATAAAACCTGCACATGCAAGTGAAAATTCCAGTGTGCTACCATGACTTGTTCAGCATGCAAATTGTGCTATGGGAATTTTAGCTCAAGTGAATACGGATACCTCTCTTTCTGTTCCTCACTAATACGTTATGACCAGAATAGGTATACTATGGATAATTACAGCCATTTATATATTAAATGGAATAAATAGGGAAACTTTTAAAATTTTATTCATGTTATTATTAAGTAGCTCTGGATGCCTAGGGGATAAGAAATTTGTACTTGTCAAATCAAAGGCAAGTGGGTTAAATCTGTCAGGTGCTCTGAGGGAAAAAGATGAGTAATTTTCTCCCATGTTCTTGACTGTTGTGTACCATTGAGCTGAAATCAACTCATAGCTGACCCTCCAGCAGGTTTTCAGAGGCAGTGAATCCCAGGGGGGGGAGACTGCACATCTTTCTTCCCCAGAGCTAGCTAATGGGTCCAAACCACATACCTTTTAGTTGGTAGTGAAAATTCCTTACCACTAACTCACCGGAGCTCCCTTTACAACCTCTGAAAACTGAGAGTTGGCTATGAGTAATCTCAACTCTACAGCACATACTAAAAAGTGTGCTAGATTTTCACCCAGACAGCCCAGAGGATATGCTGCTTGCACTAGGTGTGTAACCGTCAAATTGGAACTGACCCATAGTTGACCTACCGGCATGCTTTCAGAGGAAGTTAATTGCAAAGAAGATTACCCATCCATCTTCTGTGGAGTAGCTAGTGACTTCAAACCACGTGCCTTCAGGATTGCAGCGCAGCTTCATGCCATTAGGCCACTAGAGCTCCCTTGAGTGCACTAGAGGGCTTGCCAATTATCATGGCAGTATTGGGGTAGGAAATGAATATGCCACCCGAACATTTATAAGAAATATTTCTTTAATTCATCTTTGTCTTTGACTTTTCCTGAACAGAATATTTGCTATTATTGTTGTTGTGTGCAATTGAGTCAAAACCAACCCATAGCTGACCTTCCAGCAGGTTTTTCAGAGGCAGTATTTTTCCATCCTTGACCCATAGATCAGCTGGCAGATTCAAACCACTTTCCTTCCAGACTGCACCACGAACTCTTACCCCTAGGCCACATATATAGACAAATGCATACATACATACATATGTATATGTATATATATATGTGTGTGTGTATGCGTATATATATGTATGTATATCTATATATGAATACATATATACATAGACTTATATATATGAATATGTTGTTGTTGATTGCCACTGAATCGAGCACAACTCATAGCGACCCTATGAACAAAAGGCCTGAAGCCTTTCTCTAACTACTGCCATTTCTCAAAGTTAATAGAGTTTCCAGAGGCATGTTGTTTAGGAAGGGAATGCCACTCCTACTTCCAAACCTGTCTTAAATTGGGAGCTCCACCAAACACGATCCACCGTGGGTATTTGTTACGGCATTTGACACTCCAATGGCACAAGGTTCAGTATCACAGCAACCCTAGGCTACCTCAGTGAAGCATATTGACAGTAGAGAGCTGTGCCACTTAGACGAATGTTCCTCCAAAATATAATATAGTAATATATAATAAAATATAATAACTATCAACTTTTAAATACAAAGGCTCTTCCAGAGGTCCTGTTGACTCTAAACAAGAGGTTTAAATAAAACAAGCAATATAGTATGTTGTTGTTATGTGTTGTTGAGTCATGTACGACCTAGAGCAACCCTATGTACAACACCTCTGAACTTTTCCCTCTCCTGAGCCAATCTCACTAATTCTGACATACCAACCCCCACAGCCTCAGATATACATACATACATATATAAACATACATACACATATATATAATAATTGTTATTGTTGTTATGTGCAATCAAGCTGCTTGTGACTCATAGTGACCCTATGTACAACACCCTGAAATCTGCTCTATCTTGTGCCAACTTTATTGTCTTTGACACACCTACCCTCATATCTCCAGTCACTGCATCAATCTATCTCTTCAGTTGTCTCCCTCTCTTTCTCTGTCCCTCCACCCTTCAAAGCACGATGTCCCTCTCCAAGAACTGGTCACTCCTTGCAACAAACCCAAAGTATGTTAGATGAAGCTTCAGAATCCTTGCCTCCAAGGAGCAAACTCTCTTCACCCTCTCTAGGATGAACCTGTTTGTTCTCCTGGCAGTCCATGGTATATTTAAAACCTTCTCAGCTCAAAAGCATCAATTCTCTTTCTATCAACCCTAGTCATTGCTCAGCTCTCTGATGCATAGCAAGCAATTGTGAAGACTATGGCCTATTGTACATAGGATCGTTATGAGTTGCAGGTGATTGATGACACATAACAACAACAAGTGTATTTTATGTTTTGTTTGTTTTCTAATGTCTCTCAAATGGTTGGAACTCCCTAATTTTGAGGTATATTTTAATTTTAAGTCAATACAGAATTTACATTAATAACATTTATGTATTCAATCTATATGCTGACTGGAAGAGATCTATATTTGTTCCAATTCCAAAGAAAGGTGACCCAACAGAGGGTGGAAACTATAGAACAATATCATTGATTTCACATGCGAGCAAGATTCTGCTGAAGATTATCCAAAAACGACTAGAACAGCACATCAGCAGAGAATTACCAGAAGTCCAGGCTGGGTTTAGAAAGGATCGTGGTACTAGGGATATTGTAGCTAATGTTAAATGGATCTTGGCTGAAAGCAGGGAATACAAGAGAAATGTCTATCTGTGCTTCATTGATCATGCAAAGGTGTTTGACTGTGTGGATCGTAACAAATAGTGGCTGACTCTGAGAAGAATGGGAATCCCAGAACACTTATCTTGCTAATGCAAAACTTATACTCGAACCAAGAGGCAGTCATCAGAACAGAGCAAGGAAACACTGCATGGTTCAAAATTGGGAAGGGCGTACACCAGGGATGTGTCCTGTCTCCATACCTTTTCAACCTGTATGCAGAACAGATTATCCAGGAGGCTGGACTCTATGAGGAGAAATGTGGCATCAGGATTGGTGGATGAACTATCAACAATCTGCGTTATGCAGATGACACAACCCTGCTTCCTGAAACTGAGGAGGACCGAAAGTGCTTGCTGCTGAGAGTCAAGGACTGTAGCCTTCAATATGGGTTGAGGTTCAATGTCAAGAAGACAAAGATCCTGACTACTGGACTAATTGGCAGCATCAGGATGGATAGTGAAGAGATTGAGATTGTTCACAGCTTTAGTCTTCTTGGCTCCACAGTCATCACTCTTGGCACCAGCAGCCAGGAAATTAAAAGACGTATTGCCATGGGAAAGTGTGCTGTTAAGGACCTCTCTAAAGTACTTAAGAAGAACAGTGTGTCTCTGGAGACTAAGGTGCGTCTTGTACAGCCCATGGTCTTTGCAATCACTTGTTATGCGTCAGAGAGCTGGACAATGACCAGGGAGGATAGAAGGAGAATTGATGCTTTTGAGTTTGGTGTTGGAGAAGCATGTTGAGGGTACCATGGACTGCCAAGAAAACAAACAGATTCATCCTTGAGAGTGTTAAACCTGGCTGCTCCTTGGAGGCAAGGATTCTGAGGCTTCATCTGACATACTTTGGTCATTTTGTAAGGAGAGACCGGTCCTTGGAGGACATCATCCTTGGGAGGGTGGAGGGCAGGCACAGGAGGGGAAGGCCCTCTCGGAGGTGGATTGATTCAGTGACTGGGGCAATCAGGATGAGTGTGTCGGAGACAATGAGATTGGCACAGGACAGAGCAGAGTTTAGAGCTATTGTACATAGGGTCGCTATGAGTCGCAAGCGACTCGACAGCACATAACAACAACATAGATATACATACATACATACATATGCCTCAGAGAGCTGGACAATGAGTAGGGATGATAGAAGGACAATTGATGCCTTTGAACTTTGGTACTGGAGAAAATATTGAATATGCCATGGACTGCTAGGAGAATAAACAAGTTTGTCCTGGATAGGGTGAAGCCAGGCTGCTCCTGAGAGGCAAGTATTCTGAAGCTCCGTATGACATACTTTGGGCATGCTGTAAGATGGGGTCAGTCCTTGAAGAGGGGCATCATGCTTGGGAGGATAGAGGGACAGTGCAGGAGAGGAAGACCCTCTACCAGATGGATTGGTCCAGTCACTGGGGTAATGGGGATAGGCGTATTGGAGACAATAAGTTGGCAAGGGATACAGCAGGGTTTAGGGCTGTTGTACAT